>NC_080096.1:64998796-65317910 GCF_950005125.1 Chionomys nivalis | reverse complement strand
CCACAGAGATGGTCTGAGTTAGTTTTGCAACGAAATGTTCCCAAAAGTTTTAAATTTGTAATTCTTTTAATTACATGTAAGTCCATCTATTGTAAGGTTGCTTGGTTGTATTGCTTTAGTATTTGCCCAATTTGTTCTATGACATCATTCACTTTACATCACCATCCTAGCATTTATCTGTAATATATACATATATATATATATATATGTATCAATACAGACCTTTTGACTCAGAAAGATCAGAGACTAGACTAATCATTTTATACATGAGATATGTATTCTATGTGATACCCATTTTTGCTTTATTTCTTGAGAAGGTCATTAAGATGAAAACCCCTTTGCTGTCATTATGTTTAACTTTCAATACCATTGTTCATACAGTGTGACTATTTCTGTATACCACTGTACCAGTTAAGCTTCAGTTGCTATGATAAAGACCATGATCAAAAGCAACTTTGGGATGAAAAGATTTATTTCATCTTACATTAATAGCTAACAAGCAATCACTAAGGGAAGTCACGACAAGAACATTGAGGCAGGAACTGAGGGAGAAGACATAAACACTGCTTATTGGCTTGTTCCCTCTTCATGATTGGCTTACCCTACTTTCTTACACAAGCTAGGATTGCCTGCCCTTTGCTGGTACTGCCCATAACGAGTTAGGACTCCCCACATCTATCGTTAATTCAGGAAACACCTCAAAGACTTGCCTATAGACCAATCTGATGGAAGAATTTTCTCAATTGGTGCAAACATTATGACTGGGTGTTCATTTGGATTGTTGACTGGATTTTCTTTTCCTTAAGGCCTTTAATTAATGTAGTCACTTCAAGGGCACCACAAGAAAACTCACAGAACCAACTAACCTGGGCTGATAGGGGCTCACAGAGACTGAACCAACAACCAAGGAATGTGCATGGGATTGACCTAGACACTCTGCACATACGTATGTATTACACGTAGTCTTGTGAGACTACTAATAGTGAGAACAGGGGCTATTTATGACTCTGTTGTCTGCCATTGGGTCATATTCTTTCCAACAGATTGCCTCACTTAGATTTACTAGAAGAAAAGGTAACTAGTCTCACTACAACTCAAATACCATGACTGGCTGATACCCATGGGATATCTGCCCATATCTGAAGAGAACCAGAAGATGAGGAGTGGATTTTGGCTTAAACAGCATCTTCCAGATGCAACAATATTGATGTATGTGTGAACTCACATGAACTCTGGTAACACATACAAGACCCACTCAGGTTCAATCCAGATAGGGTCCCAGCATTGAGAGGGAGAAGTGGATCCAAACTTATCAACAAGAAACTATCTACAATTGATATCTACTGGCAAAGGAAAAATCAGTTTTTTCCAATGGAGTGCCTCTGTATATATTAAGCACACTTCAGGGTAAGCCCAACACCAGGAGTAGTTGATCAACTGAAAAAGAACTCTGTGAGACTTTTGTAGACATTTGTCTTATTTGGGGGGGGTGCATTTTTATCTTACAGTTTTTGAAGGTATTAAACTTTCCTACTTTTACAACTGAATTTACATTTCAGTTCTCTGAGAGGAGCAAAACAGGTTTCTCTCCCATCAATGAGCTATTTATCAACAATGCCCTTATTTAGGCATGAGAGAGAGAGAGCGTACAAGACCTGAGACATCACCACAATGTTTCAAGGTCAAATCCTACAGCACCCACTTCTAATGTATGTCCAGACTTGCTCAAACATGTTAAAGTATGTCTAGAAATGGTAAAACTGAACCTCATTTAATTGAAAGTATACAACTGTAACTGCTGCTTGGTTAATCAGTCATGTTTGGGATGGCCTAACTGTTCCTGAAATTCCCCTAGATGTGCTGAAAAGGAGCCTGCATTCTTCTCTCAGGATCTTCACCATTTTGTACATTTGAATGACTTTGCATGTTGGTAATATAACGGTAATATAATGTTCTTTGTTCTTGCATACTCTTTGAGTCTCGGAACACCTTTCAGCATTGACTCAAACCACTACAGTTTTTAGCTTACTTATTTGATTTCTGGTTTTATGTTTTTATAAATGTGTGTTTCTTTTCGTTTTTAAGGAGAGAGAGAAAAAGACATAAAGTTGCATCAGATAGAGGAGTGGGGAGATTCTGGAAGTAGTTGGGAGGGGAAATATGGTGAAATGTATTATATGTAAAAAATTAATAATAAAAAGATATAAAGGCAAAAAGATAGATACTTTTAGCCTCAGAATTACATGTATTTCTATCTGTGTATATGTATGTGGCATTTTATCCCATGTACTACTCTTTTTCAGCAACCCACAGTACTGACATCCACATCTATGCCACTTTGATTTATTTTACATAGTCTGGTTATCTTAAACACCATTACATTTTATTCTTACCTTCAGATGCACAGTTTGAACAAGATTGTATACTTTAAATGACACAATTTTGCATAGACTTGTCTAAAAGAAAATAATTACAACATTGTTTTACTTTTGTTAAAATTAACCACTAAAAGCAGAGGAAGTAAATTGATACATAAAATAAAAAAAAGAAACAAAAAGGCTCCATCAATCCCTGTATTTCTTTCCTTGTTCTCCATGTCTGTCCTTTTTTCTATGTGAGGTATAAATAAGGAAACACATGCTTTCTGTTGGTAACTTAAAACAAAGTAACAAACACACACATTCCTGTAGTTAACCTCTTCTTTTATATCAATTTAAATAATCTCTCTTTTCTGACAATCTCTCTACAGTTACATCTCTTTACATAAAGCTACAAAATCTCTCTTTCTATACATGCATCTCTCTCTTATACAATTACATAATTTCTACATTCAATAACATCACTTTATTACATATTGCTTTTTACATACATACATCTCTCCTACACACATTCTTCTCTCTGTTCTATTACATTCTTTCACACACTAGCACATCACTCACTGAGTCTGCCACTCACTCAATCTCATTAATTCTCTAGTTCATGTTTCTCTCCAACTTCTTCATCTCTCAAGCCTGTTCTTTCTGTACATTCAGCTGTATCAGTCACTCAGTACAAACATCCATACTCACTCTCTGCATAGCTCTCACATAGCTCTACACAGCCATATCTCTCTACACTACTGTTCTTGCCCTCACAGCCAAACTCTGGATAGTTAGAAGTTATATTTTTAGGGTCTGACCTATTGTCACAACACAAAATAAGTCACATAGTATTTCTTAGGCTAGAGAGGTCACATTGTCGGACCAGTGAGTAACACTCGGCCGTGCATGTAGCCTAAGAACTTGGGATTCCTAGACAGAAAATGACATTGAAATTCAGACTTAGCAATAACAAATAATTAACTGGACTTTGAGTACTATGGAGAATGTGCAGAAAATCTGTTGCTGCAGGGAGTTATGTATGCTATAGTTACTTCAACCTCTGATCTTGATTCAGCAAAACACCTGAGAAAATGACCTCATGTATTTGTCTCTAGGGTCAACCAGATGCTCATCACCAGGGGCAACCAGCCTGCTTTGATTTTCTTCTGGAGTCTAAAATTAGCTGTGTGTATAAAAGGCTCTCCTTGTGGCTGACAATCCCATGTAAGACTGAGTAATGTAAAATACACTGGTAATAGTTCTATTCATAAGAACTATACAGTTAAACAAGAATCACCTTCCTGATTATTCAGTCAGATATGTGCCCAATAGATGGAATATTTTCATGAGATAGACACACAAGCAGTGTGAATACATCCACAGCTGTTCTCAGGGATAAAATGAAGAGACTCACTGGAAATATTACAGACAGGAGCAATCGATTTCAACAATCTGTGACCCCACAGACTTTTCCAGTTGGTAGTCCCCATCAGGGAATCATTAATCTGGTGTGTCAACCTGTTGATCTCTAGTTGTCACTTGTTGTATATCCCCTTGGCAATTATAACTGTAATGTTGTGCTGTTTTGGATTTTAATATACATATCGAATAGTCAGGATATCTGATATGCGACACTCAAAAAGGTTGCAAATCACAGTTTGAGAAATACTGGATTAAGGGAAGGTTAAAGAAGTAAGAGGAATAGGGAGGAGGAAGTTGTGGTAGAACGCTGATTAACTAAAACAGCTGTTTCTTTTTTAAAGGATGCTATGGAAACCTACTACTTAGCAAGTTAATTTTGAAATGCAAATTTAAAAAGAGTTCAAATGATTAACTCTCCCTGGGTGGATAATGTGACTAAAAAGAACATATGAATTATTAAATGAAAATTGCAATACATGGCATAGTATTTCCCTACTATGCATTACTGGTTAGGGAGGCCCCAGAATAGCAGAAGATATTGAAATGCCTTTTGTATCTCATCATAACACCATGGTAAGATAGATTGCTGAAACACCAGACACTTTCACTGACAAACAGAGAGCCATCTATCTACAACTGAACTGCAAATTTCTTCCATGCCTGGTAGTTTTCATAATGCCTGAAGACACTATACAAGCCACTAGAGAAGGAAAAAAAAAAGTCCATATCGATAACAGTGATTTTACTCATTACTAGGCCCTGTGTGCTTCAAAAATAATCTGTCTGGCAAGATGGGCTCACTGGTACAATAGTGGCACATATGTTTTGGGGTAGGTATGGTTATAGCTTATTGGATTTAATGCCTGGCACACAGTGGGGAATTTCATGTTTTGTACTGTAATCCTGGGCAAAAGTCCATATATAATACCTAGGGTAAAATTTACTGTTGTTATTTCACTAAGTGATCATATTTGTCAAACTGCCTTATAAATATCTATATCTATCTCTCTATCTATATCTATCTATATCATCTATATCTATTTATAGATCCACAAAATATTGATTAGAAAACTACCTTTGAGCTGAACAGTGCCCAGTGGAGAAATGCATGGTACTGTTTTAGAAGTATGAAATCATTTTATTTAAAATTTTATTTAAAATCCATGTGGAAACAATACCTAAATATATTGGCATATATATAATATTTCTACCCTTTTTCTTTCCTCCTCAATTTTATCAACTAGAAAGCTAATATACAAATATATTCTGTATCATGCTTTTATTGGGCAGCAATTGCACATAAAATGAAGTTTCTTTAGATGTGTAGACATATTGGTGTCAATTGTCCCAGGTATTTACATTGTTACTTCTCTAAATTCTTATATAGTTTATTGGCCTTCTCAATTTTGAAAATGGATATTACTAAGAACTGTGGAATTATGTTACCATTTCTTTCAGAAATTTTAGCTTCAGTTACCTCACAGTAATGCTTACATCTATCATTTTAATTATCCTGAGTTATTCTACCCAATAAATAGTATTTATTGAAAGTGAAAGCTGGCAATTTATACACATCATGTGTTGTAAAATGGAATAAACTGTAATTAGGTCTTATGTGTCTCTCCTGTAGAGAACACTGTGGTTGCTATAATTCTTCTGCACATTCTGTGGAAGTATATTCTTCTGCACATCTCCGATTTTTGACTCCTTGATTATAAAATCAATGGTCTGGTAAAGGCTTTGTTTGCTCTCCTCTAAAATGTCACCAACCAGGTCTCCATTGTTGTCTGTACTTCTCTCAACATTTTTATATTCCAAGTTTCTACAGAAGTGCTCAGTGAGCTCTCAACACTCAATGGATTTTCTAGGCCAATATTCTTAAGTATTTGTTTAACACACACACAATCAACATGGTCATATGTGTCACATTAATACTCTACTGTCCTGGTACTAACGTCTGTCTTTATTAGGGTTTCTATTGCTGTGTTGAAACACCTTGAACAAAAGCAAGTTAGGGAGAAAAGGGGCTTATTTAGCTTACACATCTATATCATAATCCATCTTTGAAGGAAGTCAGGGAAGGAACTCAAAGAGAGTAGGATCCTGGAGGTGGAAATGAAGGACAGGTAGTGGCCAGTCCTGCTTGACTTGATGCTAACTTAATCTCATTGCTTAGCTCAGATGGCCTACATGAAGTGCCCAAGGACAACAAAGCCCAACACAGACAGATATCCCCATCAATCACTTACTAGGAAATGCCTTAAAGCCAGATCTAATGAAGGAATTTTATTAACTGAGCTTTCCTCCTTTCAGGTGGCCCTAGTTTGTGTCAAGTTGACATAAATCTAGCCAGGTTAGTGTTCGAAAGAGATAAAATGCAAATGGCTAAAATCAAAGAAATGTTCAACATCTTTAGTCTCCAGAGAAACACTAATCATCGTGTAGCAGTCAGAATGGCCATGATCAATATAACAAATGACAGCTCATACTTGCAATGATATAGGTAAGGCAAAGATTCATCCATTGCTGGTGGGGTGAAAACTTGTACAGCCACTCTGAAAATCAATATAGCGGGTCTTCATAGATGAGAAATTAGTATCTTCCAGACAGCTATTCCTAATGCACATAGGAACTCACAGATATTCCAGGCAATGATGGCATTCCAGTGCAAAGAGGAAGAATGGACAGGAGCTAACATCCCTAACCAAGAAGACTTCTCCAACTGAGAACTGCTTGCCAAGGAAACAGTTTTCTTCAGTGGATCTTATTGGGCATATAAACCACACCTAAGGGTAGGCCCCATGTCTAGCAGTGGATGGACAACACAAAATGAACTAATGTTTATTCATAGATTTTTATTTTCATACTACTTTGTTGGAGAATTTTTGCTTTCTTTTTCTTTTTCTTGTATGTTATTGCATTAGCTAGCGTTCTCTAGACTCATGGAACCCAGAGAATAAATCTCCCCTATATCTATATCTATATCTATATCTATATCTATATCTATATCTATATCTATATCATTATTTATTTTCTCAATTTAATTTCATACATAAAAATATCTTTGAGTATACATATATCATATCTAAATACATTTACAATTCGCACACCTTTGCATGTTAAATGATTGAATCTTGTCTTTCTGGAATCTAAAAATGTCAGCTCTCCTATTTTTTAGACTGCATTAAGCAATTCCTTGTGCCTTGATTATTGTCCTTGAACACTCCTTTTTTTTTTTCTTTTTTTTTTTTAATCTATATACCTGTTCATCATTCACAGCCTTGGGACTATATCTCTCATTAATTTAATTTCTTTCTTTGTTGGAGACTATACATTTGTCATTCTAACATATTTTTTTAATTTAAAGCTTGAAAGGTAATCTATATTAGAAAGTATGGAATTCATCAGTTCAGAATCTGACAGATACATCAGTTACACAAACAGATTCACCTTGCTGCCTTCACTTTTAGAGAATAATTTCATTAAGGAAGTTTTTTAACCTATTGAAGTCAAGACCATTTTGTCAGTCAAAGTAAACTAATGATATCAAAATCAAAACAATAGTAAACTAATGATATCAAAATCAAAACATTTAGTAAAAGAGAAGATATCACTTTGTCGTACTTTCCTTTATTAAATGCTAATATTTTAATACATAGTCCAATGTCTGATATTTAAACTATAATTCAGAATATTTATAATTAAAGTGTAATACATATCATTTATGATCTCAGTTATTGACCTGAGAGTAGTACAGTATGAGAATTACTTGTCATGGGTCTTTTTAATTCAAGACATTACTATATTTCACTTTAAGTTTTATAGAATAAAAAGGGAAAGTCTTCAGGTACATGAATCTCTAAATACCGCCCACATGCCTTTAAATGTTCATTTTTTAAAAAGTAATTTCTGTAGTGTCAGAAGTAGCAGGAGATGGGTCAATAAAACTCACAACGTAACATTCTGGATTGCTTGGAATTTGTTATTTTCAGATTTGTGTGAACAATCTTAGAAAATCTTAAATATTTTATGTCTCTTAAAAGCTTCTATTATTTAAAGGACCTTGGAAATAGTAAAAAATATACACATTCTGCTTTTTGTATTTTGCACGTAATTATCAAATAAATACCTACCAAAAATGAAGAATTAACAAATTATATACATATAACTTGTGATATATATAAAATTGTGATATATGCATGCATATATCTTTTTAAAGTCCTGATTTAGTAGGTTCTGAAGTCAAGAAATTCTGGGTTACATATGAATTAAATCTGTCAAAAGAATTCAGCGCCAAGGTCAAAGAAACAACTCTACCTGTATTTTTAACCCACTAGCAAAGTCCTTGACTGGAAGGCAAAAGGCTTTTGGTTCCAGTTTCAGCATCTCAAAGGGCAATTTAGGGAAAAAACTCTAAAAGAGGAGAGCTAGCTCACTATGATTGACTCACCATGGACATTTGTTCCAGTTTTTCTACTGTCATGGAATTCAAAATTGACTTATGACTTTCTAATGTCTCATATGTTCTTTCTCATTCACCTAACTTCTCTTTCCATTAATTTGAATATATTATTCTGATCCATCTCCAAAATTGAAAGTGCCCATTCTACCATTTTAGTTTTCCACAATGCTTTACATGTTCTATGATGTGAAGTTCTGTATCTCTTAAATATGTATGCTGCTATATAAGTAATATTAAGATGTGGGTGCACATTAAGAATATGATTAGAAGTAAATACAAACCATTGTGGAGAGGATTAATCTTATTTATAAAGAAGACTGAACTTCACTGTCTGTATTTCATATGAAAAAAACAGCTTGACAACATTATTGGTGAAGCAGAAGGTGGGTTACTATGAGATGCTTGATTTTCCTTGATATTGATCTTTCTACCCTTCAGGACCGTGAGGATTACATTTCTGCTGCTCATACACAATTCAGTGTACAATATTTCATTGTAATTCCCCATGTGGACAATGTCTTCAGGTTGTTAAAATTTTGTAAGGACTATTATAAATTCTTGAATATGTTTATTACAGAAGCTGAATTTTGAAGTTTGTTTCCCATTTTTGCCTGATATTTTTTACAATTTATAAGTTTATACTTAAAAAATATTATATGATATATCTATAAGAGAATATTGTGACTGAAGATCTAAAGATATTATTTTAACACCAATGTCCATTAGTGATGAAAGGAGGATTATCTGTTCTAAAATTCTCAGCTAGAGTCTTCATTCTTTTAAGGAAATATTTCTATTTACAAAATTATATATTTTTACAAAATTCTATTTACAAAACTATCAGATTTCCTATATCATTAAGAAACTATGGCACTACCAATATACTTTATATTTGTAAAAGCTTTCAGATTTACATGAACTGTAATGTCCAGTAATAATTATAATATAAATCATTGGCTTGATAACCAAATTGAATCTGCTTTACTGAGAGTCTGCTTTACTGCTGAGCATCCTTATGCAGGGAAAAATTTCAAATCCTTCCATGAGTTTCACTAAAGTTTGGCTCAGACAAAATGCCAACTATCTAGATGAGGATAACATTTCAAATAAACTAAATGCAGAAAAAGTGTACAGGAAATAAAAATATGATTAAAGAAATATGAGAACTCTTCCAACAAGGTAAGAATGTTTGACATGAATTTTCAAAGAATATCTCAAAAAAAAAAAACTACCTAGGAAACCCTTCCCCATTAGCAAGATATTTCGCACAACCTTCTCTTTTGTAAACTTGGCAGGAATATAATTATCATAGCCTAAGGCAGGCCAAACTATTCTCATGTTCTAGGAAATTTGTCAGTTTTATAACTCTGTTTCAAAATCTGCGGGATTTTTAGGGGAATAATCTAGAATATTTTTATGAAAGCAGATGCTCAAATGGTACATATTTTAATTTTTAATAAGTTTTCTGATTAAATAAAGATGATACCTCTCTAAAGTATATATTTACAAGAAAAAATTTCTTTGGTTTTTATAGTAGATAAATCCAATAAAATAGAAGTCCATTAACAAAGAACATACGTAAATTTGCATGTATGAAAAGTGCTAAAACTGGAATCATGATTTTTTTGTTTTTATACTGTTTTATTCAAATATTAATATTTCATTCACATATTGAATACATCATACCCATTTGCCCTAGAATCCTCCCAACTTGTCTTTCTGACTCCATTATGTCCTCTTTTGCTATTATAAGTAATGATAATATCAATGCCCTGAGTCCAATTAGTGCTGATATATGCCTATCGGATGTGAACCATCCTACAGGGCATGGCCTCCTCTCCAAAGAAAGGTGACTCTCCTTTTATCAGCAGCCATCAGCTGCCAACAGTTCTCCCAGTAGGAATGAGACCTAGAAAGCACCACATCAATTGGAATATTAGACAAAACTTTCTTAGTAGATCAGTATTGTAGCATGCAGAGTCCTGTGCAAAAAAAATGAGTATTAATGTAATTTTAACCCCAAGGAACCTGCATAGTATCTTTCAGCAGTATGAAAACCAGCCTCTGGTGAGAGAGTTTTATAGTCTGTTTTCCATTGATTTGACAATTTTCTGCAGTCATAGTGTTCATCTTAAGGAATAGAAACTTACTATCTTCTTTAAGTGAGCAACAAAGAGGATTTGCAGGATACTGGGTTGTTTTGAGAGCCTCTGGAGACTCCCTGACCTATAATTTTAAAGGAGGTGTCCCATATTTAGTATTGATTCTTATGTTTAATAATTTATGTCTTCAGGGAACAGTACTGTCCACTCATAAATAGTACCTATTGTCAAATATCATTTTAAAATATATTTTAATTGTCTTACTAGCTAGAAAATTTCTTTTTTGTGTGTGTGTTTTTTTGGTTTTTCGAGACAGGGTTTCTCTGTGGTTCTGGAGCCTGTCCTGGAACTAGCTCTTGTAGACCATGCTGGTCTCGAACTCCCAGAGATCCGCCTGCCTCTGCCTCCCAAGTGCTGGGATTAAAGGCGTGCGCCACCACCGCCCGGCTTAGAAAATTTCTTAAAGACTCCTTTATAGACTCTTAGCTTTGAAGAAAATACTTTCAATTCCATAATCTCTTACATTCATTGTCTCATACCTAATTGAATACCTCCTTCAGTCTTTCATATAACCTGTGATCAGATATCACCTCTAATTATATTTTACCTGTATTGCAAGATCAGATTCCAGACAGCTTTTAATATATTCTTCATTCTGTTTAAACCTTCCCCTATGCCTTCACAATCCATGTTTACTTTCATCCATCCATGTTTGAACCATTTTGATCCCATTATTCCCCTTCTTGACTTTCATTTTATCATCTCCTCTCTCCTATTGTGGTTGCCCTTTATGGTCAATTTCTAATTACCTGGTTTTCACATGTATTCTAAGTTAACATACAAAACAAGAGGTTGGAAAATAGAATTCACACATGAGAAAGGACATGCTACATTTATTTTACTATTCTTAGATAACTTAATTTAGTATTCCTTTTCTCAGTTTCATCTATCTAGTCAAATATTTCATGATTTCATTTTTTACACCTGTGTAATATTCCATTGTGTATATATACCAGATTTTTCTTATTCAGTAATCAGTTATGCATGTCAATTGATATAATTTTCTATGTTTTTTCAAAAAGTTAACAAACATGGATGTACAAGTTTCTTTGGAATAGGATGTAAAGTCCTTTGGATATGATCACATTGATAGCAAAGCTGGGCCATATGACAGTTGACTTACATTATTTAAGAAACTGCAGACAAATTCCACTTTTGAAGAAGACTGTTATAAGCTCTTTGTAGATGGAGCAGCGGGCTGCGTTCCTGCTGTGTGGTGGCGCAAATGAATGTAGACAGATTATATAGATATATATAGCTTTAATAAGGAAATAAACTTACAGGACCAAAGGTTCCCGCGGTGTACCGGAAAAGCGGAGCAAAAGAAAAAGGGCTGCTGGGCTCACGCCCGGCAGATTTATCCGTAAACATTAGCCCGAGGCGAACACGCCCCCAATGGGTGGGGCTATGTCCCTACACTGCTGCCTGGCTCCCGGCTACTTATGCCCCAAAATAACAACACACAAACTGTATTCATTTAAACACTGCCTGGTCCATTAGCTCTAGCCTCTTAGTGGCTAACTCTCACATCTTGATTAACCCATTTCTAATAATCTGTGCAGCATCATGAGGTGGTGGCTTACCGGGGAAGATTCAGCATGTCTGACCTGGCAGCTGGCTCCATTGCATCTGCCCCAGTGCGGAGAGGCATGGCAATTGCCTAACTTCCCTCCTTCTCAGCATTCTGTTCTGTCTACTCCACCCACCTAAGGGCTGGCCTATCAAATGGCCAAGGCAGTTTCTTTATTAACCAATGAAATCAACACAAAATCGAAGACTTCCCACATCAGCTCTTTATGAATTAATTCCTATTGCTAAAATATAATACAAGAGACTAGATACTATATAAAATTGACTGTTCTTTAAGTAGTTTTAAAGGGAAATTAGTAGGAGTTGGAGAGATATCTAGGCCTTTAAGAGTACATTGTTTTGGCAGAGGATCCATGTTGAACACTTAGAAACCACCTCAGGTGTTTCAAAACTACCAGAAACTCTTGCTCCAGTATAGCGGATACATTTTTATCACCTTCTTAGACACACACATACACAGAGGGAGACAGACAGATAGACCGACAGAGAGACAGATGGAGAGAAGAAGAGATAAGATACTCTGCTGAGTTTTTAGTGTTGCTCTAGCTTTTACATCTGTGCATTGAATTGATATGTACACATATTTAAGGCTAATACTTGGTCTGGAAAATATCACATGACTTTCCCATTAAGAAGACTGAATCTTTAATTCTCAGTAGCCACTAATTTCCATTATCTATTTGCCAAGGGTTGAGGTCTTCTGAAATTTCCCCCATCAATATCAGCCTATCAACTTGTGTTGAAATTGTACTGGTGTTGGTTAGATCACAGTAAGATTGAAATTTTATGGGTGTAGTTTTTTTTTTTTTTTTATCTTCTGGAAGAAGTTAAGTCCTTTGGCTCTTACAATATTTTTGCCCTTTTCTTTTATAAAACTTCCACAAACCTTTGATGTAGTGATATTAGGCACCCACTATTAGCTGTTCTCTATGTTTGGTCAGTTGTAGATTTTTGTAAAGGTTTCTCTCTGCTTCATGAAGAAGGTTATGTGGTGACGTGTGTGGGAAATACTATGAGTATAAGGATACATGTTTAGAATACAGTTAGATATATTTACAGATTTAGGGATGTAACAGTTACAGGCTCTCTACTGGGATCTGTGATCATATCAGCCACGGTGACTTGGCTATTGTTACATTACAGGTTATAATATTCCCACCAACTAGTCAGTGATTAAGCCCAGTGATATGACTGTTGCTTACCCTCAAAATAAGTGTCACTATTGAACCATTCCATATATTTTTCTAAGCTGATCATTGATATGTTTTGTAACTGTCAGAGTTGGATAGGGTTATTGATTGCTTTTCACAGTCATGCACATGCACACGCACACACACACACACAAAGGACTTCATAGAATCTAAATATTTTGATGCCTCATTAAAGATTTTGTTAAAAAAACTAACCACTGTATTTGAAGAAGGTCCAGTTATTGCTGTAAATACTCTAAAATATCTGTGAGATCTTTAAAATGATTGCTTAAATTTCATGGTAACGTAGAGTCATGTCCCATGGTTATTAAAGGAAATCTACATAATCTAGATTTCTGTATATTTTTAATAGTCAAAGATATTTTAATATTTCTTTACTTCAAATAGTGGTTCAGGTTGTTTCCAATCCACATCAAATTCAAGAAGATTGATTAAATATAGGAAATTCACACAACAGATTTCTGTTGTTGTTTTCTTTCACACCTTGGCTCCTTGGGAGACCCCACACACCTCCCAAATAAATCACAAATAAATCTTTCTTATGAATGCAAAGCCTTAGTATGACTTATTTCAAGCCAACTTTTAATCTACATTATCCCATTTACATTTTGCCTATAGGCTTTTATCTTTATCCCATGTACCTTTCTTTACTTCTTACTCTGCTTGCTATGTAGCTGGGTGGTTGTCCCCTCCAATTCTCATCTTTTTCTCACTCCTAGATATCTAATATTTATTATATCTCCCTGCCTTCCCAACCTGTCCTTTCTTCTACCTTGTTATTGGCCATTCAACTTTTTATTTTAACAATCAGGTATTTTAGACAGGTAAAGTAACACTGGTTAATGGAGTTAAACAAATGCAACACATCTTTGCATCATCAAGCAAATGTCCCACAGCATAAACACATGTAACACATCTTAAAATAGTATTCTACAACAGTCTTCATCATTCTTCTAATACCTAGCTTGTTAGAAAACACAGCATGCAAATCAAATTACCTGGCTTGCAATTTAAGGCTGAGCATATAAAATAAATCACAGTCAGTTTCAGGACTGAAGAGAGAATCGAAGATTCCATAATTGTACATGTATATATGTGTCAAAATACATCAAATGAGAATGACTTGAAGGTTTTGTCCATTACAAGTAAAGTATACATATATCATAAGTGATTGGGAAAATTTCCTAGTGCAATGAAGCTTGTTATACCATAACTGCTATACAATCAATGAAAATCCTGTCTAAAAGTCCTTGTGAGAAAAATAACACACAGTGATGTCTTCTATATCTAAATGAGTGTGCAGTCAAGATAATTTTTGATACTTACATAAAAATAAGCATTTAATGTAAGAGATAACAATTTTAATGTCTACACATGACAAATTACTGTAATTTATAAAAGTCTGTGTGAAGTGACAAGCAAAATATTTATCTTAACAAAAAACTTTTCAATTAAACAAATGTAGCTATTAGAGACAAGAAAAAAAATCTGTTACTTAAACTTTCATTCCTTTTAGGTGAAGACGAAAATGTCATGTGATGTTTTAGCTTCACATGGGCTAAAAAAAGCAAATTTCTCTTGGTTTGGATTGGGATGTAGACTTGATGATCATATTAAATTTGTTTTGTGTTTTGTTTTGTATTTTTGTTTTATATTGGTTACTAAGATGAAATATTTCTTGGAAAATGACAGTAAATATAATATAATGATAGAAAAATTTAAGCTTAGCAATTAATTAAAAAATAAAGTATCCGTGAAGAGTGTCAACTATTTTAATCACTTCATACAGATAACCAACTCACAGATGATTGTGCATATGTTAACTCTTGAAATATTCCTTTATTATTTACATTTCTATCTTAATTTAGAAGAAATTAAAGTAGAAAATGATAAAACATGGCATATTAGTAAAGGTGGGGCATCAAAACATATCTACCATATCAATTTGTTTCAGAAAATAGATTAAAATACTTAAAACTACTGAGAAGTGGTGACATTTGCCTTTAATACCAGCACTTAATAGCTAGAGACAAGTGGATCTCTTAGTTCAAAGCCAACCTGCTCTACAGAGTGAGTTTCAGCTCAGCTGAGGTTAAAGAAACCCTGTCTCAAAGAAACAAGAAAACAAAGATCAAACCACCATCACCACCACCAACAAAAACTATGAATGTATAAATGTGATGTTTTAATGACAACTGAGGTTATATTCAAATCTATGTGATTTTTTAAGGCAAAAGAATGACCCTCATAGACTAATATGTGTGATTACTTAACCTATGGGGAATGGCACTGTTAGGTGGTGTGGGTTTGTAGTAGGTGTTGCTTTGTTGGAGGAAGTGAGTCACTGTGGGAGCATGGTTTGAGACATAAGCATCTGAACCTGGAAGACAACCCCAATTAAATATT
The DNA here is from genome assembly GCF_950005125.1 of Chionomys nivalis. Classification (NCBI taxonomy): domain Eukaryota; kingdom Metazoa; phylum Chordata; class Mammalia; order Rodentia; family Cricetidae; genus Chionomys; species Chionomys nivalis. Next base: position 65,302,297 of record NC_080096.1, on the reverse strand, counting down.
TCCCTTTTAAAGAGTTGCTATGGTCTTGCTGTCTTTCCACAGCAATAGAAACCCTAACTAAGAGAAGTAAAAATAAAAAAAGGTTTAATATATTATTTAACATTTATTAAACATGTCCCCTATTCTATTAAGCATTCCTAACAATGCATTAATTCATGTATTCCTCAAAGCAAATAGTAACATATAAGTACTTTATCTTTTTTGCTATCTCTAAATTGTATATACAAACTATGATAGAAAGGTTATATCATGATGTAAGTGTCAGGTGAGTAAAAAGAAAACTCTTAGAAATGTGATGTATATAAGTGATTATGTAAAGAAACACAGAGTTTAATAGTCAGAATGCTCAGAAGGGAAGTGACATTTTAAACTAATTCTAAAGTATAATTTAGATAGAAAGAACAAGGTGAATTGTTTAAGAAAGAGAGGACAGGGTAAATATATCTCTTCATTCATAAAACTCACTCCGATTGATTTTTTAACTAAACATGAATCTGTTTATCAGCAATATATTCTAATTAGGATTTCACTTTCCATCTCCACCTGTCCATAAGTATATTTTCTATTTCTCTTCCTTGGAAAAACCCTTTCCTGACACATAGTTTTATTCTTTACTTAACATCTGTTCTTATATGGATTTTGCTATTCAAGTCTTAAAAGCTAACATTTACATATAAGCAAGTACATAACTATTTCCCCTTTGGGTCTAGGTTACCTCATTCAGGATGATTTTTTTGAGCACTGTTTTCCTATGAATTTCATTTTATAAGCAGTTGATGGATTTTTCCTTGTTTAATATACCACATTTTTACCATTGATTCATCTATTGATAGACAAGTAAGATGTTTTCAGATTTGTCTATTATTAACAGAACAGTAATGAAGATGGATGAGCAAGAATATTGTAGTAGGCTGTACAGACCTTTATGTATATCCCTAACAAGAGGTACAGCTGGATATAGTATATCTTCAGGTTTCTGAGGAATCATCACAATAAATTCAACAGTGACTGTACAAATTTGCATGTCCACCAGCAATAGATGAGTGCTCTACTTAACCCCATCCTTACAAGCATGAGTTGTCCTTAGTTGTATGGGTCTTGACCATTCTGAATGGGGTAAATTCTCAAAGTTCACCCTGAGTATTAGAAGACTGTTCTTCTGCTTTACATTGATAGTTTCAGATAATATGGCTTATTTATTCATACATATTAAAGTTGCAACTCAGTAGTGCAAGACACATCCTTAAAGTTTTATTTAATCTCTCATACTGTATTAGAATTTTATGTTTGAGAAAATGAATGAATGAAAAATAAAAAATGGCATGAAATTTCAGGTTTTTCAATAATTTATCTTAATTCTACATTAAATTTATGACTTAAAATGTAGTTAGAAACACAAACATTATTATAAATACTAAATATGAAATGGAAAAGAACCTATTTTGTATGTGAATTGTCACAAATAAAGTTCTTGTTGGCCTCACTGAATAAACATTTAACTAAAAATGGGAAGTTAAACTAATGAACATATATTTAGAACTACATTTAGAAGATGTTTAGAATTAATAATTTTCTTACAAATATTTCCTTTGTTTTTGATAAAATATAATACGATTTTCTATGGACATATAAACATCAAATGTCCTTGTTTTAAACATAAGCAAGTATTTTAGCATGCATTAATCATTTTTCAAATGTCTTAAAATATAAAAAAGCAAAGAAAATCAACGACAATATATTTATATTAAACTACAAGAAGCAAAACAAACAACCAAGACATCTTAAGTATTTCTACAGTTATTCTAAAAATCAATTCTTTCATTATTAAAAGTATCTTTTCATTTCTGTTCATCCAAACACTTTTCAGGGAATAAAATGTTATATTTTCTCCAGAGAGACTGTTTTACTTTGGCTGCTCTTGTTTTCTATGGGAATTTCAGTATAAAATAGCAGAAGCTGCTGGCCTGTGATCCACAAACGATACAGAACGTTGACCTTGAATCACAATATCTGTCTCAGAAACTGAATTATATTTGCTGGAGACCCAGATCTTGTCTTGAAAATCTGGGAAACTTATTTGAAAATATAGGATCAATATCTATCATAGACTTTAGAATTCATTCAATAGGAGCCTGAGGGAAAGAAAACTGTCTTTTTTAAAATGATTTTTTTTCAGTTTATGGCAATATATTTTAAAACATCACTTGGGAATACTGAATTATTTTTTTCCTCAGAACAAGATTTATTGTTGTTTTACAAATACAGTTGAAGTTTTGGAAAATTATTTTCATTAGATCTACATTAACTTAATGTGGTAAATAACAAACAGGAGTTGAAGGATTAAAATTTCTTTCAGGGGAAGAGGAGAAGACATAGATTAAGGCTGTGGATTCCTCCCTGTCCCAGATTGGAATATTAGTCTAAGGATCTACAAGGGCATTTCATAGAATTAAATTCTACTTGCTAACCATCTAATATATCAGTTCTATTAACTTAATGTTTATTTTACGTCTAATTTGTTGAGCAATTTGGAAATATCATGAGCCACAGCTTGTTACTGGAGATCCTATAATCGGCAATCTTATGTTTCAGCACAACATTAAAATGTCAGCAAAACTGTATGGAGGAGTCGCTGCGTTCCCGGTGCCCGGCTAGCTTAACCCCCAAAATAAACACACAGAAACTGTATTCATTAAACACTGCCTAACCCATTATCTCCAGTCCCTTATTGGCTAACTCTCACATATTAGTTTAACCCATCTCCATTAACGTTTTTTACCACTTGACTGTTGCTTACCGGCATGAGTCCAACCAACATCGTCTCGAAGACCCAGTTCTGTCTTCCCTGCCTACCTAAGTTCTGCCCTATCAAAAGGCCAAGGCAGTTTCTTTATTTGACCAATGAAAGAAACACATAGAAAGAAGATCCTCCTACACCACAAAACATCAATAAAATAACAAAATACCTATGCTTTGTGTGAAAATATTTGCAAATTATTTAAATCTTTTTTATAGTTTTTCTAAAATACAAATATTTTACATTGACCTCTTATGCAAACAACATATAAAAATTTAAGTTAAATATAAGGTTTCAAATAATTATAAAGGAAACTTATTTGAATTAAACTATGTTTTTATGCTATAATAAATAAAGTATAAGTGGTGAAAAGTTAAAAATATATTACATTAAATAGTCTTTATTAGTTTAGATATTGCTTATATGAAGCTTACATATTTACTCAATTTCTGGGAGTTAATTTAAATGTACATGCAAGTGATATTGAAATGAAGCAGAAATTTGATTCAGGGGGAAAGCAAGATAAACTGAGTTTGTGAAGGCATTTGCTATCAGTCCAAATAAGGTGAGCTTGATTTCTGCAACTTACATAGTCGAAGAAGGCAATCACCTGCTTTGAAACATCTTCTGACCTCCACATGAGCACTCTGGTATGTATGTGCACAAACAATGCACTCAAAATAAATATAATAGTAAGATCTATGTATGATACAAACAAACAAATATAGTATTTGAGAAGAAAACTTGGCTACATGGTCTAACTATTATACTTACTGTTTTTCAATGTAGCATTTAAAGATTTGTTATTGCTTGTAGGAAGCAGTTGGAAATAGGTAGTGAATGGTATTAAAGTCAAGTTATTTATGTGAACATGTATATGAGATCCGGAGAGATCAGAGCTGACAAATACAAAGGTTTCACAGGCTTTGAATGTTCTACAATTTGAAAAGCAGGTGTGGGCTAAGGGACCTGACCAAGAAAAATACACAGACTTCAGGAGTTCTAAAACTCTTGGAGGAAGTTGTAGAAGACTGATCTACACTGTGTTAAGGTGTTCAGGTACATGTCGTTGCAGCCCTACAGATGAGTATAGCTATCACCATATGTCAAAGAATTTTCTTTTGCAGCAAATAAAGCTGTGTCTTGATTTATTTTAATTTATTTTTGAGTTAAAATGAAATCACATTTCTCTCCTGTCTTTTCTCCCTCAATCCCCCATAACTCTCAACCTATAACCTTTCTTCAAATATATGGCTTCTTTCTTCATTAATTGTTATTTTCTACACATACATATTTGTAAATATAAGCACATGCATATTCTTAAATATATCCTGTTTAGTCCATATAATATTAACATTATGTAACTGTTTAGAATAATGACTGTTTTGCACTGAACAATCAGTTGTTGTGTTCTTCACTGGGAAAGACTACTTCTCCTGTTACAAGCTTTTTTTAGTTCTTTATATAGGCATAAGACCTCCTGACTTTGGCATGATGATTGGTGTTATCATTATTCAGCTCATATTGGGGCAGTTGTTGTTTAGACTTTATGCTGTGGTTTCTGGTATCATTGGATACAAAATCTTAAATCAAAATCCTGGATCCTCTGATAATTACAACTTTTTGCCTTTTCCCCCACAATATTCATTGAGTCTTAGGTGTAGGAACATTTCATAGACATATCCATTGGGAATCAGCTCCACTACTCTGATTTTTAATTAATTTTGGTTTTCTGTAGTGGTGACTAATGATTTTGGTATCAACTTTCCATGAAGTACAATCACCTTGGCATAGACACGATCAGCTGAAAATATCTTGGTAGACTTAATTAATAACAGAAATCCACTTTTAATGCATGTAAAGCTTCATTAGAAACCCAAACAAAAGGTACAACAGATAGACAACTATTCTCTTGTAAGACAAGTCTTGCTTTCTTGTTTGACCTTAGTGGAAACTGGAGATTGGACTCTGAACTGAATTGCCCACTTTGAGATGACATTGTCTTACACAACCAGCCAGGAATTTGAATGAGTATAGCAACAATCTGTGAGAAAATGAATGTTTTATATGTCATATTTAAATATACTTAATAAAGAAATATATCAGTATTTGGTATAATATTTTAAAATAATTAATATTTAAAGGTAATAAATTGAAAGTTAATTAAATAATTAAGCCATGCATAATATATTAACAATATTTGTATAGTGCCAGTTGGTAGACATAACGTGGACAGTTTTGCCAAGATTTTGCAGATTATTATATATGATTTGAGTTAGGTTCCAATGATGCATATATTATTTCTCCTATAGTCATGGTTCCAAGATTAATGGGGTAAAAATAAGCAATGTATCATTCAGCATTATCTCTCATGACATACTCAGAAAACTTTATTTCTTGTTCCCTCAACCTTATGATCTTCAGGTCTATAAGTTTTTATTCCAGATGGAGAAATTAATCTACCAGAAGGTGCAACAGACATTCCATTGAACTTGAAGTTAAAACTTGCTTCTGGCTATTTTGAACTCTTGACACCCCATGTCAACTGACTAGGGAAAGAGTAACAATGTTAGGAGGTGGTATTTATGCAGAATATCAGGGAGAAATTGTGTTATTTCTCCACAATCAAAGATAAATATGTCTGCAGGGTAGGAGATCTTTCTGGGCATCTCTGTTTTTATCATGTCCTTTGATTAAAATCAATGGGAAATTTCGACAGTTCAATTGCAGCTTGATGGTAAAAGTATAAAACCTTCAGGAATGAAATTATGTGTCACAATTGATAAAGCACCAAAGCTTACTAAAGTGCTTGCTTGAGAGTTAAGGAAATCCATAATGGCTCTTTGACGAAGATAGAGTTAAATACCAGGTAAGGCTATGAAATCACTTGCAGGAACAATAATTTAAAATTCAATAAATATTTTTCCCTACTTGTTAATAATATAATTGTGCAGACTTTAATAAGATACCTGTAATTTTACTATTATTTATCATGTAATATACTATTATATGAAATAAGTGGAATGGTTTACTGTTATAAATCTATACTATGATAATTAAGTTTGGGGACAAAAAGACTAAACATCACTCAAAAGACTGTTACCCAAACTCTTTTGATACTAGAAGAATAGCTTCTAAGCACTGATGGCTGGTCATTGTTACAACTAAATTTTGTGTTTGCTTTGCTGACTGTTTTTCTTCTTCTCTCTCTCTCTCTCTCTCTTTTTTATTAACAATAGGTTTGGTTTTTGTTTTGTTTTATTGGTTGCTTTTTCCTTTGGGAATAAGAGTGACTTCTTAGTACCATATTATGTTTGAAATACATTACTTGCTTTTGATAGATTGCAATTGAAATATTTGAGAGTTTTAAAGCACTGAAGTTTCTTATGTTTTTGGGAGACCTTTCAAAGTGGACAATATTTCAAACTATGAAATAAATATGAGTCTTATGGGACAGCTTTGTTCTATAATATTTATTTTGTAATGCATATATATATATATATATATATACATTCATGTAATTTTGGTACATGTTGGTTTAGAGGAGAACTTTGTTCTATATGATTTATTTTGTAATGCATGTTTATTATTTATTTATTCATTTATTCATTTGTGTAGTTTTGGAATGTGTATGTTTGTGTGCCTGAACAACATGGTGGTTTTTACAGTTTCAAGTTTGTTTATCAAACTCAAGTGTGTATTGTAATAATTAGTTTTAATTTAAGACCCTCCACATGGGTCGGAAGAGGCTTCTGTTAGCAGTCCATATGTAGAGAGTATGGCAGAAGGAAGAGGTCATCCTTCGTGCTTGTTTCTTTCCTCTTGCTGAAGAGTTGCTTGACCTTGTTGCTGCTGCTGCTGCTGTTTCTTTCACTGATATCTGAACCAGCTGCTCAGGATATCCATTTTTGATTGAGGACCAATGACTTTTTAGGAATCTCCCAGATTTTTTTGACTGACTCGGGACTATGGGGGCAACCAGGATTATGAATAAGCAACTACATGGATTTCAGTGTCTCAGATGCGAGACAACTATTGTTTTCATTTTACACATGAAATGAGTAAATAAATTATGTGTATAAATATATGTACATATACATGTATCCAAATATCTATTCTGCTATTTTCTTGAGAGACTTAACTAATACAATACTCATACATGAAATTCTCAGAAAAATGTGAATTTAAGTTTAAAATAGAAAATAAATTTGAAAAAGAAAAAATACAATAATAACAGTTTTGTCAACAATTGAAATGTTTATTTTTGTATATCATAAGTTGTTCAATGTTCAAATACTATTAACATATTTGGACTAAATGTAACAGAAATAGTATGATACCATTACTGATATTTATATTTTAAAATGAGAATGCTTATTGAAATATTATTTTTCTAAGGCTCAAAAACTTCATTATAGAATGACCTGAAAGTCAAAATGAACCAGGGTCCCCTCCCTTGGCTTAAACTGTTTGCTTTAAACTCAATCTCAAGTTATAAAATGTGCCACTTAGAACCTTTTAGATTTGTGTGCTGAGCCATGAATACAACTTTGTATCTTGATATTATGCTTAAAATACTGTACTTCAGTCCTGTCAAATAACTGCTATTCTTCACACCTTATGCTATTTTCTGTCTTCTGTCACATATGTTCTTCCTGAAAATACCAGCCAGACAACATAATGATAAAGTGAAGATCTGTTTGTTTTTATTACCAAGGAGAAGCAAAAACAGCAGGGCAGATTCTTAGCAGGGTCTCAGATGGGAAAAAAAATGCTTTTCTGGTTTGAACTCTGCTGTAGCGCAAGTGTCTCAGTGTGCTTGAACTATTAAACTTATGAGTTAATAGTTCTTCAGTGGCAAGAATTGGGAATAAGGGTTTGAAGAGCCACGGAGAATACCATTATTTATTTAATGACAAACTCTGAAAGATGTAATAAGCTGGTGTTCTTCTAAATATGTTTATTTTTTAACCAACTTTCCCAAGTGTAGAGCAAGAACAATTTTAAACTTTTAAACTTTTATTATCTTTGCTTAACGCTGTCAAAACAAAACTGAGTTGTCACCAAAAGAAAACATCTTAATTATTTGACCTGATAGTTGGAGGATTTAAGAAGTCAGATGCAGGGATGAGGAATAAATGGATATTAAATAATCTCAAATTAGTCCAATATAATTTGGCTCTGGATTTGAATAATTTAAACTTCTCTTAATCACAGGGTTCTAATTAGGGGATTAACACTGTATAATCCTGAGAAATTTTAAATTTTGTCCAAGAATTATAGGACACAATGCTGCAGAGCATTCTATTAGGTTTTCAACTGTCATTTAAACACAGGTATCTTCCCATCATAAACAATACATATACTATCAGAGACCATCCTGTAATGTTTTCACTAGACTGTCATTTAAACATAGGTGTCTTCTCTTCATAAATATTCCATGCACATTTTATTTTGTATTTTGACATGTTCAAAAATTTTGAAACTTTATTCATATCATTTTTGTATATTTTATATAAATCTATTATAGATATTGGTTGTTATTCAAATTTGGAATTTATCCCATAGGCTTTTATTTTGAATATTTCACTCCATTTGCGAATTTTATTTTGAAGATGCATTATGGAAATTTTGGGAAACTATGAGGGGCAGGATCTTGAGGTTTGGCCCACTCTCAGTTCTGGTCAAGCCATCTGATTCCTGGTTAAAAGCAATGTGAAGATCTCATTAACCATGGACCACCATACCACTCCTACTCCATTATGAATGGGACTCTGGATTACCACAGCTTTTACACCTTTGAAACATAAATATTTGAGGAATTTTATACGTTCTCCTCATTTAATAGATTTTTTTAAAGTTTTACATTGGCTTTTAAGATACACCATGTTCCAAAACCACATATTTTTAAAGTATTTAAATTATAGTCAAGAAGTTGTATAATGAAATTACCAGTAATACAAATATTCAAATGTTAATTACCCTTCTGATGTTTCTAACTGCTCCATCTCTGTTATTTTCTTTTTTCAGTGATGGTAATCATAACACATGTAAAAATGGTGGCACAATACTTAGAACTATACATTGCTAAATAAGTTTTCTCCAAATTCAAAATGACTTATTTTCATTTTATTTGCTTAGATCTTGTTGACCTTCTGAGCTGTTAATTTGAAGAGTGATGTCATTGGCTTTCCACTAAAATTTAATTCCATGTTGTTACTTTGTTATGTATTTACTTGATAATATTATATGAATTACTTTTGTTTTTGAGAATTCCCTTTGTTCTTCTTTAAAATAATTCACCATTCCCTGACTATTCTCCTTCCACCTATTTCATTATTCCCATGTTATCTCCAATTCACAGCTTCTTTAATTTTGGTTATTATTAAGTGTGTATGCACACACTGCACACACACAGCACAAGCTTCTGCCATATAGTCTTTTTGTGTGTTTCTATGTCTGTGTATGACTGTTTTTAGTTGACAATTTGATACTTGATAATGTATTTGTTTTCTCATCGTTGAGGAAGAAGAATTCTTTTCATCATAAAGGCTAATTGCCTATTGATTTTTGACAACAGGTGGGATTCAGAGAATATACCCCCATCAGCAATGGCCGTCAACTGGTGCAGTCATTGTTCATATCTTGCTTACACCATCGTTCCTTTGAAATTACATGTAACTTGTAGTACAAAACTGTTCAAATACTTTACTTTGTATGACTGGCTTTACATTTTCATTAATTCCTTCCTGGGGAAAAAAATCTTGAGCATATAGTAATAGTTATTGGCCAATTTTCATGGAATTTTACTATACTTCAGATCTCAAATTTGCCACTGACTTCTTTTGTAATTCTATATAAAATTTATATATTTTTAATGGGTATTTTCTTTGTCACTCTCAAGAAATAAAATTTATCTCAGATGTTCGCTTTGTGTGTTTGTAAGTACAGCCACCCTCTCTGAGTTTATGAAGTCTTAAATATGAATTGGAGATTTTTGAAAATTCTGAGAGCCTTTAAGAAGATCTTTAAATTTGAAACTATATTCATTTACACATTCATAGATGTATAAGGTTTTTTTCATTATATATGGTATCACATATACTTAAAAGAGAAAAAGATGTAAAAATATAACTTTGAAGTAGTAATATAGGAAATAAATAAATCTAAAAACCATATAAATACAACTCAACTGATTTCCATATTTTTCAAAAACAATGTATTTCATAAAAATAAAATATCATCACATTACAAATGGAAACTTCCATTCAAATAATTAGACAAATAAAATTTATGACCGAATTTTGATTCCTAATTGATTAAAAGTTTTTCTATGGCTCTTCTACAGTTACAATTAAGAAAAGATTTCCCTCTCCAGGGAGGAGCCAGATACTTATTAGTCAATGTAGTATTGTTATCCCTGAAATCTTATAAACATAAAAACAAAAGCTGACTCAGGACTTTCTATTTATATTGTTATATTTATATTGTTTATTCGTACACATGCATATATACATTCACACAACTGCATGCAAATATATGAGTACTATTAATGATCAAATAAAAAAAAAACTATTGAGAGTGAGGTATTAACATGGAATGATTTCCAGGAAAAGTAGATAGGAGGGACTAAAGAGATGAAATTGCAGGGGGTGATATAAAGGTATTTCAATTAGAAATATTAGATAGAGAATCTTTGATGTCCTCATGAATATTTGAAGATTTAAATAATTTTTAAAACCAGACTTTAAAGAACCAGCCCTGTGGTAAGTAGAAGGGAACAACACAGCTGTGCAGGTACTTACCTGGTTGAGATTTTAATTCAGTGACCTAGGTTTTGTTGCCTATTGAGCCTTACTGTGCTTTACTTCTCACAGTTCCTTCTATGTCTGTCACTGGAGGTTTATCTTTTCTGACTTTAGCACTACAACTCAATATTTTTTTCTTCCAACCAATTGTATACATAAAAAGTTGGCGAGAAAAATTTGTTCACCATCTCAGTCTGCTAAATTAGCTGACACAATAATGTTTCTTAATTTTTGCCACCAAACATGGGTTTGTCTTGTACTCCCCATTACAGGCAGTTTTCTACATCAGTGTGATGTGACTGTAAACAACGTTTAAGAAAATTGAATGGCATTTACAACTGTGTTTCCACCAATGGAAATAGTTCAGAATATCAAAGATTTTATAAATGGTTTAAAAATAATTTGCTATCAAATGAATATGTTGACTAAAAGTAAAATGTATGACTAGATCAGTAGACCAAATTATTTTCATAAAATTTCTAGACAATTCAAAGACCTTATTTATATTCCTTTTAATGAACAGTGGGGATTCTCATCATACTGATAATGGCTACAGTATAATTACAGGGCTTTGAAGAGTTTAGCTTACTCAGGTTCACTGATGAATGGGGACAATGGTTCCAACCCTGTGTGAGGCACTAAAAATCTTTAACCTTTTTCTACTATTGACTTCTAGGAACAAGAGTAAGATGAAAGCATTAAATATAGGACTGAAATGCTTTGAAGAATGTACAAGATGGTGACAATGGAGAACATGATTTATGAAGTCAAGAGAAGTCTAAAATAATGAAGAATTCCAGGTTTCCAGTGCTTGACATCCATATTCATGGCTATCCTCTCTGTTAGACTAAAGAAGGACTGTCAATGTCCTGCAAAACTACATCCATGATTATCTTTTTTATATATCACAATACCTCTGTAATCTTATAAATAATTGTTCTTAAATTACCTTATAAAGCTTAGGTTTCCAAATGAAGTTTTCAGAGATATACCATATTTTTGATGTTCTTGTACTCTACTTCCCTTTTGTCTTCCTTCATTCCTTACCTCTGAAGCCTTTCATTCATACTTATGGTGATATTTTGTTCACAATGTCTTCACCTGTATTTGTTGTTTGTTTTCTTGATTATGATAATTTAAAAGTTTTAAAATTAGATCTTATTTTATACATATAACTGTTTTGGCTGTGTGAATATATTCACACCCACACCCACCCCAGGTATATAACTTATGCCCACAGAGGTCTGTAGAATGCACCATGAGTCCCAGGACTAGAGTTAAAGGTGGTTGTGAGCTGCCATGTGGTGGCTTTAAGTCAAACCCAATTCCTCTGGGAGGGCAACTGCTATTCTTAATCATTACCAGCTCTCTAGCCCCCTACAAGCCTTCTTAATGGTATGAAATTGAAGTTCAAAGTTTTAATTCTCATATCAGTTAAGATTAGAACTAGTAAACATTACTTACTGGTTTTGGGAGACTTTTATATTTCACTTGAGAAACTCAAATTTACTCTTGATTAACACAATTTTGTTTCTTTGGTGTTTATTTTTGACAGGTATGAACTCTTCTTGTTCTGAGATAAAACTGGCAAATGATTTATCCCAGACTGCTATTTAGTCTTGTGAATTTTTTGTTTATTTTGCCATGATGGAGTTTTGAATTTTATACTTTATTTTCCCATCAATTCTCAAGATTCTTTCCTGTACTTTGGACTTCTATTAACACATTTACTGCCTATGCTTATGTCTAGTTATGTTTATTTCTAGCAAATTGCACTTGTTTTTTATTTTAGTTTAGGTCGTTGAGTTGATCTAGTTTTAATTGATATTTCTGAAGAGAGAGGGAGAGAAAGAGAGAGGGTGGGACTTCTAGTCAGCAAACTGTGACTTTAAGGAGTGAACTCTGAAATGGGTAACTAGCAGGCAGCAGGTCATGTCCTGAGAGCCTCAAGGGATCCAAACAAAGAATCCCTGTAGAGTTAGCTGTATTGTTTCCTAATGGACATTACCAACACTCTCTGGACCTCTGAGTAGATACTGTCAGCAAGCTGTGGTCTTGAAAGGAGATGTATAAGCCGGGCGGTGGTGGCGCACGCCTTTAATCCCAGCACTTGGGAGGCAGAGGCAGGCGGATCTCTGTGAGTTCGAGACCAGCCTGGTCTACAAGAGCTAGTTCCAGGACAGGCTCCAAAAAACCACAGAGAAACCCTGTCTCGAAAAAGCAAAAAAAAAAAAAAGAAAGGAGATGTATACAATTGGAAATTTCATGCCCAGCTACAGCCTGTTTTGTTGTAAAATGCTAAATGTATGAGACTTTTCAGCTATATCCTGAATGTAAACTATATTATGAAACCTATGTGATTTATATTATATATCCCTTCTTTATTTTTTATTTCAATGACAATATTTAGAATTTTTTTAGTTGAATTTTCATGAGAATTTGGCACCAATATTTATTGGGTTGACTACAGAAATTATATACTATGTTTGGCAAAGTATAATCAATTGAAGAGAAGAGGAGACATAAGCTGAAATTTGTCACTACATTTGACAAATGTGTTAAGGATTAATTTAATGGTAACTATTTGTAGGTGAGATAAAAATGCCATCATTGACTTTCAAGAATGTCATATCTTAATGAAATTATTTCTAATTCATAAATAAGATATTGTACAATAAATATTAGTCTCAGAAAATATTTTAAACTTTAGAGGAATAAGATTAATTTACTCATTCTGCATAAGATTATTTTTTATTGTCATCAGTAAGGAATAGATGGTTATTAACCAGTCATCTGTGGCTGTCTTTTCACCTGCAGCATTTGAAACTTATAAACACATCTTTGCATACAGACAGTTGTTTCTTGCTTTTCCATCATTTGGAAAAGAACATCAAATCTTTAACCTGCCATTTCTTTTCTGTCAGTTTTTAAATTAAAGATTTATGTATTGTGCCAAAGTAAAAGTAGAATTATCAAAGTCAAAATTAACATTTATGGTATACTGAAGAATAGAGAAATAACAATATTATTTTTATCAGATATTGCTCTAGAAAAATTAGAGGAAAAGACATTACTAAATCTAATTTTAGATGGTACATTATGAAACTTTATTTGTTTCCTTTGTTCTGCTTTAAGAAAGAAAAATCCTGGATCAATTTAGAAATAGAAAACTGTTTCATTTGTCTGTCTTTAGTTAAAGTTGAAATCCACAATATCTCTCAGGTGAGCGCGGATTTACTACTCTCTTGAATAACTAAAGTTTGGGTATTGGAAAACTAAGCTTGTCTGGAAAAGAATAAGCCCAACTTTTGTAAACAAACATAATTGCTTTGACATATGCTCCTAATAAAGTTATAACTAGATGACCATTACTTTAGGGTTTATCAGGCATCACCAGGATGCTCAAGAAATTAAACTACTCCTGAAATAAAAAATAAAAAGAAAAAATGTAGCTCAATCATGTAAAAGTAAAGATTTTAAATCTAGATTTTTTTTCTCAAAATACCAGTAGACTTTATTTTGGCCAAGTAGAATGCAAGTTGTATAGACTGCAACTTACCCCAATTATGTCATTTTATTTTCACTTGTAAAATTGTTTAATCATAATTGCACTTCCAAATATGATTCAAATACAAAATAAATACATTTTTGTGTACTTTCCTTATTGAATGTCCATTTTAAATCATTTATAAACTATTTATAGAAGTTACTTTATTCAATTTAAGTTATAATACCAAGCACCATTAAATTCTAATAGACATATTGCTTGTTATTTTTGAAATATTGCTTGTTATTTTTGAAAGTATATTACTAAAGTGAGATACAGTAAAAAATGAAGCTATAAAGGATTTAAATGTGTAGATAATTAATGGAGACTAAACCTTGTAAAATAGTCTAAAATTAATAGTCCTTTGAATAAAAATATTGCAACTGTTTCTAAAGTTCATACTTGGAATCTGAATAATTTTATACATTGAAAAATGTTAATCCAGTGGGAAATAAAATTTTGAAATAAAATTGTTTACCTTCAAAACTTTAATATAGTATATAATTTTAATCGCATCCAAAATCTATTTGAAAATCAGAATTATGCATATTATCATTCTCAGTCCTATGATTAGACATTAATTCTTGGATCATTTGTATTGAAGCATCTCATCTGAGAAAGAAAAAGGAGAATGAAAGACTTACTACATTTTGAAATTATTCAGGGAGCTTAGCAACAGCAACAACAGGAAATTGGGGACCAAAGTCAGTGTGAGCCAGGGAAATCATCAGAATTACATAAAGAAAGAGTTCTCATCCAGTCATCCTAAAAATAAGAGAATGAACACTTCAAATACTTTCTTGTTGTGTATCCTGATGACGTCCATTGCCTACCAAGCCCATCGAATGCAGAAAAACACTGGTGGCAGGATACAATATTGAAGCAGAGGCAGGGAAAATGGGTAGGCAGGAGTACTGATCCCACAAATACTGAAAACAACTGTAGTTTACAGAAGTAAGTTTTTCCATTGTCTAGTAAAGAATTCTAGCTGTAGATGTTAGACATTGAAATACACCTTGTAAAAATAAGTTGAATTTGTGGATGAATTATGATCATGTGATGAAACTCATTGTTTATAAACCCCAAACTAAGCTGTGAAAATGTTTGTTTGTTTGATTGAAATAATAAACTTTTCATATGATGGTAATTTAAATTTAATTCAAATTTGAGTAATGGAACTATAGAATAAAACTTTTTGTCAAGTAAGGTGTAAAAAAAGTATAAGGAACTAAGTGATAGAATTGTAACCATTGACATCTTGGAAAGCTAACAAAGAGAAATAATAATAATAATAATAATAATAATAATAATAATAATAATGTAACTAGTAATTTGGATAAAGGAGGATGCAACTTTTTCTACGAAGTAGAGAAATCTATGATTTTTAGACAAAGACTAGAGTTATCAGAATATAAAGACAGTACAGCAAAATTTAAGAGTTTCAGAAATTAAATATTAACAATGTAGTGAGAAAATAAAATAAATGAGAAAAATAAAGTTGTATATTATATCTTTTAGGGAAAAAGTTTTTCTTCATGATATCATATGATAGATATCCAATGAGTACTGAAACTAAGTTACTATGAGCAGACTCTCTGGGTAATTGACTTGAACGCATCTCGTTCTCTCCCACACACAGCATAGTGAAAGGAACAGTAATAGCACAGAGGTGACTGGGAATGCTCTCCCAGTTCCACTTTTATGGGATTGCACACTGAGACAAGTCATTAGTTCTGGAGGTTGAAGTGAATTAAGTTCAATAAGAGTTCAAAGTCCTTTTGAGTGCATTCCCAGATATTAAACTTTCATCACCCTAGCTCTGAATTCAAAACAAATGCTCAAAGTTTTTTTTTTTTTTCAAGTGGTATGACTACATGGCACACAATTGATTTGAAGTTGTAAGCACTCAGAAAACTAAACTAAGCATCTAACACAAGTGACTTTAAGTATAATTTTTTTAAAAAAATTATATATTAATATTGTTAAAACAGTAAAAACAGAAGCTAGCAAGATGGTTAGGCAGGTAAAACATCAGCCTGTAAACCAGACATCTGAATTCCATCTATGGGACTTACCTAATGTAAAGAAAGAGCAGGTGTCTACAAGTTGGTTTCGAATTTCTTCAGGTGGGCTGTGTTATACCAGAGTGCATGTACATGTGCCCCCATCTGTACATGCACACACACACACAAACACACACTAAATTTTTTAAAAACATAATACACTTAAAAAGTAATGTTAAACAGGAATGGACAGATATCTCACTGGCTGTTCATTGAAATTAGCATGGTTCAATGCCCTATGTAGTATCATAACTCTCTGTGATTCCAGTTCTAGGGGTTTTAAAGTCTTCTTCTGTCCTCTGTGTTCACCAAACACACATGAGGTACACAAACATACATGAATATAAAAATCCATAAATATAAAATAAATAAAAACTTAAAGATAAATTTAAAAAGGTAAGCAGTTTTGACATGTCCTCGAAAACATGGACTTCATTTGTCACCATTACATCTTAATTAGCAAAAAATCTCTTTAAAAATTAAAAATTAATTGCAAGCTTATCTAAAAATACAATTGCTACATTATGATTATACACAATTATGTATGCATTGAAAAACTTATGCATTAATAAAACCACGACATCATCAAGTACAGAATTTATCCAAAATTAAGATATTACTTTTAAGTCATGTAGCCAATTATATTCTACAGATTTGTGTATATATATAATATTCATATATACGTATATGTATTATGCTCCTCCTGGGGATAACTTTTGTTTGATTTAGACAACTTTTTTATTAATCTTAGTAGATCAGTAGTTGACAGCTAGGTAGGAAGAATGATAGACAAACAGACAGAAAGAAAGAAACTGGACTCCCCCTCTGAACATGGTAATTTTGAGCCCTATCAACAGTGTTTTGTGGGAGTGTAGAGCTTGCCTGAAGTTCATACACTACTGTTGAATGGAACATTTCTGGAGCAGTTCATTTGGTGAGCAGTATTTGTGTACTAGTTTTAGATAGTGGCAATGAACTATGACAAAGAGTCTTTATACAACCTCGTGTTTCTATAGAAGGTTAAAAGGTAAGAGGGAGCCTGCGCTCTTCAGAATGAGTGAGTTTCAGTCTCCTCCAGTGAGGCATGAGATCTGGATGTGCCATTTCTGCTGTAGTAGGTTTTTATTTTATTATTCTAAGTTGTCTACATCTCCTCTTCTACTTGTTAGTGTCACTTAACTTAAACTGTGTTACAATTTATCTTTCTCAGTAATATGTTTTAAAATAACTTCTCTCATTCTGTGAGAAAATGTTTCATTTTGACACTTGTGCCTCAAATATGTGTTACAAGATTGTCCATTTAATGATACGTATAATTACCTATGGTTTAAGAAATCTATATGTCTATAGAAAGCCTAACATATTGGAAAAAGCAGTGAGCTGGCATCCCAGAGGCTTGGTGACTGTCCAGGCCAGGAACACTGAGCTCTTATTTTGGTAAGTGCCTGTGTCCCAACAAGGTGAACAAGAAGTATCACACAAAGGTACCTGACATCCAACTGAGTGACAGGAAGGAGTATGTGCACTTGTGTACCTGTGTACATACTCACCTATATAACATAAAATATTACAAAAACCTGAATTTAAAGATACCATATTTAATCAGTTTGTGAACAAATCTCCACAATTAATAAAATTGAATGTTAAATAAATTCTACTTAGATGCATATATATGTATGTGTATATATATTACTTTTGGGATTTTTCATTACATATACCATATACTGAAACAATATCTTAGATATGCATTGTTTTCTATTTTTTGATTATTATATATTGTGTGAAATAATATAGGATTATATTTATCCTCTGTTTCCCCCAATCAACTCCCTCCAGGTTTTTCCCCACAAGCTCCCTCCCATCTAAATGTCTTCATCTTTGAGTAGTAGCCCACTAAGTCCACTCAGTGCTACTTGGGTACTCATGGGTGTGGGACTTTCTTCTGGAGCTCAGGGAGTGTACCAGTTGCCATGCTTCACAAACTGATTTTTCCTTCTTCAACAAAAAATCTGCTACCAATGGCTCCTTAGTGTGGGGTGGACATATGTGAATTCTTCTACAACCTATTCTAGAATTCTGTATGGTTTGATTTTCTGCTGTTATTTTGCAAGTAACCACAGTTGCGATGAGTTCATGAGTACGATTGCCATGTCATATCCAGAAGATCACATTTCAGACTTTCCCCATCCTATGACTCTGACATTCTTTCTACCTATCATCAACATTCCCTCAAACATAGCAGGATAGTAAAGTATAAAGAATAATATCGCAAAGATGTTGTACTTAGTTCTGAGAACTCAGTTTCCATGGCCGTATTTTATTTTAAACTCATATATTTAATACAATTCTACATATTCACTATTTTATACAGAGTTAAGCTAAATTTAATATGTTTCATGTTTATATAAAACTCAGTAGTTGTTTTCACAAACTCAACCCCAAAATCAGAGATTTATTTGGTTTTATTTGTGGAAAATAAATAAATGAAAGCCACCGCGGGCATATATTCTCTCTGCATTTCTTTATGAATGAATTTCTTCTAATAAAAATCTTTTTGTCCTAAGAGTGTAAACTAAATGTATTGCACATTATTTGATTTACTTTAGGGACTATGCGGAATAACTAAATAAAATACTTATGCAACTATTATGTTTGTGGAATATTATATGTGTTGAACAGTGGAAATTATTTCAGTTTAACTCCATGACTTTTCATTTGCATTTAATTTGTAATCAGAGAAACAGGTCATAAGAAAAGGCAAAGAAATTATATTACAAAGAAAAGTTATATAATTTTCAATTCTTTGCAAAAAGTTCTAAGTGTGTGTTTGCTATAGAACTGATAGTTCAGTTATTTCTTCTAACTAGGCATTATAGTTATGTAGACAATTTTATCTTTATACATTAGTTTACTGCCTGAAAAGTTTGATTTTTGGTATACAAATGACTTATCACATACATCTTAGAGTACATTATTACAATATTTACTACAGAGTATCAGTTTCTTTGATTATCTGTTTGTCCTTTTTTCATCACAATATTGACAGGATATATAATTGTTTCCTTCCAGTTCTGAAAATCATAACACTCTTAACCATTCCCAAGTTTCTTCATTAAATATTGTGAAATATATTATAATATGCATTTAATGTACCCTTGATAGTCCTGAATCTCATTCCTAATATGACTGCATCAACTTCATTTCTCATCAAATTAGTCTTTGTGTAGTTCACTAAAATTAGTGTTTATTAATGAAGGCTTACTTAATATAATTGCATATGTTCTTACATACACTAAGAAAAAGGAGACTTTATATGGAGTTTTAATTATGTGATTTATTGGTCTTCCATGGCTAACTTCAATATTCATCTCAGCAAGTATAAAATCATTTGTTAGAAAATGTGGATTTAATGCAGAAAGACAGACTTGCACCTCTGCCTTGTACCTGGTTTGCAAATTTCTTTAGAACCTGGCTTCAGTAGCTTGGCTACAAACCCACAATCAGGTTCGGCGAATCAAATAGCTTTTTGTTTTTCATTTATAGGACTTTTCTAAATGTTTCCCATAGTAAATTTTACAATCTTACCAAAATGTTTAAATGTCTCAAGGTTGAGATATTTTCAGCAGCTTTAGTGGTTTTGTTTAATTGTATAATGCCAATTGCAATGAGTGTTAAGAAATAGGTCTTTGGAGTATTCAATTTCATTTTCCTTAATTGTTAAATATATTGAACATTCCATTTAACAGTTGTTGGCAATGGGTACACTTTATTTGAAGAAATTTCTTTTTATTCCAGATCCTTGATTTATTTTTGTTTAGAGCAGAGGGGTGTTCTTAAATAATGAGCTTACTTTATTTCATGTGGATCTCTCTCCCTCTCTTTCTTTGCATGTGTGTGTGTGTCTGTTTCTCTCTTTTTCCCTCTTTGTTTGTGTGTGTGTGTGCGTGTGTTTGTGCACCTAAGTAAATTCATGGGCATCATGAGTGTTCAAATTTACAGATATCTGGAATTGAGTTACAGGAAGTTGCAAAGATCTGGTGCAGGCATAGGGAAGCCCCCAAGTATTTGCAGTAGAAAGAAGTACTCTGAAGTTCTAAACCAGCTCTCAAGTTCCGGAATTGATCTTCTAACTATTGTGTGATGTAATTTGGATTTTGAAGCAATGTATTAATTGTCATCTACTGAAAAAAACATATACTTCCTTGAAAACGTTAAGAGACACATTAATATATAGATTTAAAGATTAAAAACTCAGTAACAGTTTAATACTATATCCATTTTATAGAATAATTTAATTAGGTTCTTTCTGGAAAATATTATATAACCAGGCCATGATATGATTCTGGTATCAGTATCAAGTATCAATTTCATCTTGTACAATACCCCTCAGATACAATGACAATTTACTTGGTTACTCCCATAATATTCATGCCACTATTGCATCAGGATACATATCTGGCCATGTTATTATAGCTTCCAGGTCTGAGAACTGTGAAAGACTTTCTACTTATTTCCCATCTTTAGAAATATAATAGAATCTCCCAGTGCTATGGAAGCTAGCCAGAAGAGATAAAGCTTCCAGATGGATGTTAACTTGATTTTTCCCATGTCTTACAGCCCAAATATTTCGTCTCTTTAGAATATGGTCTTGTTATCATATCATTAAGGGCAACTGATAACAATGGCTCATAGCATCTGAGTGGACAGTCTAGGAATCCCATTCAATTTTATTTA
Source organism: Chionomys nivalis (assembly GCF_950005125.1). Taxonomy (NCBI): domain Eukaryota; kingdom Metazoa; phylum Chordata; class Mammalia; order Rodentia; family Cricetidae; genus Chionomys; species Chionomys nivalis. Next base: position 65,281,348 of record NC_080096.1, on the reverse strand, counting down.
TTCATTATTACTTATTTGATAGTGATTTACAGTTTGTAGTGGTTTGGTGGAGATTGAATAGGTAGCTGCCTTTGAATAGGATTTCCCCAGTTAATAGAACTGTTTGGGAAGAATTAGAAGGTGTATGTGGCCTTGTTTGAGGATGAATGTCAAAGCGGGCAGCATTGAAGTTTCAAAAAAACTTCTCCAATTCTCAGTGGTCTTTCTCTGTCTTGTGGTTGTGGACTAAGATATGAGTTCTCTCTGATTTTTTTTTTATTGTGCCATCATGTGCTCTAACTCTCTGAAACTGTAAGTCAATTTAAAAGTTTTATTTTATAAGTTGTATTGGTTCTATTTTCTCATCGCAGTAATAGAAAAATAACTCAGGTTTCAAATAAAGAAATCATCCCAATATCAGTGTTATAAGGTTATATAACATTCACACTGTTATAATATCACATTATTTTTCTAGTTATTTTGAATCTATGTCTCTTGCATACAGATTTTAATGTATTTGGATTTGAAGTTATGGAATACACACACATATATATTAATTATGCATCAATGATGAAAGAAACAAAGGATTCTAAAGGAAAAAAGAGTCTACACATTGCTAGAGCAAAAATTATGAGAAAAACAAACCACTGCATACAAGCCCAAAGCAGCTCCCATCAAAATGTAAATGACCTTTTACATAACATTTTAACTGAAAAAATCATAAAAATTAAGAATGGGCTTGGAGCAGCTGTAATCTCAAACTGTAATTTCCCTTACTTCTACCTCTTGTGCTGTTTGCCTTGCCAAGTCAGTGTGATCCTGATAAAAACTCTCAAATTTGAGCAGCTCATCAAGAGTCTACTTTTTTTTAAAAGTTACTTAATTTTTTCATTTATTTTACAAACTGACCACATTTTCTCCTCCTTTCCTCCCAGTCCCACTACCCTGCCGCTGATATATCCCACTCCCCATCTACTCCTTCTCAGTCTGGGTTCAGAAAGTGACAGTCCTCTCATGGGAGTCAACAAAGCCTGGCATATCAAGTTCAGGCAGGACCAAGTTCCTCCTCTGCATCAAGGCTTGACAAAACATCCCAGCGAGAGTAATAGGTTCCCGAAAGCCAGCTCAAGTGCCAGGGACAGCTGTTAGAAATCCCACAAATAGATAAAGCAACACAACTCTCACACAAATGCAGAGGGCCTAGGTCAATTCCATGCAGACTCTTTAGCTTTTGGTCCAGAGTCTGAGAGCTATTATGATTTCAGGTCAGCTTTCTTTGTGGGTTCCCCTGTCATGAACCCGCGCCCCCCTCAAACAATTCCTCCTCCTTCTATTTTGAAGCAAACTTCCCTGCAAATGTCATGGCTATGACTGCAAGGGAGTCATACTCAGGGCTGGCCAGTTACTGTAAGTGGATATGGTTGGAGTAGCTCAGACTGAATCTTGGAAAACATCTTACTTACTGCCCACCACTGTCCATATATCTTGAGTGTGGCAGATTCGTCCCTGGGTGAGGTTTGAGGTTTGTTGCTCTGGAGGAGCTTCATACAGGGCAGAACCTGTGGCAGTTCGAGTGTAATAGGCCCTACAAGCCCATAGGGAGTGGCACTATTAGGCGATATAGGGTGGGAAGTCCTTCTATATATGTGTTGCTTTTACTGGTTAATGAATAAAGAAACTGCTTTCTGCCAATGGCTTAACAGAGTAAGGCCAGGCTGAAAGAGATCTAAAGAGAGAGTAGGCAGGGTCAGGGAGAAGCCATGTAGCCCTGCCAGAGAAAGACGCCCCATGGAATTTTATCCAGTAAGCCACAGCCACATAGCGGTACAGATTAATGGAGATGGGCTAGTTTAGGATATAAGAGTTAAGCAGAAAGACATTTAAGCTATTGGCCAAACAGTACTGCAAATAAAAAAAAATCATAAAAAACACAAAGCCATTTTAGAACATAAGCAATTTTGAGAAACAGAGCTAAGTAGAATCATGTTAACTTTGTTCCCTTAAGAACTTAGTACCATCTTTGATTGCTTATCTGATTTTATTCAATATAAATCCATATATTTTCTATAAAATGGTAAAATTGATTCAGAAGAGTATCAATGATTTTCAGTATAAAATAAGATACCAATTTTATGAAAAAAATGAATTTCTTGCTTACATTTTTTTCTATAAACACAAATTATCACTGCAATGACACAGTTTTCATTAGAATAACACACATATTACTGAAGTATGATAGCGGGCAAGTTTTGCTTTCATAAAAACAGATATTGATATTTATTTCTAATTTATTAGTATCCATATATAAATGCAAATTTTTTAAATATCATGCAGAATTAATATAGTTTATCTTATCTGTGATGTGGTATGAAACAGTATGAATTAATGGCAAGTTCTCTTTGTATCCAAGACGGCCATCAAACTGGCATCTCTTCTACATCAGCAACAACATCAAAACTTCTAGGATAATTCATAATTACCACCATTTATGGTTTTGAAAATTAAGTAGAAATTTGCCATTATTTAACACTCTAAATGGTCAGTCTCACAGTAATTTTAGGAACAGTCTAAGGCATCACTACAGGAAGATATGTTAATTCATTGTGTTTTTAGTTGAAATTTTGGGGTTGATAAACTAATAATCAGATTTTCAGAGAAAAGGTATGAAATTTAAAAACATAAAAATAAACCCTTTAAACCATAAAAAACAGATAATTTTGTAAGTAATAGGAGTTGAAGTGATAATTTGAGACAATCACAATTTTGTTCAAAATATCTCAATTCTAGAACTGTAGTTATAGCTGCACTATTTTTCATTCATGAACAATGGTTTGATGATATTCGTGGGAATATATAGTGATAATGCATTAAATTAATTTTGGATATCATAAATGTTTCTAAACATTAAAAATAGTTACATATTTCATAAAATTTATATTAATTTCAATGAAATTTTAATTAAGCTGATCCAAATATCTCTTTCTGTCTCATCATTACCACTAATTAAAAATTCTGAATGCTTAGAGTATGGCTTCAGATAATACTTGAGTTAAACACAGGCATTTTAGATAAAAGACATGAATCTGCCAGTGGGCTTTCACATGTCTTTCATCTCTCTATGGTTTCTGCTCCAAATTTGCTGCAAGTTACTGAAAAGTTTTATAAAATTTCAAAATAATTTTAATATAGAAAATACAGTTTTCTCTTGGTCAAAGTAGATTTGGTTGTATCTTATATATGCTTTCATCATTGCAGATTTTGACTTTGTGCAACCCATTACATATGAACTTTGTCTCTGTTTTCAGAAATTTTATTGAATGCCCATTTCATAAAAAGAAATAATAGTGAATGATAATTTAACATGCAGACAAAAAATGATTGGCATTTTATGGAATTCAAAAAAATAATGCCAAAATTCAAAGTATAACTTAAAACATTCAGAATAGTACCCAAAAGTTAGATGTTAACTACTCAAATATCCAGCCCATAAGCATTTGTTCTTGGGAATCAATTGCCATTTTCAAATGTAGGCACACTGTTTCTCAAAGAATTGCTCCCAAAATGGCTACAGAAAAATGACACTGGCAAATCAAAGCCTACATTTCAGATTACTTACCCTAGTTACTTGGGGTTTCAAATTAAAATTAATGATGATTTAAATTTCTTTACATAAATTCAGTTGTATCTATAACTGTGTTCAATTTGCCTCTTCATAATATTATATACATATATTTTTATGCATGTACACATGTGCAATGTTTAAATCAAGTTAACATGCTAGTCTTGTACATATTTACTATTTCTTTATGGTAAAGTTTCCAACTTCTCTTGTAGCCTTTATTCCAGTCTGAAATTTAAGTAACTTTAGAGAAAATACAATATTTATTGGTTAATATTTTATATTAATAATTCTGTGTTTTGTTTGTAAAATGTTCTGATTTTTGCCCCCTATGTATTCTCTATTATTTCAATTCCATCTCAATTAGTTATACCCCTATCCTCCACTCATGTTATTTCTTATGTTCATGGATTTTGGTTTTGTTCTGTGCCCCACTTAGTTTCAACAGGACCATAGTGTCCCGTTGGCTGGAGAGGTCATGGGTAGATATAAAACTGAAGGTAGTAATTTCCCTGTTTTTAAAGCTATGAAGAACAAACAATTCAGGAGCAAGGATCCGCTGAGATCCTTCTCCATCCATGTCTGGGTGGTTACTGATTCCATCTTATGTACATCTAATGCAGGTGTTTCCATTTTTGATGGTTGTATTTTTCATGTAGATGACATTTGGTCACATTTCTTTTGTCTCTTACATTCTTTCTCTTACATTCCGTCTCTTACATTTTTTCTAGCTCTTCTTCAGAGTTCACTAAGTCTTTAAGTAGACAGTATTATTTAAGGATGTTTTCTTATATTTTGCTTATTCTTAGCACCGTGTATAACAATGAATTTCAGTATTATCCACCATACACAGGAAACAGAGGCTCATTTGATTAAAACGGAGAGTAATAGTATATAAACACTATGCATATATGATATAAATGTACAAAGACTTAACTGCATAGGATACTTGTCAAGGAATTAAGGTCAGCAACATACAAGTGGAACCTCATAAAAATGTAAAATTCCTATACCACTAAGAAAACAATCATTTGAGTAAATAAAACCATCATAAACTATAGAGAATATTTGACAGCTATATGCCAGAGTTAATATTCAAAATATATAACTAACTTTAAAAAATGAGAGTGACACAAAAACAAATAACACAATTAAACTATTGGTGTGGGATGTCCTTCTGTCTATGTGTTGCTTTTACTGGTTATTAAATAAATCTGTTTTGGCCAGTGGCTTAGCAGAATAGGGAAAGAGGGGAGTTCCAAGCAGATAGAGGAGGAGAGAATAGGCAGAGCCAGAGAAACGCCACAGGAGACAGTCCCACTGAAATTGCTGATAAGCCATAACCACGTGCTGATACATAGATTAATAGACATGAATAAATTTTAGATATGAGTGAGTGAGAAATACGATTAAGCTATTGGCCAAACAGTATTGCAAACAATATAGTTTCTGTGTGATTATTTCATGTCAGGATGGTAGGGAAATGAACTAGCAGCCTCCATCAACAAACTATCTTTCAATTTTAAATTTGTATTACATAGTAATGGATATCTGAGTCATTTTTATACCTTCTTAATTTTAGTTACCATCTTTCCTTTGTGTTCATTCTTTGCTTATGTCTCTCCACCTTTTACTAAAAAAAAAACTTAAAAACCTGGCATTAACCTCCTTCTTTAATATTATGTTCTACAGACATATTCATACCTTAATAGATTCATCTCCCAAAGGTCTCTTTTCTTTAAATTATTTTATTTTGAAAGCAATCTTATTTTACATATCTATCCTAGTTCCCTCTCTCCCCCATCCTCCTGCTCCTCCATCTTATACCCACCCTACCCCCATCTACTCATCAAAGAGGGTGAGGCCTTCCATGGGAGTCAACAAAATCTGCCACATCACTTGTAGCAGGACCAAGGCCATCCTCTGCTGTATCTAGGGTGAGCAAGGTATCTGTGCATAGGGAATAAGGTCCAAAGAACCAATTCATGCACCAGGGATAAATACTGGTTCCACTGCTAGTGGCCCTACAAAACACCCATGCCACACAACTGACACCCACATTCAGCTCAGTCTTATGAAAGTTCCCCATCTGTCAGTCCTACTAGTTTGGGTGAGCTATTTTTGTGCATTTATTCATCATGGTCTTGTCATAACATACCCAAATGTATGGGACACTTTGAATGCAGTCCTAAGTAGTTCATAGCAACAAGTGACTACATAAAGAACCTAGAGAAATATCACACTAGCGGCTTAACAGCATATCTGAAAACTCTAGAACAAAAAGAATGAAACTCACCCAGGAGGAATAGATGCCAGGAAATAATCAAATTGAAGACTGAAATCAAAAAAATAGAAACACAAAAAGCAATACAAAAAATCAATGAGACAAACAGTTGGTTCTTTGAGAAAATCAACAAGATAGACAAACTCTTATTCAGACTAACAAAAAACAGAAACAGAATATTCAAATTAACATAATTAAAAATGAAAAGGGGAACATAACAGAGATAGAAGAAATCCAGAGAATGATCAAGTCATACTTCAAAAACCTATACTCCACAAAATTGGAAAACTTAAAGGAAATGGGCAATTTTCTAGGTAGGTATCACATACAAAATTTAAATCAAGAACAGGAAAACAATTTATAACCCCTAAGAAAATGCAATTTATAAAGACCTATTACACATAAGGATATAGAAGCAGCCATCAAAAGTCTCACAAAAAACCCGCATGGCCAGATGGTTTCAGTACAGAATTCTACCAGAATTTCAAAGAATACCAAATATCAATACTCCTTAAACTGTTCCACACAATAAAAACACAAGGGACTCTTTTTACAAGGCAACAGTTACCTTGGTACCCAAACCACACAAAAAATGCAACTAAGAAAGCGAATTACAGAGCAATATCCCTCATGAACATGGATGCAAAAATTTTCAATAAAATACTGGCAAACTGAATCCAAGAAGACATTAGAATAATCATCCACCATGATCAAATAGTCTTCATCCTAGAGATACAGGGATACAAGAAACATACCTAAACATAATAAAGGCAAGATACAGCAAGTCAACAGGCAACATCAAACTAAAGGGAGGGAAACTCAAACTGATCCCACTGAAATCAGGAACAAGATAAAGCTTCCACTCTCTCCATATCTATTTAATATAGTACTCAAAGGTGTCTTTATAATGGAGTTAATAGGAAATCAAAGTCAAACACAGAAACTTAGATATCAAATATGAAAGGGGTAAAAAAAATCATTTGTTTTTTTTTTTCCTTCCTTGGGTACTTCACTCAGTATAATTTTTTCAGTTTCACTTATTTATCTGTGAATTTCACAATTCATTTTTCTTTATAACTAAAGAACAATCCATTGTGTATATGTACCACATTTTCACTGTTCACTAATCAATTGTTGGGCATTTAGGATGTTTCCATACTTTGTGATTATGAATAAAGTATCAATAAAAATATTTAAGTAAGCATTTTTTGTTTTTTGTTTTTTTGTTTTTTCGAGACAGGGTTTCTCTGTGGCTTTGGTTCCTGTCCTGGAACTAGCTCTCGTAGACCAGGCTGGTCTCGAACTCACAGAGATTCACCTGTCTCTGCCTCCCAAGTGCTAGGATTAAAGGCGTGCACCACCACCGCCCGGTTTAAGTAAGCATTTTTTTTTTTTTTTTTTTTTGGTTTTTCGAGACAGGGTAATATCACCTTTTCAGCATATGTCAAGGAGTGAATAGTAGGGATATGCAAAATTTCTGTTCCCTTTGGCAGAATGTTCACTCTGATTTCCAGAGTGGCTAGTCCAGATTCCACTCCGACAAACAATAGGCATGATTATTTTCTTTCCTGTCTCTTGGCAGCATTTGTTGCCATTTGATTTCTTGATAATAGCCATTTTAACATAAACAAGAGGAAGCCTCAAAATAGTTTTAATTTGTATTTCCCTGATGGATAAGTAAGTGTTTTGAAAACTCTGAAACAATGTTTCCTAGTTAATGATATTTCTTCTTTTGAGTACCCTCTGTTATTCTTTCAGATGAACCTCCTGTTCTTCCTTCCTAATTTAATGTGATATTTTAATTTTTAAATAATTCTGAAACATATTTACTTTATGAAACTTTTACTTCAGGCACTTGGTTAAACACATCCTCAAAAATAATTGCATCAAATGGAATTTCTGTCAAAGAATATGTATACTATATTTTGACATATACTTTAAAATTGCCTACCCAAAATACAGCTTAATTTCACATTGCCATAGGATCCCTCTTTTCATATATGCAACATGAAAACTATAAGTCTTTAAAATATTCCAATGTTATATCTTTGAAATAGCTGTCTAACTAGCTTATTACCATTTACAGAATTATTGCTGAATACTAGTGTCTTCTAATTTTTTTACCTTTTATATTATATATCTTTTTAGTATACGACAATTGAAATTTTATTTTTCATAAGCCATTTGTATTTTATTTAAATAATTTTCTGCATTAAACTTCATTCTTCTATCCAGAATAAAATGCTCTCAAAATGTTTCTCTTTATAGTCTGTGAATTTATTTATTTATTTTTCAACTATATCATATTTTTGATCATTAAATCTACACAAATTATTTCTAAAATTTATTTCACTCTTCTCTAAATTCCCTACCTAAATATATTTGATTTGTATATAGTGAAGAAGTGATTGGTATAACCAAATTATCTATTCATGACTGAACTGCATTTTTATTAACTGCAAACTTTTATTCTCTCAGTCATTGAACTTGTAGAGTTCTGTAAAACTTCTGTTTTAGAATATGCTTGCCAGAGTAACTAAATTTTGGATGCAATGAATTGCAAATATGGATGTGTCATGTTGAAAATTTCATGCACCAAAGATTTTCACATGCTGTAGTCACACTTCAATTTGTTCCTCATTTATCATGTAATACTTATTAGTTTTACGCATCCAATTTTTAAAGTAAAGCATTAAGATGAAATAAGCAACTATGCATTTGCACTTCACTCTTGTAAATTTCTTTCTTTGCCATCTTACATTGTGAATTTTGCAAGTTGCTGGGAGAGTCTTATGGTGGATTTTTAAACATGATAAATGATTTTAGATACCACAGCAGTGGAAAGTGTAAAGCAGTAGGTCCTTTGCTTAGATATTTAAAAGTCCTCTCTTTATTACGTCTGGTACCTTGTTAAAATAGAATTGCAGATCTATCCTGGCAATATATGATAAAATAATGAAGATTCATATGACCATCTCTCTTTCATTCACTATTAAGATGAATATGTCTTATTGAATTCTAGAAATCAATTATATTAGGTACAAAGGGCTTTTACATTTGGTAGTATTATTCAATTTAGAGGGAAGCAAATAGCTAGCATCTATACTACTTCATATCTGTCTCTTCAGAACTGCTTTATACAGCTTCATGTATACTTCCCCAGTTCTAACCTAACCCAATATAATGATATTTTTTTTTCTTTGCCAACGATTTCTGCTTAAATATCACTGGGTCTTTAACAGAAATAAATCAAAATTAAGATACCTTCATCATCTAAAATATAAAAGTATTCTGTTGTATTAAAATTGTTTTGGGCAATATATTTATGCTTCAATCATAATTTAATTTCTAAATGTATTAATGTTTTTAGCAAAATAGCAATATTTCTTTACAAATGTAAATGCACTATGTAACATAAATATATTTTAGACAACTTCTTTGATTAGTTGGGCATTTCACAACACACATGCTCTTTCTGCTCTCCACCTCACTCCCCACATCTCCTCTTACCCCTGTACCACCCCACAAAAGAAAATTCTAAAGTAATCAATCCAAAACAAACAAACAAACAAACAAAATGCAAGCAATCAAACAAATGAGAACAAAGCAAACAAACAAATAAGCAAAAATTTCTCCTCCCTTCTCCTTTCCCGCCTCTCCAATACCTCTTCATTAGTCTTAGCAGCATTGGAAACACGGTGTTTCATGTAATATATTCTTTTGTCCAATTGGCTTGAGTAGCAAATGTTCATTGTAATCTATAATTCTATATGATTCTTTGACTGGGCAATAGCTGTTAGTGCAATCATTTTTATATAGTGTATTTTTATTCTTTCCTTCCTTGTGAATAAAATACCTGAAAAATGTAGGATTAATTTTGACCTGACTTTCCAGAAGATAGACTCTATCATGTTTGAAAAAATGCTGGTGCTGGTCAACATGGAAGTGGCTCCATGACTCTGGCAGCAGGCCATGAAGCAGGAAGTTAAATGAAAACAGGGTTGAGCTATGACTTACTTTACATCTATAGCTGGAAAACAAATCTCTAACCATGAATTCCCACAGTCTTTTTCTAAATAATGCCTCTAGCAGGGTTCTAATTACTCAAATATGTGATTTTGTCATTATTTCAGACTTATACCGTAAAATATTTTCTCTCTAAAGTTCTTATAAGAAGGAAAAAGAAAAATAGTGGCCAGAATGACATTGAAAAAGGGTAAAATTACTGCAATAATATAAATTGATTTCAAAACACTATATATAAACCTATAATAATCAGGATAGTGTGTTTTTGGAATACAGCTGGTGATAAATGAATACAAATATCCATAGTAAGAAAATATGGGGACCGGGCGGTGGTGGCAGACACCTGTAATTACAGCACTTGGGAGGCAGAGGCAGGTGGATCTCTTTGAGTTTGAGGTCAGCCTGGTCTACAAGAGCTAGTTCCAGGACAGGCTCCAAAGCTACAGAGAAACCCTGTCTCAAAAATATAAATAGGTATGTCAATGAAGTTATTGAACATATATGGCATATGCAATCCCAAATTATGTTGAGCTTGGACCAACTATCATTAAAGTTTCACCATAAATGACCTAATCAAGAACATGTAATTGTCAAATTATTGCCCTAGCATTATGTTAATTATAATTATATTAATTATAATTCTAAAGTGCTTAAAATTTGAAATTACAAGGATTTAAAATTCCCAAAGCAAAATTATAAAAAGTACAATAAATAATATTAAAAATTAATTTAGATTAATGAAAGAGGCTGTACTTGAGAAACACATAAATATACATCACACTGAAGTTTGCAAACTAGAGCATGCAGTGAGAGCATCCTTTCTTTAAGGAGCAGAAGACCTGGGAGAACATTAGCCATATAGACTCTCATCTGGGAAAGAAGCACCCAAATCATTAGGCTGCAAACAAACCTCAAGTTCAAATTGTAATAGGAACTGTGGACCCTGTAATAATTAATGGAGATTATACATTATGTAGTTTAGTATAAGAATCCTAAACTTTACCACATAAATATGAAGTAAATTGTACCAGCAAATATTAGATTTATCAACTATGATAAAAATTTTTAAAGAACAAAGGCAATGTAAAACATTTAGCTTTTGGCTTGTAGGTTTTGAGACAGGAGCGTCTCAGGAAACACTTCAAATCCAATTCACAATGTTGCTAAAGTTTGCCTTTATTTCTTGATACTTTTGCCTCTATCTCTTCAATATATTTTCCAATTGCCATAGTATATTCAAAGTATATTCCAACTTGCCAAGGGGCATTCATTTTAGTAAATACAGTTTCAACAATTGGGTAATTGTTGAAAAATATTAATAAACGCTGATTAATAAAATGAAGATTAAAAATTGTTGACTAAGAAAATTAATATTAAAAAAAACATCATGAGGAGAAAATATGGTTGTATAATGTCTTTTGTAAAAAGGGAGAAGAAAAAAGAAATCTGAACCATAAAGTCTGATAAAAAACAAAACAAAACAAAAATAACACAAGGTATTTTCTAAGTGGTCTTTAATCTGTGATGATCTTTATCAACAGTACCAAAGACAGAAAATATGAAATAGATAAGCGACAAACTATCAACGTGACAAAAGCAGTGTTGAGAATAAGAAAAACAGTAACAAACAAAAGTTTGTTGTTTCTAACTTTTATTTAAAATTAACAAAGATAATTGAAACTCAGTCCTTGTGCTGCATCAGTAAAGCAACCTCCTTCTTTCATGGCCCCCTGTTCCCATTGTCTGTAAATTTCACAGATCTTCCCATTCTAACCTCCCTCTCCCCTCTTGTTGCTAATCCATAAACCATATCTGCCAGAAAACGAGGTAGGCTGCCTACAGACCACTGCTTTTGTTTCCCCAATTCCAGTCTCCTAAGTACCATTACCAACTCCACAGCAGAATAAAATGGCAGACTTCTATGAGCTCTGTAACTATCTCCCATCGATCAAATAGGTCTTCCACATCTAATCTTCCTCCTCACACATGTTGCCTTATAATCTCCCAACATATGCAGCAAACCACTATTAATCTTTGGCAAGAGGTGTTCTAAAGGGAGACCTATACCTCTCCTACTGATCCTAAGATCCTGTTCACTAATTTGTATCCAAAGATTCGTGGTGAGAAACCTGATTGGTCTTCATTACTCTCTGATCCCATCCCTAGAAGATCACAAAGACATCTCCTCCAACCTTCTTTCTCTCCAATTCACTCCAGTATTGAAGTTTCCAGCATTCATTTCTTGTGAGCATAACAGCTGAGCAGACAGATCTACGGACAACACACAGCTATCACATTCCCTGAAAATACATAAAGGAAACATAAACCAAGGATCAAAACACCCACTCAACAAAGAAAAACAGAAACAAGCACCTAGATTTGTATATAACCATCCCAAACCCAGATGCCTAAGTGCGAGCATTAAATTATAATCAATAACAGTCAGTGTGATAGGTCTCCATTAAAACCCAGCCTTCCCAGCACAATTAAGCCTGAGTATTTCAACATAGATAAAACAAAGGAACAGACTTCAAAACTATCTATATTCAGATGATAGAGGTTCCTAAGAAGAAATTAATAAATGCCTTACAGAAATCCAGAAAAATACAAAAAAGAAATTGGGGAAAACTAATACATTCCTTAAGGAAAGGGAGGAGCTTGGAGGATTGGGATGGTTGGGATATAGGAAGGGTGGATACGGGAGCAGCGAAGTATATATCCTAACTAAGGGAGCCATCTTAGGGTTGGCAAGAGACTTGACTCTAGAGGGGTTCGCAGGTGTCCAGGGAGATGTCCCCAGCTGGTACCTTGGGCAACTGAAGAGAGGGAACCTGAAATGACCCTATCCTATACTGATGAATATCTTACATATCACCTTAGAACCTTCATCTGGCGATGGATCGAGGTAGAGACAGAGACTCAATTTGGAGCAACGGTCTGAGCTCTTAAGGTCCAAATGAGGAGCAGAAGGAGGGAGAACATGAGCAAGGAAATCAGGACCACGAGGGATGCACCCACCCACTGTGACAGTGGAACTGATCTATTGGGAGCCCACCAAGGCCAGCTGGTCTGGGACTGAATAAGCATGGGCTGAAACTGGACTCTCTGAGCATGGCGGACAATGAAGGCTGATGAGAAGCCAAGGACAATGGCACTAGGTTTCGATACTAATACATGAACTGGCTTTGTGGGAGCTTAGCTTGTTTAGACGCTCACCTTCCTGGACGTAGATAGAAGACCTTCGTCTTCCCGCAGGACAGGGAATTTGGACTGCTCTTCAGTATGGAGAGGGAGGGGGAATGGTGTGGGGGGAGGAGAAGAGGAGTGGGGATGGGGGAGGGGAGTGGGAGGAGGGGGCAATATTTGGGAGGAGGGGAGGGAAATGGGAAATGGGGAGCAGGTGGAAATTTTAATTAAAAAAGAATAAAAATAAAAATTAAAAAAAAAAGAAAACACAGTTGAAGGAAGTGAATAAAACTGTTTAGTACTTGAAAATGGAATTAGAATCAATATTTAACATATTAACCAAGGGATTTCTGGAAATTAAAAACTTAGGAATTTGAATAGGAACTACAGAGGTAAAGTTCATCAACAGAGTACAGGAAGTAAAAGGCATATGATATAAAACTTCTAGGATACCAGTAACACTATGAAAAGACCCAACCTAAAGAATAATAGGAATAGAAGAAGGAGATGGATACCAAAGCAAAGACCCAGAAAATAGTTTCAACAAAATCAGAAGGAAATTATCTTAATCTAAAGAAGGCAATACCTATAAAGGTACAGGAATCATACAGAACACAAAATAGATTTAACTAGAAAAGAGAAAGTCCCCTTGACAGATAATATCAAAATACTATACAATAAAGAAAGAATGTCTAAAGCAGCAAGAGAAAAGACAAAGTAGCATATTAAAGGAAGTATGTTATAATTACATCTGACTTTTCAAAGGGGACTCTAAAAGTCAAAATGACCTGGACAGATGTCCTGAAGACTCTAAGAGACCACTACATTAGATGAAAAAAATAAGATACACCTTGATAAAGTCAAATATAAAGAATATTCAAGACACTAGCCCTGCAGTAGGTTCTAGAATAAAATTCCAACAGAAGGATATAAAATACAAACATAAAAACATAGGGAATAATTAATTTTATACTAGCAATATCAAAAGAAATCAATAATGTGCATGCATGTCTATACACACACACACAAACACAAACCAATACAATCACCAAAAATATCAAAAACAAAATAATAGAAATCAACAATCAGTGATCATTGAGATCTCTCAATATCAATAATCTCAAGCCCCGAATAAAAAGTCAAAGTCTAACAATATATATGAAAACTGGATCCATCATTCTGCTACATCCAACAAATACATCTCAACATCAAGGATAGACATTACCTCAGAGAAAAGTATGGGAAAGATATTCCAAACAAATGTATATAAAAAGTAAGCTAGTATACCCATTTTAATAGCTAACAAAGAGTAAACTTCAAAACAAAATTCAACAAATGAGATGAGGAAAGATACTACATACTCTTCAAAGGAAAAAATCAGCCAAAATGACATTTCAATTCTTAACATCTATGCTCCAAATGCAAGGGTACCCATATTTTTAAAAGAAACTTTATTAAAGTTTAAATCACATGTTGACAATCTTGCACTGATTGTGGGATAACACAATTCAGAAGAACCAGCCTCCAGGCTGGAGACAGGGCTAGAAGGGCAAGTTCAATGTGTAGTACAAAGTGAAACATTTTTTTGTCTGAAAGGGAAAAAAACATGCATACACTTTTCTGATGGATTCTTTATTCTCTCAAGTTGTTCTCATGATGTCCATTTCATGATGTTCCATCTTCCTTTGTTCTTCACAGCTTAAAATAACCAGTAAAATATTTGAGTCAGTATAGTAGTTGTATTTGAATTTCACATTTTATTTCTTAAATAAGTGATTTAAAACATAGTAACCCTTACCACTCACATGCAGTAAATTAGGTAGAATCATCTTTTTGACAATCCACAGAAAAAATGTGGGTAGACTGGTATATATTCATGAGATAAAAACACTAAGATACACACAGTGAAGATCATCCCTCACCCTCTCACACCATACTAGATACCAGAGAAATATTATAGTAGCAAAACATGTAAAAAGAGACAGTAGAAGCAAAACATATTCTGGGGTCTGCAGTCTCATGGCCTTCGCTAAAATAAGATTCCCCATCAGAGAATTTCCCCTTGGTGGGTTGATACCTTGAATTTTAATTACCAACTGATGCTCCTTTGACAATGGACACCGGCAGTAGAAGATTTCAGTTCCAAGCTCTGAATAAAGGATGGGTCATCCAAACAAATCTAAACAAAGAAAAACTGGAGCTAACAGATATAATACACAAAATGTACTTAACAAATATTTACAAAGTATTTCACTCAAACATAAATAAGTATATATTCTTCTCACTTCATAAAACCTCATAAAAGTTTCTCCAAAATTTCTCACATATTGGAACACAAAGCTAGTCTCAACAGATACAAGGAAATTAAAATAACTCCCTATATCCTCTCAGCTCACCATGGATTAAAGCTAGATATCAATGAAAACTAAAACCTTACAAACTCATGGAAATTGAATAATTTTCTATTGAGTGAAAAATATGTCAAGACAGAAACAAAGAAATTAAACCAGGCAGTAATGGCACATGCCTTTAATCTCAGTACTCTAAAGCCAGAGACAGGAGGATCTCCATGAATTCAAGTATAGCTTGGTATGCAAGAGTTAGTTCCAGGAAAGCTAGGATTGTTACACAGAAAAACCCTGTCTCAAAATAATCAAAAGAAAAGAAAGAAAGAAAGAAAGAAAGAAAGAAAGAAAGAAAGAAAGAAAGAAAGAAATTAAAATCCTCCCAGAATTAAAAGAAAATGTAAATATAACATGCAAATTTAGGGAACACAATGAAATAAGTACTAGTAGGAATAGTTATAAAATGTTATTAGAGAATTTTTATTATATCATTATGTATTCACTTATATCTAGATGTTATCCATTGAATAAATGATCACCAAGTTTCAATTTATAGACCAAGAAAGGTTAGGTTTAGATTAAAGGACTGGGGGGGGGTGATACATGGATTTTCCTGCTGTGAAGGAAAAATGGAATAGATTTTATGGATAAACTTGGTGGGGGGAGAAATGAGAAGATCAAGTGGGCACAGGAAGGCAAGAGATGGTTGAGTGAGGGAATACAGAGAGAGAGAACTGTAATTGAGGGGCATTTGAGGAGTGGTATGATAATCCAGTACAGTGGAAACTTCCTAAAATATAGAATGCAATTCTAATGGAGTCTCATGTTAATACAGTAGACGGAATCCCAACTGGAAGGGAATAGGGGAGGACACATGGATCTTACTGTAAGAGAGAAGTAGAATTGATTTAATGGGCAGAAAGGGTAGGAAGGAACAGTAGTGGGGGGAATCAGGTGAGGGTCAAATGAGGTGGAAAAAAGAGGCTGTGGGGAAAGACAATGAGAATGCAGGGCATTTGGAGGATGGTGTGGAACCCTGGTGTTGTGGAAACTTCCTAGAATATATGAAGATGATCCTAATGTGGATTCCTAGTAATGGAAGATATGGAGTCTAACTGGCTAACTCTCCTGATAAGATAAAGCTTCCAATGGTGGAACTAGTTTGTATTCAGTTGAGTTTTTGCCTCAAGGGGCCCATGGAACCCAGGTTGATGCTAAGACAATGTTCTCCTCTCTGCACTCAAATTATTAAACTTGGATAAATCAAGTTGGTTCCTACTTGGATCTTTTACCCTTATATCCGTGTGTCTTTGGTGTGGGAAGATAGCATGCAAATTACTGAAAGAGAAACATAAACACCAAACCAGACACAACATCATTGACTTACAATCTCTTCTGCCTGCAAAATATGCAAGGGCGATGTTGGCAAAAACTTGAGGGATTAACAAAAACAATATCTTTTGATTTGAGGCCCACTCCTAAAATATAACCCTTAACTGACACGGTTTGTCTAACCAAGAACCGGAGAGTAGATAACCCAGGACCCTAGATTATAAACAAACACGATTGGTCAAAAAAGAAAAAAAGAAAAGGATTCAATGCAGCTTTCCTAGAGCTGAGAAAAATTACACCACAATTAGACAATTATCATACTATCATTTTGATTCTGATTTGAATAATATGAATATTTTAAAATTATTCATTTTAGTCTATAAATTTGGGTATCTTTCTATTTATTTACATAATCTGTAATCTTTTTTTACTAACCTTTTATAATGTTCAGAATTCTGTTGGTGGGAACCCATGTGTGACTCAGTTTCTATCTGGAGTCATTTCTGACTTAAATAAGTCATTTGAGTTCAAGCTTGCCTGCACTACTTTATCTTATAACCTTGAGGGCTGTGAGAGACTTCTGATTTAGCCTGTGAGAAAAGAACACTCTATCTAGTAGACAGTATACTGATGATGACAAACCTCAGGATCATCAAGATAGAAAGCAAGGCTGCTTCTGAGCAGCAAGCACATGTCGGAGAGGAGACTGCTCACTGAAAGACAGGAATGGTCTTGTGGTTAGATACTGACTGACTGTCTGTGCTGTGCTTTGTTCTGCTTTTGTATATAAGCAAATTCTGAAATAAACTTGGGACTGTTTGACTGTTTCGGCATGCCCAGATGGACCTCCTGATTCTATCCTGTCTTCTGTTTCTTCTGACTTTTCTTTGGCCTTGAGGATCCCTTATCCAGGAACCCTAGCTGACCTTGTAGGTGCGGGCTCCTACACTGTTATCTCATTTTTTTGCATGAGTCCTCCCATTTTAGATTTCTTTTTATAAACCAAACTGCTCACTTAATTTATTTTCTACTTTGTTTTTTTGCATATTTACCTGATACTTTTTGTATTTTGATTTAAACTCTTCCAAAGTTTATGATTTTTATTATTAATCCAAAAGGTTTTAGGATGAAATCATTACAGATTTCTGTATTCACACCTGTTCAGTAAATAGGAAACAATCTCTTTCCTTCCTTCCTTCCTTCCTTCCTTCCTTCCTTCCTTCCTTCCTTCCTTCCTTCCTCCCTCCCTCCCTCCCTCCCTTCCTTCCTTCCTTCCCTCCTTCCTTCTCTCTCTCTCTCTCTCTCTCTCTCTCTCTCTTTCTTCCTTTCTTTCTCTTTTGCATACCTATATGTCTCTTTTTTCTTTTTCTTAATCAATTATTCTCATTTTATAGAGCATTTTCAAAGGTAGTTTGAAAAGAGGTTGAGGAAGTGGTTATATTTTTTTTTCTAAACTTGGAAAATATATTTTTATTTTTTTTTTTTGCTGTTGATGAATGGACTTCCTTCTGTTATTTTTTACCTAATTTGTTGAAAGTATTTTTTAGAAAAATATGTTAGATTTTGATGAATGCTTTTTATCCTCTTGTGAAAAGAATGATCTGGTTTTTGTAGTTTATTCTACTAACATTGTGACTCAGAGCTACTGATTGACATTTCTAGAACCCTTTTGAATTCTAGAGATGAGACGATAATGGTAAGTGAACAGTTTATAGGTCTTATTTATTTTTCTTTGTATTTGTCTGTATGTATTTTGACTTGTGTATGTGAGAGAAATGTATGCTCTTCTTTGAGCAAAGTCAATAGAGAGTTTTGCAATTCATTTATAGCTCTTTGCTTAATCACTTGAGGTAGATTGTCTCCCTGAGCATGGGGCTCACAATTTCTTACCTGGGCTGGAAACAAGGAATTCTACAGTTTCCACCGTCTCCATCTCTCTCAAAGTTGGGGTTATGACCTGTATGATGACCTATCTTATTTATTGTTTATTGAATAAAATTTCCAATCTTCAACATTTTGTCACAATCTCATTTCACCACTGAACCATGCCTCCAACCTATGAATGTGTTTTTAATTTATGCTTGCTTTGTTTTGCCATTACTTCATTAGCGCCTTGGTTTCTAGCTTCATCCTGTAACTTTCTTTACTTGGAGTGTTTGTTTTTGGTTTGGCATAAGAATAATAGCATTCATAAAGTGAATTTACATGTATTCATGCCACTAAATGTTTAGAACAAGTCTGAAAAGGATTGATGTTTATTTTTAATTTTTGGAGAATTCAATCATGAAACCATCTGGTTTGGGACTAAAAAGACATTCATTAGTACAGATTCAGTCTTATACAATATTTACATGATCAGATTTTCAAGTGCTTTATCAGTAATTCCTGCTAGAATGTGCACATTTCCTCTAATTATTACATTTTTGGTGCTTGTCCATCCAATTATAGTATGATTTTATGACTTTTTTATAAGTTATAATGAGTGATTTGTTTGCATATATGCATGAGCACATAGGCGCATTACTAACAGAGGGAGAAGATGAAATCCAATACCCTGAAACTGGGAGATAATATGTAGGGGCTTAAATCTGACCTGGATCTTCTAGAACCTCTTGAGCTTTCTCCCCAAACCCTATCTTTGGTCATTTTAACAATATATATTTGGATAATTATAACCATTTAAATATCATGTCTCTTTATATGACTATCTTTAGTTCAGCTTATTTAATGTCTGCTGTGCTTGTTGGATAAAGACTTCAATTTTATCCCTCAATTTGAGATGTTTTCATTCATTATTTTCTTGAATGGGCTCTTTGTCTCTTTTTCTACACGTCTCCTTCATGTTGATATTGCTTATATTTCTCCATTAATTATGTCTTAAAAGCATTTTAAAATATCTTTAATATTATTCTGCTTTTTCCCTTTGTTTCAAAGATGGGAGAACTCTGTGACTGATGTAGTATTTTGCTTAACCTATTCTGATACTGAATCTTTCTATTAATATTTTAAAATCCAATACAAATTCCTTTAAAAATTCATTTAGATTCTTTTCATATGCTGTTATGGGGTATTCACTAGAAAAGGATGCTCAGATGTGGATTTAAGTCAATGGATAGTCTTTATTAGCTGGCCAGTGACTACACGGAGTATAGAGCATCCTTTTGTAGCACTGGGCTTTTCTCAGGGTGAGTTTTAAGCACAGAAAACATATTCTGGGGTGACATACTTAAGTTACAAGTATGGTTAGCCGGAAGCTGAACTATGGAAACCAAAAGCAAGGTTAGTACGTTTAAAGATTTTCCCAGAACTATGGACTTTGGGGTTTTTGTTTTTATTTCTCCACAGGCAGTTCTGTCTCTGTGCAGAGTTTTATAGCTTATATAGCACTTCCTTCATGATCTCAGTTATGAGGATTCTAGGGGACTAATAAGTTCTGGGGCCATGCTACAATAATATATTATGATCCCATTCTCACCTTTCCCTCAAATCCTCCTGTTGCTTCTTCACCTCCCAATTCATCCAACAGCATATTTCTCTCTCTCTCTCTCTCTCTCTCTCTCTCTCTCTCTCTCTCTCTCTCTCTTTTAAAGAAAAACAAAATCAAAATAGACAAACTAAACTAAAATAAAAAGGAGAAAATGGAGAAAACAGAAATTGGGAAAGACAAAAAAAGGATAAGGCAAAAAAAGTGCACACAAAAATATATAAAAGCAACCTTGTATACTACTATTGTGTAATACATGACCTGGAATGTGATTTACATATCCTCCAAACTGACATTACTTTTTCAACAGGCATTAATTGCCAATAGATTCATGTCCACTTTTTCCTCAGTGCTGATATTTCTTTCCCCAGTTTGACATGTGTAGGGCTTGTCCATTGTATCACTGTTTTGGGTATCAGAACTTTTATGTCTGGATGATGCTGTTTCCTTAAAGTCATCTGTCACTGCTGGCTCTTACAAGCTTTCTGATTCTTCTGCATAGATTCCTGAGCCTTTAGGACTGTGGTTCTGGTAAAGCTGTCCCTTTTAGGTACCATAGTTGCAAATTATCTCACATTCTACCCTGTCACAATGTGTCTCTACTTATTAATTCCCATGTACTGCTAGACAATTGTATGAAGAACAAATGCAGTTCTCTGATCTATAAATATAGTCATATGTCATTAGGAGTAATTTTATTGCAATTATTGCTGTTTTTATTTAGTAGAATAATAGGTTTTTCCCTGGTTAATCTCTGGTTATTTGTCACAGTGTCATCATCATATGCTCTTTCCGTCTCATGGAGGTGGACTTAAATCCAATGAAAAACTGGTTGCTTACTTCCCTAATGTTAAACTCTATACTATTTAAATTTTATCATATTGTGAAAAAATACCTGACAACTAAAAATATTTACTCATTATAGAAAGTAAGGGAGTTGAGTGGAAGGTACGGCTTGGACACCTACTGCTACAGAACATACTTTTGACCGATTCCCTGCAATCTTTCTTTCTCACAATAATAGACATTTTCTATAATCTTCCAAAATAACACCACTATCAGGGTACTGAGGCTTCCACACATAAACCCGTGAAAGGTATTCCATGTACAAACAATAACAAACTCTAAAATATATGTGATTCTTCTTTAAACTTAGCAACTGTGTTGGATTCTTAAATCCTTAATCTCAGAGAGAAACTGTATTATAATTATTGAGAATCCCCATTGGGTACAAATTACCCTTTCATTTTCTCTATTTCCATAGTGTCAATTTCTAGAACTGTACTTTGATCTTCTATTTACAAAGTATTTCAGTGTTTTTTTTTTTTGTGTGTGTGTGTGTGTGTATGTGTTCTAGTCTACTTCCTGGTGCTGTTATAAACACCATGACCTAAAGTGACTTAGAGGAAGAAAAGGTTTATTACATGTAACATATTATATGCCTTCATTAAGAAGAATCTAAAACAGGTACAGAGGTAGAATACACAGAGGAATATTGCCTGCTGGTTTCTTCTCTAACTTATGTTTAGCTAGCTTTCTCATACATCAAAGACCAGAACAACTCGTTTAATCTTTAGATTTCTGCATTGTTTACATAAGTTTCAAGTCCTACTGGACTTAACTCATGTAGAACGATCCCTTTCACCAATCTATCCAATCTATCCATTCATTCGAGTATTAAAAACTCTACTCAATGATTCTGCTGCATGTTTTAGTAAAATAATAAGCGAACAATGCCCTCTGAATCAGCTAATCAAGGAGCATATGAGTTCACAGAATCTGAAGACACATGTATAGGTCCCACACAGGTCTGTACTAGGTCCACTGTATATATAGCTTAGTAGTTTTATGGCACACCTGAATGTAACACTGAGTGCTCTCTGATTCATATCCCCACACTTAGGCTGGAAGATGAGACACCCAAAGTCATCCAAATCTTATTTAGATTTCATAGGTCTATTACTGAAATATCTTAATGAGAAGATTAGTGAGAATGCAAGTCACACAGTTCAACTGGGAAAATGTGCATGAATTCCTCTTCAAGAGAAAATAAGAGATGTGTATTTTAATACTTTTTTTGTATTTACTGTTACCTGAAATAACTTACACGTTGCTACAATCATCCCCCCAAGAGACAAAAATCTTAAAATTATTTTCCTTTATGTCAACACTGAAAAATTAAGATGTTTAATGAAACAATTGTTTGAGAGCTGGGGTTGCCTAGGAGAACGCTGGGAAGGAAAGTGAAGAAGAATGCAGGTATTGAAGAAGGCTCAGATAGTGCTAAGTTCTCATTCATGCTACTAGATGTCTATTTCTCTTGGTCTACTTAACTTCCTGGTTCAGAAAGTTAGAGGTTTTATTGTTTATAGTCAAAGAGCGCATTGGACAAAACTTTCCAGAAAGTGAAATGATTGAGTGCTACAACTTTCCCTGTCTCCATACAGGAACTCACCAAGGCCAGCTGGCCTGGGTCTGAAAAAGCATGGGATAAAACCGGACTTGCTGAACATAACGGACAATGAGGACTACTGAGAACTCAAGAACAATGGCAATGGGTTTTTGATCCTACTGCATGTACTGGCTTGGTGGGAGCCTAGGCAGTTTGGATGCTCACCTTACTAGACCTGGATGGAGGTGGGTGGTCCTTGGACTTCCCACAGGGCAGGGAACCTGGATTACTCTTAGGGATGATGAGGGAGGGGGACATGATGGGGGAGGGGGAGGGAAATGGGAGGTGGTGGCAGGGAGAAGGCAGAAATCTTAAATAAATAAATAAATAAATAGAATTACATAACTAAAAAAAAAAAAAAAAAAAAAACAGCTGAAACCAGTGAAAGGGAATGGGAATGGGCATCTATAGAGAACAGGGAGTAATATTTCCGCATGCATTGTTTTCTTATATTGTGGGGCTAGATGAAATAAATGTAAGGACATTCTAGTTAAGGTAAATTCAACTTCTCTAATACCTTTCCTCAGAGTTTGATTAGTGGTGGAGAATCTCTTTGTGTCAGGGTATAGTGTGCCTCAACTCTTCCAACTCTGTATCATAGATATAAACATATACATATATTTATATATATTATATATTCTAATATATATGTCAATATAATATAACATATTATAATGCTAACACTCTTATATTACACATATTTCTCAGTTGTCTCAATTGAATCCTGATTTTTTTGTCAAAGAGCATGGGTCTGAGTTTAGAGTCATTCTGTTGATGTGAGTGATAGAGGTGAAATCAACTATTCCATGATATTCATTCTTTAATAATTTATTTTCTTCATTTTCAGCTCTATTTATCCAGGATAATTTTATTTTCTAGATCACAATAATCTTGACAATAATATTTATATATGGATGTTTTTATTTTAATAGGTTCAATTATGCCTGTGCAATTTTTGTTAAATTTGACTACCTATACTTCTTTTCATTACTATTAACCTTTAACTGGCTTTCACCCAAATACATACACTCTTGGTGCTGGTTTTGACGCTACATTACCTCAAATAATATGAGTCCTACAATAAGTGTAATTTCAATTTATTGGTGTGACAAAATATCGCATTCAGTAAATTGCTTATCTTGAATTCATAAGGGCCTAAATTCAATTTCTAGACCATGAAAAAGAAATCCATCAGGCAACATACTCTGTTGATCCCTGCTCTTGGGAGATATAAACACCAGCATCCTCCTAGGTTCAGGGGTTAGCCAGCATAGTCTACAGAGTAAACAGCATGGTAAGTGAGAGTCACTGCTGAAAACAGATAAATGTGAATGGTGCCCTGGAGTGAGTCCTACCACTAGCACATGTACACTTTTGCAGACAAACACATTGTAGCTGAATACACACACACACACATGCACACGCACGCATGCACGAGGGAAGGAGGGAGGGAGGAATTGAAGATGGGAGATTGAGATAGAGACAGAGAGACAGAGAAGTTAGTTCTGGGGCATCAAATTTTTTGCATAAGTTTTATTACTATTTAGAAAATATTTGTCTAAATTTTAGCAATAATTTGCCTTTTCCCTATGAATTACCATTTAATTAAAACATAAATTTTGGGTTCATTTTACTTCACCCAAGTGCCACATATCATGGAGAACATAGTGAGAGATTAAAGTACCTTTTCCTTTTCATATCTTTATTTATCAAAGCATTTTCAGAACTACATTGAATAGTAAAAATTTAAGTTGAATCAAGTCTTGTCTGTTACACAAATATAAAATGAACATATCCATACGTTTTTATTAACTCATAACTTAACTTGAAAGAACCAGTTATATGTTAAAAACTAGTTTATGTACCTGGAGAGATGACTAGATTGTTAAGAGCACTGTTTCTCATGCAGACTGCCCAGGTTAAGTACTTAGCATTCACATGGTGACTCATAATCATCTAATTCTGGAGATCTAATGACTTCTCCTGAACTATATGGGTATCAATCTCAGACAACAAAAGTATATTTATGCAGGCAAAATATGTATACACATTCATAATTTTAAAAATTAATTAAAAGCAATTTTACTGAAAGTCTGGAAACAACACATACAAATAATTAAACTATTGAGATTCACCATATCAAAAGTTTCCACAAAGCCACATCTTATACATGATTCTCGGATTTTATAATTTCTCTAATTAGTCTGCCTGGTCCTCTCCTTCATGCACCATCACCAACCAAACAGAAATAGGCCAGGTCTAATGGTCCCTGTTTGTGCATCAACCCAACGTTTAGAATTCTACCAGGACACAACTTCCCTGCTCTGACCCACAGAACTCTGTCCAATCATATCCATTCTCTTCACCCAGCTATATCTGGTGAATGTTTGCCTGGGATGTAGCTTGGTGAATCTCCTGATTGTCTCATACACACACTCTCTCCAAACTGAAAGCTCTAGACCAGATTCTACATCCAGTGCACCAAACTGTTTGAAACCCTTGTATATACCACAACAAACTTGAAGTCTTCTATCATGATCTATTATAACTACCTTCTAGACTACAAGCCACTCCAATACTACATATCAACTCTAACCCAAATAGATTTAGCCCCTTTGCAGGCTTATGCCAAGCCACTAACTCTGTCTGCAATGTCAGCCTGACTTCATTCCACAGAAACCATTTCTCAGCTCTCAGCCTGATATGCCTCTACTCAAATTTGCTCTGTGCATTTCAAAATTGGAATAACCTATCAAGCTCTCATCACAAAAATATGAAAAATGGTAAATGATCTTTTTATTTTATTGATATTTAATTTTTTCAAGATATAAAAATGAGAATAAATGCTAAAAATATATTCTAACTTATAACTTTATTTTTAGATACCTAATGCTCTATGTTTTCCTTTATTGAAAAGAGATCTTTTACCATTCCCTGATATCTACACCCAGGTCTTCTTCCATCTGAATTCCTTTCTGTCCCTAGTAAAAAAAAAGAAGAAAAATAAGCATCTAAAAATAGCAAAAAAGAAAAGAAAAGATAAAAGCAAACAAAGAAATCACAATAAGGCTATCAGTCAAATTGTGAATAGAAACCATTAACTTTGAAAATAGCTTCGATTACTTATAATTCCCATTGTCTACCCTTTGGCAAACATGTGATTTCTGGCAATGGCAGTTTCATTTTTGTGACAGTGAAATATCCAGTTGAATCTGTCTCTCTCATATTTGGTAATTTCATTTATATCATTCACACACACACACACATACATTATGAGCTGTTACTGTATTAGATTTCTGTATGAAACTTCAAATTGTCTTTAATTTTAGTATCCTAAAAATATTTTATGTATCTCTCTTATATCTTAATATATTTTAATATTTTTGTTTCTTTTCTGTAGGTCTTATAAATATCTTTGATATTCTATATTCTCTCTTCTGCTTGACCTGTTAAAGTTGTATGGCTTTCCTATGAGTTTTCTAGTTGAGTTCAGCGTGAGTCTTATTCAATATTTCTATCTCTATATTGAATTTAATTAAGGCCTTAATTGTATTTGTCATCTTGATAAGCCTTATATTTACATTTTCTTGAGCATAACTCAGGTGCTTATTCTTCTTAATTATTTTCTTCTTGTTTTCACCAAGCTATTCTCCTTACTTTTATTTCCTTGAATTCTTGGAATAAGCTTTTAATTATTCTCTTAAACTCTATGCCTTAAATTTAATCTTACTAAAGAGACATTTGCTTAACCTTGTTCATTGCTGCTCTATTCATAAAAGCGAGACATTAGGAATAGAACAGATGTTTGTGAACAGATGAATGGATAAAGAAAATGAGCCGCATTTGTACCATGACTATTACTTCAACTATTAAAAAATGGAATCATGATAATTATAGGAAAATGGATATAGTAAAAATTCATCTCCAGTTAGTTAACTCAGTTTCAAAAAGACAAATGTGGTATGTATTAGTTTATAAATACAGGATAGCTATTAAGTCTTTGATAAGTGATTCATAAAACCACAGAGGTTAGGTAGAATAATGGACTAGAGTGGAGGAACGGAATGTATCTTCCTAGGAAAGAGTAGATAGTTTTGGAACTATGAGGGGGCAGATGGAGTGGAAGGATCAAACAAACAGAATGAAAGTGATAAATTCAAGTTTTCATATTATAGGCATTGTTGAAGGAGAACATTTTCAAGTCAAAAACATGTTCCACAAGGCTATAGAAGTAAACTTCTAAATAGAAGAAACACATATTCATACAGATGTAAGAAGCCCCCAAAACCCCGAATACAGAAAACAAAAAAAGTAAATCTCCACTGCATATCAGAGTTAAAACACTAAGTATACAGAGAAAGTGCACTTAAAGCTACAATAAATAAAACACAAATCACACCAAAAAATCAATAACACTGATATAGCAATTCTGTTTCATCACAGAAATTCTAACCATAACTATGACAAGGCAATATGAAAACATTAAGCATCATTGAGATTACCTAATGTTAAAAGCTATCATAATAATAGTTTGGTATCTAGAGTTGGAAGAGAGAATTGCAAATTCACACAAAGTACTCACTGATCATTAAGTAGTCTGTGTGTATCTTCCATTTACTGGAACACATTTTTCCCACTCTTTTAGTTGTTTTTTTTTTTTAAGTAGATTTTTGTATGTTGCAACTATACTCTGATTCCAAACTGAAGTCCTAAGTCCTAATAACTATGTACTATAATCATGCAGATAGAGTCTGAAGATATAACTGTCATAAATTAATTTGACATCACATTGGGTATAGAGTTCCTAATACAACATGGCTTGTTTGTATATACCAAGAAAAGATAAAATGAAACATGTAGAAGAGAAATCTGCATAATGTGTTCAGGTCAAAGTCTAACCACTGCAGCAGCCTGAAAAGCAAAAATGAATGGAAGGAATAGGCTCTTCTCTATTTCAAGATACTATAACACAGTTCTTGTAAAATCTAGGTTCCAGAACTTGTTATAAAAAAAAAAAAACCTAGGGAGCTAATAGTAGTATTCATAGCTATTTTCATTTAGGATAATGGCATCAAAAAGGATTTGCCAAACTTCATATGAATCCTAAGTGTGAAAATAAAAATTTGACACATGTACAGTTGCTCAGATCTTACTTTTATTCACTATGTACTAACAAATTTTGTGGTTGAGAAATACTGGCCAGTTTATATTTCTTACTAAATCATAATCATTAATAAAATCTCTTCCAAACTTACACAATTTCCTTTATTCATTAAACAAACAAAACAGTTGGTTGTAATATTTCATTATATTAAAAAAAATTCTACATTGTGGTGATAAATTGAATCTAAGGCACTTTAAAGGCAATATTACTATTCCACAGACATATTCCAGCCTGAGTTTTCTTGTTCTTGTTTTACATATCAAACGTAAAAACAATTGAAAGAAACTAAGATAACTGTTTTCAAAGCAGGGCAAAATAGTAGGAAGGACAAAAGAACCAGGAATGAATATCAACATGTCCTATAATTATAGTAAATACAGTTAAAATTAATCATTGATTACCCATATAGTTCAGGAAATGTGTAAGGGTTAATTAGTTGGGATTTTCACTTGACAGGAAATATAACTTGGTGATATAAGGAGACAAATGAGATAGAAAGTGTTAAATCAGGAGAAAGAGGAGACAAAGCCTGTTAGATGAGCAAATATCAAGAAAGAAAACTAACACCAAAGGCCGTTTGAAATGTCACATGGAAAGCTACTAATCTATACACTTCTGAAAATTCATAAATATTTATGTATTAAAAGTTTAAATATATTTTCCCTGTAGCAGGGGAGTCCAACAATGTCACTACTATATACCAAAGGCTAGCAAATTAGAAATACAGTGCCAGGAATATTAAGATAGTATAGTACACATACAGATATTTTCATGACTTTTGTATTTTTATACTGAAAAAGTTTATGAACACTTTAATATGTATATGTTTCATTTGATATTAACACAGACTAAATTTAATATCGTTATGGATGAGGTCATTTTCCTTACTGGCATATTTTTCTTCTACATTAATTAAAAGTAATGTTTTCAATTCCTGTTGCTTTTTTTTTTCAGGTTTCCTATGCATAAACTGTGGATTAAGTGACATTTTTTAGTCCTCACTGTCCTGTTTTTTCTGAAAGAGAAATATATGGTACCATTCAATAGTACACTGAAACATTCCAATTTCTTGCCTGACTTTATGAGTAAGAATAAAAGTGAGCTTTAATATGAAGAGAAAATGTGTATATTTGAGCCTTTCTATGACAGTTGCAAAAATTAACTTGTCATTCCAGAGTGTCTCCATAGCAGTAACAGAGGGTAAATAAATTCCAAAATGATATCTTATGACAGGTAAGTAATTAGGGAAGGAATCAAACTCTCCTCATATAGACTCAGTTACTAGCATTTGCCTGGATAACATCAACGAAAGTACAAAAGAAAAGTAGACATTGCTTTCAGTTGTAGCTTTGACTCACTAAACAAAGTTGTTATTCGTCTTTCCTGCATATCTATTGAGATAAGTTTCCAAAACCAAATCAGTAAGACAAAGGCATACTATTTGAAACTGTATAGCTGATTGAGCTGATCTTACCCGGAAAGACTATTTCTCTAACTCTTTGTATTCTTTAGTTACCTTTACTTCTTTGTGTAGGGTTGAGGGCTTTTTTCTTTCTTCTTTCTATTTTGTCATGTTTATTATAGCTGTCCTTGTTCTGTTCATATTTAGGTAGCCTTGTAGACTTAGATTTTATATGTATGGCTCCTGACATTACTTGGAGATACAGAATAATAAAAAAAAAAAAACTCTCTAATGCCTGACTCTTAAAGTCTTCCCACTCCACTTCAACAATGTTCCTGAGTTTTCAGTACAGGAGCTATAGCATAAATGCATCTGTTGAACCAGAACTCCACTACTCTGAATTTTTGATTGGCAGTAGTTTTTTCTAATGGTCTCTGTCTGTTACAGAGTTAAGTGTGTCTGATGAATGAATATAAAATCAATATTTATTTGTGGGTATATAAACAAATGTTTACACTGTGGTTGGTGTTATGCATTTTTAGGAAAGTGGTAATCGGATATTATCTTTTTAGATCCATGATTTTCATTATATCCAAGTAGTTACCATGGTTTCAAGTACCAGAAATGATTTTCGTCTTATTGTAGAGACATCAAAACCTATGAGAGAGTTGTTAGGTAGCAAATGAAAAATTCATGCCACTATGGCACCTTATGGTTATACTCTTGTGCTGGTCATTGATATGTTCCATAGACATCATAGTTGGGTAGGAACATTTGCTGTCTACCTCCTGTGGGAGCTCACATGGTTCCTTTTCGTACCATTAAGGTACTCCTCAGAAATGGGAGGGAAGTAATCTTACACCTGTTAGAATGGCTGATATCATTAAAACAATTGACAGATCAAGCTGGCTAGGATCTGAGGAAAGGAAACCATTTGTTTCTTGCTGGTAGGAGTGCAAAATTATACAGCCCCTCTGGAAATGAAGTTGGCAGTTCCTATGAGAGCTTGAAATCGATCTACTTTGAGATACAGATATACCATTTGGGGGCATGTACCCAAAAGATTATATATCCTACAACAGAGATACGTGGTCATCTATGTTTAACGCTGTTCTCTTCATATAGGCCAGAAATAGATAATGGTAGCTATGTCCAGCAAATGATAAATAGATAATAAAAATGTGGTACATTTGCACAGGAAAATATCATTCAGTTGTTAAGCAAAACAAAATAAGAAATTTACAGTTAAGTGGATAGAGCTAGAACAATATTGTCCTAAATAAGGGAACCCAGCCTACAAAAAGACAAACATCAATTGTATTTTTCTGGTATGTGGATGTTAAAGCTTAAGCCTCCAGTGTAATCAGAGGTTGTTTGTTCATTCCTGGCCCCCTAGACCCGAAATAATCATGCAGAAAACATTAATTACAATACAGTTTGGCCAATAGCTTAAACATATTTCTAGCTAGTTCTTACATCTTAAACTAACCTATTTCTATTATTTTATATTTTACCACAAGGCTCATGATTTACCCGTACCTGCACGGGCATTTTTATCCTCTGATGATTACATGGCATCTCCCTGACTCTGCATTCTTTCCTCTGCTATCTGCTTGGAATTCCCACCTTACTCAATTCTGCTCTGCTGTAGATCAAAGCAGCTTTGTCCATCAACCAATGGTATTCACAGCATACATCACTCCAATATGCATGTTACAGTTCAAATACCAATAATGTTAAGGTATTTAACCTTAGTTAATACTGGTAAGGTACTAAGTGGGGAGGAGAGTATCTCCCAAGGAAGTGGAAGTAGAGTATACTGTTATAGAGAGATACAGGAGATTGGAGTGGTAGCAAAAACTTGGGAGGGAGATGGAAGAGATGGGTTGTCAAAGACAAGTGTAGGTGACAAGTAGCACTCAGGGCTACTTAAATGGTCATTTGGAAACTGAATACTGAATAAAGTGGTTAAGATATATATTTACATGAAAGAAAACTAGCTGGTGTTAAACAGTAATGGGGAGAGAGCCTGAACTTCTTATGACGCAATTAAAACATCCAATGCTATGACTGGGTTATATCTAGAGGTTTAAATAGCTAAATTACTCCATGAATGTTCCAAAAATCACAGGCTATTTCCAATGGTAAAGGTTGCTCTTCACAAATGGATGGTAAAGGCATATTGACAAATACAACATTCACATCTATAGTTTCCCATGGGGAAATCAAGCTGGTGCCTAACTAGAGGCTTCCCTCCTTCTGAATATTGGTCATAGTATTGGGAGGTAATCTGCATTCTTACAAAGGCAGAAAATATCCACCAACTCAGTTTTGAACACTAAAACGTACAAAAGTGATTTGTTTGAAACCTGACATGTTTGTACAATAGTGTGACAAACAATGCGGAGTAACTACCCACTATCTGGTTGGATGTAAGGACCTTTCCATACGACAGAACCTATTTCTGACCTGACACTTCTCGGGTGGCTAAGAACACGAGACTGAAAAGATCATGGACATAGGCGAAAATCAAAATCTTATTATTGTTCTTCTGAAGTAATACAACTATAAAATGACTCCTATTTGACATTCTGCTTTAACAGTAGATGGAACTACTTAACAATAGATTAACTATAGAGATTCAAACTGCACAATGTGCAGAGAGTGAGAGATATTGAAGAACCCAGTTCTAAACGGGATATCTTACTCAATTCTTACCCTTAGGGTTCAGGTATCTTTTTAGAAGAGGTGTTGGAAAGATTTTAAGAGCTGGAGAAACAAATGGCACCAAAGAATGTCCTTCAAACACAATAGGATTGATGAGTATATACCCTCCCAGAGATTGAGCAGCACACATAAGAGTCTACACAGGTAGATGGGAACCCAGTGCCGAGAAAATAATTTGAACAAAAGTTCCACCATTAACCAAGAAACTATATACAGTTGGTACCTGATTGTAAAGGAAACTTAATTTTCTACATCTGGAGTCTCATTGGGTGTATTTCCAACATGTCAGTAAAACCATGTTTGTCATATTTTGCCTTTTTGGTGTCTTGTTTTTGATTTTGAAATTTTGTGAGTTTTTTGCTTTTGTTTTTCTAAGGGATTTTCTTGTTCTGTTTATCTGCTTTTTTATTTCTTTGTTTCTTAAAAAGATAAATAATGAGTCTGAAATATGTTGGGTAGTGATTTAGGGAAAATACAGGAAAAGTTTGAAGAGGGAAAAGAGTAATTAGAATAGATTATATGAAAATATTTTTGTTTTATATAAATACAGTTTTAAAGAAGAAAGAAAGAAACTGGTAACTGTAGTTGGTGAAGGGGAATCAGAGCTCTAAACTAGTCAAAGGAAACTTTATTTTATTTAGTTTTGTTTTTCAAAGCATGGTTTCTCTGTATAGTCCTTACCATCCTGGGCACACTATGTAGACCAGAATTGCCTCAAACTCAGCAATTCACACAACTCTATCTCCCAAGTGTTGGAACTAAAGGTGTGTGGTACTGCCCAACAAAATTATTTAAAATAAAATTTTAAGAAATAAAGAAACATGTAACTGTAGTTGGTGAGTGTGGATTACAGATTTAAGCCTGGGCCAGTGGGCAAAATAAGTATCAATACTCAAGAGTAAAACAGAAGACCCTTTGTGAATTGTAACAGTAAGCAGGGCTGGGAGAGCAGGTGATGCCTGAGGATTTATTAAAAAACATGTGACAGTCCCTCCAAAGATAGAACAGAATGTGTTCTAGTTAGCAAAAGCTACTGAGACATGAAACCATGAAGGGAATAGACATAGATAGGTCAGCTCTTTGCAATGAGCTTGGAAGTCCCTTCTTGAGCAAAGGGACAGGAAATTTGAGGGCTTTTGTTCCTTAGAAGAAAATAGTCACCTCATTCAGTTTCACCAATCTGCTGAGCAGACTTAACACCTTATACATATTTTTCTTTTAACTTATGTATGTGTCTGTAGTCGCCTGTAAAATACAGAAAACCACCTGCTATGCATTGCCTATGAAACTACCCAGTGGCCTTCCCTGTAGCTCTGACAGCATTGGCTGTCTCGGCGAATCACCTTAAGGACATAAATTTAGAAACTGCAACACATTGTCATGGCATCTGACCTGATTCTCATCACCTGGAGATTGCTTAAAGGAATCCCCAGTCATTTGTGTTACATGCACAGTGATGCTGTTAGAATGGTACTCTTGTACTTTGAAGATGATAACTAAATCTAGGTTCCATATGCCAAATATAGCCTGGTACCAGATGGCTATAAATCTGTTCTCATCTCTCCAAGGGAGTACCTTTTAAAATTCATGACTTGAAAGAATTCCTTGTACAAAAAGCCTGGTAGCATAGCCCTATGCAGTCATGCTAAAAAGAAACAGTATTTATTTTCATAATTTAATACTCAATTTTAAAGAAATTTAAAAAATAACATAAAAGTGTTTATCCTATAGAAGAAACCTCTGAGTTCCATACATGAGCTTTCATTGCATTGTTTAATCTTAGATCTGATTATAGGCAGTAAAGGAAATATCACATGTACGGATGTAGCATTTAGCTCTGAAAACATACATAAGTAATGAAATACAGGTAGAAGAGATAGTCAGGAATAAACATATACATAACAGCAATTAATAGAAAAATGAGGTCTTTAATTTAAAAGTAAATAAGTGTTTCCAATTTTAGAGAGGAATGAGGATAGAGAGTTATTTTATTATAATATTAAAAATAGAACAAAGGTGTTTGGACTTTTCCAGAACTGATATTCTGTTTTGAGTGCATAATGACTTGTTTAAACTTTTTTTTGAATAGTGGTCATTTAACTGATGAACGCTTATTAGAAAGAAGAAAAAAGTAAAGAGAATGTTGTATTAAAATAAAGCCTTTACTGAAGATTGAGGAATAAGTAAGGCTGCTTTAAAAGCTAAGCATGAATGTGGGACATATAATTTTGACACTGAGAGACTAATTTTTTGTATTATTTTTCATGAAAAAAAGACTATAGAATATCAATGACAGTACAAGCCATAAGGATGAGGGGTGGGAGTCACAGATGTAGCAAGGTCAGGAGTAGCAGCTAATTTACAGAAAGATAAGAGGGCCTCAGAAAGTTTAGAAATGTGCTCCTGGAACTGCAAAGAGAGCTGCAAATCACAGGCTCCAATCCACTGTAGCTGACCTCTTCGTGAGACAGATACATTTAGTGGAAAACAAGAAAGCTCTAATGTACTGCCTCCCTAAGCAAAAATATCAACCCATTAGGCAAAGTAAATTGTTCTTTATAAAAATTAAACCAAATCTATTAAACAGCAACACAAGTAAAAATGTGACAAAAGTTAAAACACTGAATAATTCATAATTAATTTAAAAAATCACTGAGAGTCAGATACGGCAACAACTTACTTTATGCTATGGTTAGTGAGCTTATATTACATTTTAATTAATTTTATATATGTATATTTATATATATTTTATGATAGATAGTACTTTGTAAATACAAGTATTAACTTACAATTTCATGGAATTTAATACAAATTAATGCACTTTTAAAACAATGCTTTAAACTTTGCTCTTCTAAAATGTAGGTACCTTTATTATTTCTAGTTTCAACTCTACTCCTAAATCTAAATACTTTCAAGAAAAATGAATGCATATGTCTTGACTGAATTGTTTTGTCTCAAAAATTAGTATCAGTAAGCATGGTCTCAACATCACAAAATACCTGAAGGTAAAAAGCAAAATAAAAACGATTCATTTGGGGCACAATAGTAAACATCTCATTCTGTGGGTGCTTGACCCTTAGCTGTGAGCCTGTGCCAAACAGTAGCCTCACAGCGGGGGGGGGGGGGGGTTATGATGGAAGAAAGTACCTTCCTTCTCGCCATGATAGGAGGGTTGAGAAAAAGATAACCTACATATCCATGTGTCCAACAAGCCATACTCTCTAGTTGGACCTCATCAGAATATATTCTATTGAGATGTGAATTCATCAATGTATTCATTCAATGAATAATGTTTCTATCCTTAATGACCTCTCACCATCAAAGGCACTACCACCTGAAAGTCTATTTATTACCCTAAGGGTATTTTAGGAGAATTCTTCCTCATAGCGAACCACAACATGGGGGAATTCTTCTCCAACACCTGACTTTGTATTCTGCCTCATCAGATATAATTGTGGACCACAGAAAACAACTGTTTGAAATTTAATATACATGCAATTATTTATTGAATTTAGGGAAATAACAGGGGATCTTGGGTTAAATAAAATATTTAAAAGTTCAGAAGTTAGGACTTGAGTGTTGGCTTAGTGATTAAGAAAATTTGCTCTTGTAGATGATTTCAGTTTTCAGCATTGTAGCGTGTGACATGGCGCCGTCATGTCGTGGGCGTGTTGGCAGGGAGCCTGGGCGCCATTTGCTGTTCCATGTTAAACTTGGTGAACAACTTGTGCGCATGCGCGCATGCTCCCCCTTGTGCGGGAAGTCTTTCAATCTGGCCAATCATAATTTAGCACGATCACTCCATTCTGGCCTGAGCCATTGGGCTGATGAAACGTCAGGGCTCTGTCTGGCACCGTATATATTCTTCTGCTTCCACGGGGACGGGGTCTTCTTGCCTCTCTCAATTCTCAAGTATAAGCGCTCCAATAAAGTGTGTTCTGAGAAGAATCCTGTTGTGGTCGTCTCTTCTGCTGGCGGAAGCGGCGTGCTGCACAGCATCTGCATGATTTCTCAACTCCTTCTCAGGCCAGCTCAAAGAACACTGATTGACATCCTCTTCTGTCATCCCTTTAGCATCAGTCATACATATGGTGCACCTACATTCATGAAGGTAAGGCACTTTTATACACAAAAAATAAAAAATAATAAATCATTCTAATAAAGTTAAAGTTTGGGCATAGAGTCGTTTCTAGAAATAGGGACATAATAAAGTTTGAAAACAGAGATTTATAATAGTAGGTAATATACTTCGGCTAAGATTATTATAACTTAATTCTAAGCAGTTAATAAATTAACTTTGATTTTATTGCTCATATTTATTTTGACTGTAAGACTAATTCTAACACTTTAACTATTTATAAAATTTACCCCCTGAGAAACATAAGTTTATTTTTGTCCCATGAAGATAATTAACTTGAGATCTGGTGGTTACTTCCAGAGAATATTAAATGGTTATTTTAGCTAGGTTCTTTAGTTTCCGAGTTTATTTTCCAAAGTTTATGAAAATGTAACAAGAACATATTTAATCTTTTTTATTATATTGACATGTTATTCTTTTTTTCATGATTTCAGAGACTGATTTATTTCATTTAACATAATAATTTCCAGTTGCAGCCATTTTCCCACAAATGCAATGATTTTCTTTTCCTTTATGGCTGTCTAAAATTCCATTGTGTGTCTACAACACATTTTCTTTAGCTGTCTGTTGATTAATATCTAATATGATTCCACTTCCTGGTTATTACGAACAGGGCAGCTATAAACATTGAATATGCAAGTTTCTCTATGGTATGAATAACTAGAGTCCTCTGGTTACACACCCCACAGTGACACAGCTGGATAATGTTTTGATTATCAGTGTTTTAAGGAACCTCTATACTCTTTTCCATAGTGGCCTTACAAGTTTTCACTCCCACCAGCAGTGAATGAAGGTCCCTTTTTCTCCACATCCCCATCAACATTTGTTGTCATTTTTCTTTGTTTTTTTGCTTTGCATTATTTAATTTATTTATTTATTAAAGATTTCTGCCTCCTCCCTGCCACAGCCTCCCATTTCCCTCCCCCTCCCGCAATCAAGTCCCCCTCCCTCTTCAGCCCTAAGAGCAATCAGGGTTCCCTGCCCTGTGGGAAGTCCAAGGACCACCCACCTCCATCCAGGTCTAGTAAGGTGAGCATCCAAACTGCCTAGGCTCCCATAAAGCCAGTATGTGCAGTAGGATCAAAAACGTATTGCCATTGTTCTTGAGTTCTCAGTAGTCCTCATTGTCCGCTATGTTCAGTGAGTCCAGTTTTATCCCATGCTTTTTCAGTCCTAGTCCAGCTGGCCTTGGTGAGTTCCCGATAGATCATCCCCATTGTCTCAGTGTGTGGTTGCACCCCTCGCGGTCCTGAGTTCCTTGCTCGTGCTCTCTCTCCTTCTGCTCCTGATTTGGACCTTGAGATTTTAGTCCGGTGCTCCAATGTGGGTCTCTGTCTCTGTCTCCTTTCATCGCCTGCTGAAGGTTAATATTCAGGAGGATGCCTATATGTTTTTCTTTGGGTTCACCTTCTTATTTCACTTCTCTAGGATCACGAATTATAGACTCAATGTCCTTTATTTATGGCTAGTAACCAAATATGAGTGAGTACATCCCATGTTCCTCTTTTTGGGTCTGGCTTACCTCACTCAGGATAGTTTTTTCTATTTCTGCCCATTTGCATGCAAAATTCAAGAAGTCATTGTTTTTTACTGCTGAGTAGTACTCTAATATGTATATATTCCATACTTTCTTCATCCATTCTTCCATTGAAGGGCATCTAGATTCTTTTCAGGTTCTGGCTATTACAAACAATGCTGCTATGAACATAGTTGAGCATATACTTTTGTTGTATGATAGGGTATCTCTTGGGTATATTTCCAAGAGTGGTATTGCTGGGTCCAGGGGTAGGTTGATCCCGACTTTCCTGAGAAACCGCCACACTGATTTCCAAAGTGGTTGCACAAGTTTGCATTACCACCAGCAATGGATGAGTGTACCTCTTTCTCCACAGCCTCTCCAGTAAGGCTATCATTGGTGTTTTTTATTTTAACCATTTTGACAGGTGTAAAATGGTATCTTAAAGTTGATTGATTTGCATTTCCCTGATCGCTAAGGAAGTTGAGCATGACCTTAAGTGTCTTTTGGCCATTTGAACTTCTTCTGTTGAGAATTCTCTGTTCAGCTCAGTGCCCCATTTTATAATTGGGTTGATTAGCCTTTTATGGTCTAGTTTCTTGAGTTCTTTATATATTTTGGAGATCAAACCTTTGTCAGTTGCGGGGTTGGTGAAGATCTTCTCCCAGTCAGTGGGATGCCTTTTTGTTTTAGTGACAGTGTCCTTTGCTTTACAAAAGCTTCTCAGTCTCAGGAGGTCCCATTTATTCAGTTATGCCCTTAATGTCTGTGCTGCTGGGGTTATACGTAGGAAGTGGTCTCCTGTGCCCATGTGTTGTACAGTGCTTTATATGGAAAAACAAAAAAACCCAGGATAGCCAAAACAATCTTACACAATAAAGGATCATCTGGAGGCATTACCATCCCTGACTTCAAACTCTATTACAGACCTACAGTATTGAAAACAGCTTGGTATTGGCATAAAAACGGAGAAGTCAACCAACGGGATCGAATAGAAGACCCGGACTTTAACCCACAAACCTATGAACACCTGATTTTCGATAAAGGAGCTAAAAGTATACAATGGAAAAAAGAGAGCATCTTCAACAAATTGTGCTGCCATAACTGTATGTCAATCTGTAGAAGAATGAAAATAGATCCATATATATTACCATGCATAAAACTCAAGTCCAAATGGATTAAAGACCTCAATGTCAGTCCAAACACACTGAACCTGATAGAAGAGAAAGTGGGAAGTACTCTTGACATGTTATTCTAAATCAAAATGGGGATGAATGAAATCTAAGGCAGAAAAATTGGAGGCAGGATCAATATGGCTGGACAAAGAGAGGAATATAATCATTCAGAAATGTATTAATTAAATCACTGCTTGGCTCATTAATTTAGCTTCTTACTGGCTAACTCTTACAATATCTGGCACCCAAAGTATGGGATTAGATTTCACAAAAAAAAAAGTCTTTTGCCTTTGCAGCCACTGGCATAAGCCAGAGCTACATGTTGCCAGAGTCACCACCCTACTGGCTAGGTTTTGCTTTCTTCTCTCTTGTATGGGTCTTCCTGAACCCCCTTCTTTAAATGCCGCCAAACTTGAAATCTAGTCAAGTTTTACTGTTCTACACAACAATAAGCCTCATATCCTCGTTATCACCACAGACAGATTTTTTAAACCAATTGGAAATTCCTAAAAGGAAGGAATGAGTTAAAAGAGAGAGCTTTTTCCCACATTACAAAATTGGAAGCATTATCACAGTAGAGGTATTTGGATCTCTGTATGATAATATGCAAGGCAGTTTGAAAATTGAGTGATTCAAGAGGCCATCCTCTCTTCAGTGTTTGTTTTGGCAACTTTTGTCAAGGACTTCTTGGCTATAGATGCATGAGTTGCTTACTGGGAGCTCAATTCTCTTCCACTGGTCCCTGGGTCTACTTCTATGTCAATTGCATACTCTGTTGGCTATGGTGACTGATGTGTTTTCAAGTATTATATTAAAATTATATTAAAATAGCTACATACTTAAAAAAAGAAAATTGAGTGATTAAATAAGAGGATGAATAATTTAAATGGGATTTATGTAATGTCAATTCTAAAATTATTGGCTTTATCATGTTTGTTTTATCATTAAAATGTTGGTTAATCTGAGAGCTAAGATACAAATTTTACAAAAACTTATTAAAATAGATTATAGAGATATTCAAATCTGAAGGGAGAAGTTTAATTAAGAGCCAATTTCAGCATTCATTATGGGAATAAAAAGAAAGAGCATAAGGTTTTCAAGCAATCAACCTTAATATATCCAGTAACAAATGATAGAAGCTCTGTAAGAGCTAAATGGACTCCTGTGCCAATATTAGATTAAAGTAGATTCAGGAAAGAAATAGTCTCATATGGCATGTATTCACCTTTTGTGAAGCAAGTGTTAAACTCATGGTCAGACTGTAATAGAACTATCCCTAAAGAATGGAATATTTGGTTCAGAGAAGCGACTAGGACTATTGAACAATGGAATAGAGCTAGAGATGTAGAAATCTCCCCAAATCAATTTATTGTAGAAGGAGATTATGATAATATTAAAAGTAAATCCATATATGATGGTCACTTCCTGGCTTTTTGTTATGCAGCAACTTTGAATACTTGAGGCAGAATTGAAAACAGTAAGTTTAAATCTTTTACCAAAGTCATGTAGAGCTCAAACAAAAATTCACAGATTTCTTACAAAGATTGATTTTAGCAGTAAATAAAATGATGCCAAATTTAGAAGTTAGACAAACAATAATTGAATCTCTGGCTTTTGAAAATGATTATTCTCAATGTAAAAGGATAATTAGTACACTAAAGGCAAGGTCAGCACCTTTGGACGAATGAATTTGAAATACAATTAATCCTAAATCTCATGACCATGATGATCCATGGATAAGAGAGGCAATTTCCAGAGGCTTGAGGAAAAATCAAAATATCAAGTATTTCAATTGTAGCCAGCAAGGTCATATTAAAAGGGATTTTAAACAGGACATTCCTAGAAACAATGCTTTTTAAAAGTATAATCCATTCAGAAAGTTCCTTACTTCAGGATTATGAAGAAGGTGTAACAAAGAAAGCATTGGACTAAATCATGTAAGTCAACAAAGAATATTTAAGGTAATCCTTTGCCATCAGGAAACTCCTTGAGCATCTCTCTCAGGCCCCGAAGCCAAACTCAGTTGTTCCCTGTTATCATAACGAAGAATTTTTCCATTAAAAAAACTAATGCTTTTTGTGGTAAACCATATTCCTTTGGATATTAGAAAAGTTATAGAAGAGAAAATTCAGAAGAAACTGTAAATGAACATTTTAACAAAC
Source organism: Chionomys nivalis (assembly GCF_950005125.1). Classification (NCBI taxonomy): domain Eukaryota; kingdom Metazoa; phylum Chordata; class Mammalia; order Rodentia; family Cricetidae; genus Chionomys; species Chionomys nivalis. The sequence goes on along the minus strand of NC_080096.1, from coordinate 65,240,357 downwards.
TTTTATAAATGAACAAAGATCAAAATTAAAAAAAGATGAATAAATGATTTTATCACTGAAGGATTGGAAGACACAGGTAATTTCACCACAATCTTGGCATATAAATTGACCTCTACAGGATTTAAATGTTCAACTATTAGGAATTTGATCTTTATCTCAGGTAAAACAGAGCACAAGATGGATTGAATGTAGAGGGCTAGGAAGAGAGGAAAATTGAAGTCTTATCTGGATAACATTGCAATAACTTTGTGAGGAAGCAAAGTGTTACAGCAAAGGAATATTCAGATTAACATTCCCCTAATCTTAAATCTAGCCATAATTTAGTGTATGTTTTTGTGAAAAGTATTACAAGATATCACAAAGAACAATCACTGACCATTCAGGTACACAAGAATAGAGCAAAAAAACTTCTGATCTTCCAAAGGCACCAACAGAAATACCTTTGGAGCAGCTGGTACAAGATCAACTAAATGCTCAGCATACTGAAGAATCAACCAGCCATTGGAATTCTCCTGTATTTGTTGCTTTATTTTTTTTTTTAAAAAAAAGGAAAATGGAGAAAGGTAGCAGATCTAAGAGCTGTTAATAAGGTGATTCAGCCAATGGACTTTCGGCGTTTCTTTGCTTTCTCTATTGCCTAAAGGATGGCGTCTGATAGCTACTGATTTAAAAGACTGTTTCTTCACTATACCTTTACAATAACAAGACAGAGAAATTTGCCTTCATCGTGTCTACTATATAATTCCCAGCCTGGTAAGAGATACCAATGGAAGATTCTCCCACAGGGAATGTTAAGTAACCCCATCCTATTTCCATATTTTTTACAGTAGCCATCAGAAATGATATATAAGCAATTTCTTCAATCTATAGTTTACCATTAAGTGGATGGTATTTCATAAGCTGATTCAAACACAGATATTTTAGAAAGAAGCTTTGAATAAATAAAGAAAATTTTGCTTTTTGTGGGATTAATTACAAATTGCTCCTGAAAAAAATTACAAAGAGGAGATTCTATGAATTATTTAAGCTATGAAATACATTTACAAAAAATTAGACCCCAAAAGTGCCAATTTGGAGAGATTCATTGAAGACCCTTAATGACTTTGTAATATTACCAGGAGACATTTCCTACCTATGGCCCACTATTGGGATAAAACCTGATGACCTAATTAATTTTAAAAAAATCCTTAGATGGTGACAAGAATTTAAGTCATCCCAAGAAATTTTCAGCTGAACCTGAACATAACTGATTTGATTGAAGATAAATTACAAAAGGCACTTGTAGATCATGTGGATCTAAATCATAAATGCATTTTGGTCATATTATCCTCAAAACATTCCTCTATATGATATTTAATGCCACGGGAGGCTATTATCTTAGAATTGATCTCCTTACCACATAAATCAAGTCAAAATTTAAAAACAAATGTGGAAAAAGTCTCTCAGTTAATTCTGAAAGAAAAATTGAAACTTTGTCAATTAGAAGGAATAGACCCAGCAGAAATTACTGTATCTTTTAATAATTATAAAGTTGACAACTTATGGGCAACATGTGAACCCTGGCAAAGATCTTCTAGTAATTTTTGGAGAGAGATTAACAACAAATATCTCCCAAACAAGATAACTTATAAAGAGAACTAATGGGTTCCTTCCTTGCATTGTATAGGAAAACCAGTAACTGGAGCTCCTACATTCTATAGTGATACAAATAAATCAGGAATTCGTAGGTTACAAATCAGGAAATTCAAGTAAAGTAGATCAAAGCCCTTATGATTTTGTCCAAAAGTCAGAATTATATGCTAATCTCATGGTACTAAGAAATTTACAGAAACTCTCAGTATAAATACTGATTCACAGTATGCAGAAAGAGTTGTTTTGTATATTGAAAAACTGAATTTATGCCAGATCATACATAATTGACTTTATTATTTACTCAGATACAAGATACAATCAGAAATAGTTATTATTTCATATACATAACACATATCTTATCCCGAATGGGTCGGCCAGGTCCTCTTGCACAAGGAAATTTGTGAGAAATCAATCAATTATTGCTTGAAAACATGTTGGTGGTCTCAGAATTTTATTAAAAAAAATGTCATTCCAATAGCAAAGGTTTTAAAAAAAAAAAACTTTTCCATCTTGTGGCAACAAGCCAAGGGACTTATAAGGAAATGTCATAATTGTTCTTCATACAGTCAACCACCACTACCTGCAGGAAGTAATTCAAAGAGTAATCAAAGGAATGAAATATGGCAGATGGATGTATTCCATTTTGTAGAATTTGGAAAACTAAAATATGTACAGCACACCATTGATACCTATTCAGGTTTTCAGTGGGCAACTGCTTTGAGCTTGGAAAAGGTTGATTCAGCAATCAAACATTTGCTAAAGATTATGATTGTGACTAGCCTGCTTATACCTGCACAATTAAAGACAGAGAATGCTCCAACATATGTCAAAACATGAAACAACTTTTTGCTTATTATAATATAAAGCATAGTACAGGTAGTATACCATAAAATCCTACAGGGCAGGCAAAGTTAAATTGAACACTAAAGGATATGTTAAATAAACAGAGAGTGATAAGAAAGACCCCAAGAAATTGATTGCATAAGATTTTACTAACTTTGAATTTTCTAAATGCTAATGAGAAAGGAGCAACCACTGTAGACAGACAATGGATAGTAGAAAAAAAATATGGGATTACATCAGCCAGTATACTTTAAAGATATATTCACATCAGAATGGAAACCAGAACTTGTGCTATGTTAGGAAGAAGTTTTATTTTTGCTTCCACATAAGAAAAGCTATGGAAACCATCAAAATTGACAAAGATTCCATTTAAATAAGAGATACCCTTTAATTAGAAGAGATGATATTTTATCTAACAGCATGACTGTTTAATATAAACTAACATAGAAAGCTAACACATGCCTTTTATTTGATCAGATATGACTTACCAAAAGAGAATCTCTCCTGAAAACTTACATTGAAGGGTTTTGTTATTGTTTTTTCAAGAGAATGAAAATATCCAGCAAATATATATATATATATTTATATAAATATATAATTATATATAATTTATATTATATATTTGATGGATATATATATATATATATATATATATATATATACTACTGGACAAATCATCCTGAAAAAATTGTCTCAAGAAAAACAATAAATTTGCCTACTGATATATTATATTTCCAAGAGGATAAAATTTTAAACAATTTTGTCAAAACTATAGGCATTCAATGTAATTTGTCTTTATGTAGTCCTTTTCTAATTAGAAATTAAAGTTGATTTTGGAGTTGGAGTGTGGCTCTTTTCTTCTTTAAACCCATATATGTTTGTTAAAGTAAAACCCAAAATCTCTGTCTCATGTCAGAAGAGCCACCTGATATGGGACAGAAGAAAAACAAAAATTTAAGGACTATTTTATTGCCATTAATCTCATAATTCTTGTTTTTATTTTGAATCTTTAAGAACTTTTTAAAGGCATAAATATCTCAAAATTTATTAAATTAATTATTATGTATTTTAAAGTTTTTATCATGATACTAATAATCATATAGAGTACTAACAAATTGTAGAAAAAGGCTTTATTGAGTTTTTATGTACATGATTATAGGTTAGAGTCTCTACCAGTTTTTTTCAGTGAAACAAGACCATGCCTAAGAGCAACCTTTTAAGTCTCCATTGGTCTGATATGTATTTGAATATTTTGAGTCAAAAATCAATGGCATAAAGAATATACACTCAGAAGAAAACAGTTACTTCCTTTGTCTCTGTATCAGTAAGAGGTGACAAGGGCACATTCTGTGAGCTCTGTGGAAGTACAGCCATGGTGAAGCCTTGGATAAAAGGATGCAATAGGAACAACTGTGGTAACTGCAGGTGGTGCTGTCACCCAGTAGTCTTCACTCTTCTCCAGAATTCTGAACTTGTCTCTCCCCTCTCCTTAACCCTGAATCTCCAGCAACTCTACGTTTGTTCACTACTGACTCTATAGCTTATTTTGGATATTGTGAACTTCTATGTCCATATAACCTCTCCAAATGTATAAATAATAATCACATCTCCTATACCAAACATGGTTCTTTTTTATGCATAATCATCTCCACTTTATTTAATAATTTAGTTTTTGACATAGTGGCATGACCCATAAGATATTCTGGAGCTCAGTTGTCTTGATGGAGAGCAGTGAATAAAAGAACACCGCTAGAATTGCCTGCAAAACACTGGGGAGCGCACTGAGGGAACACTGCTTGTGTGAGCTTCCAAATCATATTATATCACACAATGATATAATATGTTAATACCAATAACATGGAATCTCTGCTACACATATCCTAGACAGTGAAATTCTCTGGAGCATAGAAAGAGTATTTGAATAATGTTTAGGGGCTTAATTCTAACTTCTAGTGTAATTTTCAAAATTCCAAGCTCCATGTATCTTACAAGCTACACAGACTGGCTTATTATCTACTTCCTGTTCTTCTATTCCTTTGATAGAGGTAATCCTAACTACATAAAACAATCAAATACACTGAAGTAGAGATTCACTTGTAACTATGTCTCAAGAGAAAATGAAATGCCTATAGATAGTTAGAAATTTTGAATTTATCTCTAACAAAATAAGCTCAGTGACTTTACAGTTCAAAAGTACTGTTTCATTATTTTGAAAAGGATGTATAATAAACAAAAAGATAGAAAGCAATAAAATATGGACCCAAAATAACTCACGGATACAAAGCCTAACATGGGATTAAGATAAAACCAATCCTATCAATATTTGCTATATTTGATTTTAAAAAGCGGTGGTTTCCACCTTTAATCCCAGTACTTTGAAACAGAGACAGGAAGATATCTAGGAGTTCCGGGCCAACCAGACCTACATAGTGAGACCCTGTGTCAAGAAAAGAAAAGAAAAGAAAAAAGAAAAGAGAAAAACATAGGCGGCTCTGGACATGGGCATTCTATATGGAACAAAACAGAAACTTGACAAATACCATTTATGTAATAGAGCAAAATTAAAAATAAATCTATTAAAGCGAAATACATATATTACAAGTAATTCAATGATTTCAACATAAATAATTTTAAAAATGTACAGCAATAGCAACATAACATTACATAGTAAGTGTTCCCCGTGTGCAACTTTCCAGTGTCTTTTAAATATAAATGGGTTAGCAAAAGAAGAAATTTATATAAAAACATCCTAAATATTTTTCATAATCTCCAGAGGAAGTAATGTCATAATATTAGAGAAAAAGTGATTCAATAAAGTAAATATTGGCATATAATCAAGGCCAATTAAATCAGAATATAAGGAAGCTTTCTACACTTCTTGTAAATGTATAGAAACATTGCTGTGAAGAAGTAATAGACACACATCCCTAGAATCTTCCCTTAGATTGGCAGATGCTAACAAAGAATTATGAGTAACATTCTGGAAATTCTTTGGAGCACAAAGCTTCATGTGGGTAAATTCCTTACCAGCCACCTCAGCTTGTCATAGTTTCTTGGATTATGTTAAATAACGAAGGAATTTGAAGGAGAATTTTCTATTGAACAGACAACAGAAAACTATTGCTACTCTTTTTTTATTGACTAATTGAGTTCTACATTTTTCTCTGCTTAAATTAATAACTATTGCTACTCTTATTCCTTCTAGTTCAAAGTAAACGATAGAAATAGTTATTAATTTAAGATTGATAAAGGTAAATTTTGTGTCCTAAAAACGTGTAATAATGTGTTTCAAAATAATAACTGGGACATCTTGATGACAGATCAACAATGTGGAGAGCATATAATGGTCTATCCAAGGAAGATTTTAGAGGAGAAATGACACCCAACTCTGGAAAGGTTATAGAAAGCTCCTGTTGTGACCTCTGACTACAGGTCAGAACTTGGAGCTGTAGGAAGGACGGTGAGAAAGTAGAGGTGGATCTCATGTAATCAAGCAGAAAAGTACAAAGTTTGAGATGTATCTGAGCCAGCTGCAGGTGAAGCTGCCAAGGGCTATTTTTGGAAAGGGACATTATTGACATTTCTTAGGAGGCACAGATGGCTAAGGAGGAGGAAAGCACACTTGTCCTTGCTATTCCTGGTCTTAGAACTGAGCCACAAACATGAACAATCTCAGAAGAGGGAGGAATTGGTAGTCCTGGACTCCAGCAGTCAGCAAGAAAGTTAGAAACAGCAGAACCAGCAAAACTTCTCATCAGAGATATTAATGGAAATATTCCAAAACTAAATAATTCTTAAAAATAAAACAAAAGTAGCAACTATGAAAATTAGTCAGTTTAGATAAGCATAAAGAAGAGAGATTAGATAATCAGGTTTCTAATGAAACCAAATGTCTTGATGAATTTGAATTTAACCTATATAGATCTGATCATTTTAAATTTTCTTCTAGTTTTTGTTATTTAAATGATCAAAATTCCTTTACAATACATAATATTGTATATAGAAGTATACAACCTAAGAGAGTTACGACATAGGACCAGGCAATGATCCATTGAGTAAATACCAAGGGGCAATTAGAATCAGCATATAGTTTCATTTTGACTGTGTTCTACCAATCAGGCCTGCTCACCTGCCATATGTGTATGTAAGAGAAAGACAGGAGGAGGATATTTTTCAAATACTGTGTTCAAAATACTATATATTGTATCAAGGTTATATAAATATTTATGTTCTTTCTCCAGAAAAGGTAAATTCTGTCAAATCTATAATAAACAATTATCAAACTACTTTTTAAAATTAACCTTGATAGTAGATGTTTATTATGAGTTGAGCAACATGTAACACCCACAGTTTATATTCGTCAACTCAGAAATTAAGATACATAAGTCTTATTTTAGACTTCCAGGACAAGATGAATTCTTTGTACTTTGGTGATAATCATGAAATCTTGGGCATTTGATCTTGTTGAAAATTTATACAGCAGATTGGTGTGATATCTCTGTGGACAAAATAACTTGTAGTCCAAGCCTAAGGAGTCAATTTTGGATCCATAGAACCAATGTAAATGTACTGGTGTGTAGCCTGGCATCTGTACCACCAAGTTTCTACAAGCAAATGAAATACAGAGATATAAGAATGCCTAGAAGTTGCAGGCTAGCTAGCCTGGTGTATACAAAGTAAAACAAAAGAAATCTTTTCTCAAACATGGAGAAAGAGGAGAACCAGAAAAGGATGCTGTCCTCTGACCTCAACATCAGTGTCATGTTCTGTGTACAACAATATGTACTCTCAAATGCAAATATACACAGAAAGAGAGAGAAGGGGAAAGAGAGGAAAGAGAAAAACAGTGCTCAGGAGAGGAGTCTTAGGGATTGCTTCTCTTCTGCCACCTTTAGGATATAAGAACTAAGTTCATGTGGTCAAGCCTAAAAGTAAGCACCTAAACTTGGTAAGCTATGACATCAGTTCAAAATTTTACTTCCTAATTTTATTTATTTTACTATATCACAAAAATCAGTGTTATACCTAAGATCAAGCAGGCGTTTAAAAAGATTACATTTAGCAAGACTGGATATTAGTTAGACAATAAAGTATGCTCTTCCTTGAAGATGTCACTACACACCACCTTCTACATATCAGATGAAAATTAATACCTGAAGCATTCATAAATATCTGTGGCCTCTATGTATGGCAACATATTTTGTTTTTTTTCACTCCATGACTGCAATATTAATTCTCTCTTGTCACTTCCAGTGTCAATAGTTTCAAAGAAACAAGCCCAAGAATGAAGTTTCCTATAAAAGTGGACTTCAGAGTACACTAAAAAGGATTGTGTGTAGACTTCAGCACATTAAACCAGATTTTTATACAAACATATGCCAGCTGTCAGTGACTAAAGCTCTTTATTGAATTTTGTGAGCAGAACAGCTTATATGTGCCCAACAAATACAATATTACACATAAGATAGATAATTGTCATACTGCAATGGAAACAATTCAAAACTTCATGTGTGTGTAGACATATTTTTTGTATATTTCTTTTGTTTATAGTCACCAAAGTCTGTTTCAGGGTGTTTGTAATAGAATAGAAATTCTTATTAGAGATAAAAGCATGTTTGTTTGTACTGAAAATAAAAAAAGCTTAAAATAAAAGAAAAAGAAAGAAATATCCAAAATATCTATTTCTGGTTGTCAAGCTAAAGGTATATGTGGCACACTGGCAGAAGGGACTTAAAGGATCACGGAAATGGACTTGTGCTACCAATGATTAGGTACAATTTATGTTCTGTATGTTCTAGAAGATGGATGTCTTATTATGGTCCATGAAAAAAGTATAAACACTGAATCATGGTCCTCAAAGCAGCCAGATGGTACAATTGAGGAAGGTGTGCAAATCTAGGAACAGGGTGTATTGCTGTTTTTATAAATCCCCTTTTAATAGCTTAAAGTTAATAGAGACTTTAGTTTTTATCTGGTATGCGTTAGTAAAATGACGTCATATTCTTTGAAGCTTATCTGGTCACAGCCTGTTTCCAGACACCACAGTATGTCTACTCCAAGAGAAGAGCTGGCTTGGAACACATAGTTCCCCATCTCATCTTGATTCATAGGACATGGTGATTAGTGTGTTGTGGCAGACAGCAATTCTCTCAAAAGGTAGAAGTACAGATTCTGAAAATTTTTTCTAATTAAGAATAAAAGAAACTACAAAGACAAGAAAGGTTTCTACTTGAAGATACTAGATAAAATATTTTTAACTGCTTTAAAGATGGATCTATAAGTTTATAAGAAAGTAAGTGAAGTCAGCAGGGTCCAAAGAAAGCCAGAACAGAATGTTACAAACAAAATCCTTGCAAGACTGAAGGTATCCCGAGGCTCATAGCAGCATTTTTATGTTGAATCTTCCATGCAAAGTGACACATGCAAAGCTGCTGTGATGAAGATACATTTTCTTTCAACCTTTTAGAAAGGCAGTGCTGGTGTTTGCACACTTTGTTTCCAGACATTTTCTGTCTCAGAACCGGCTTATACCATAGAGATTGGACTTCTATTGAATAAGTTAATTTCCAAAATAGGCATTTCTCCCTATTCAACATGATGTAAAGATTCTTTTGATAGTGGGATACAGCTATGTCATTTGAATAGAGAAAGGCAAGACTTTTGATTTCTTATAGCTGTTAAAGAATTAAGGTCACATAGGAAGATTGGAATGGAGACTGTAAAATTACAGCTATAAGGGAAACATCTGTGACAAGGGAGATAAATATAACAAGGTTGTGTAGCCTTTGTTTGGACTAGTTAACTTTTACAATTTTTTTTTAAAAAATTGAGACTTTCCCTAGATCTGTGGTATCTAGCCCTTGGGTGGCTGGTGCATACTGTCTTGGAGTACCAAAGTTCCCCCAAAGTACAGGTAGTATATGGGTTATTTCAATCAATTATTGACTGGTTGTGTAATAATGATGCTACAGATGTGGTCTATGCCCTTGTGTATGCTAAACAAGTATGTTACCAGTGATTTATACCCCCATTGAGAAAACTGTGTTTCTTCACATAACCAAGAAAGGGGACAGATAAGCATTTAGGCAGAATTCAGTACCAGAAAAAGACAGTATTAATAACTCTATCTGCCTGCCATATACTAAATACAGGCATATACAAAAATATACTATCCATACAACACAATGTTAAAGTGAATAATATTGAGCAATGACAGAAATAAGCAAATTGGGAAGTATATACACATAATTTCAGAATGAAGACTTCTTTTTTTGGCCACACTCGAAAATTTGGGAAAATGTTCACTGAGTGTGCAGAGCTCCAATATCAGAGACAAGACTCGTGTTCACAGGTAGTAGGGAAGAGGTCTAGAAGTCAGATTGCAGGAGCCTCTGATTAGGGGTGAAAACAATTTTACGGCATTATACGAGTCTGTCTCTGCAAGCTCACTTTCTACAGCCTCGCTACCCAAAGTGACCTTTCCAATCTTCTGGCTCCAAGCTACTTAAAATCCCCACACTTGTGATGAAACTGGTCACATGAATCCAAGGAATCTTCCCACACGCCATTTTACAAGGACTGACCTTGTTGTTAGCTTTCCTTCTAGAATTCTGAACTTAAGTGAGCATGCGTGATATGCATGTTAAAATGAATGTGCTTAGGATGTACCCAACTAGAAGTGACACCCTTATATGAATTAATTCCCAAACCATTCTGTGTTAAGGAGAGGCACTCCATTTTTAGAATTATACCCCATTCTTTTTCTGTTTCTTTCTGTCTCTGTCTGTCTGTCTCTCCCTTGAAGTTCAAATAAGAAATATCTCTGAAATACTCAGGAATTTGAAGACCAAATTAGTGTTTATGGAGGTGTCCCAGGATTACTGGAGGAAGTGGGAAGTACATCACTGAGGACAGGCTTTAAGAGTTCACTTCCCTGTTTGACAACTAGTCTTGACATCTCTTTCTTGTTTTCAGCTGAATATATTCTCTGTCATCATCTTCCTCTGGCTATTGGCTTCCACACTTCCCTCATTATTTTGAACTCACCTTCTGGACCGTAAGCCAAAATGTAATCTTTTCTCTAAATTTCTTTATATTATGATATTTATTGCAGACACAGAAAAGTAACTATTGCCTGGCGGTGGTGGCGCATGCCTTTAATCCCAGCACTTGGGAGGCAGAGGCAGGCGGATCTCTGTGAGTTCGAGGCCAGCCTGGTCTACAAAGGGAGTTACAGGACAAGCTCCAAAACTACAGAGAAACCCTGTCCCGAAAAACCAAAAAAAAAAAAAAAAAAAAAAAAAAAAAAAAAAAAAACTATTATGTTCTTCTACCTGAAAGCAGTAAAAAATTCTTCTTTACTTTTTCTTGTCTTGGCTGTGCCTCTCTCATATATTTTATTGACTCCAAAAATTTTGGAGGCAATCATTTAAAATGCTTGCTTAGAGTTCCTATTGAGAAGTTTGTGGCAATGTCCTATAGATGCCTTTATGTCAGTAGAGAGTGAATCATTTTAGCAGGAAGCATGGCAGAGTAAAATTTCAGTCAAATATCCAACCACAGCTCTGGTTTGTTTGCTTGTTTTTGTTTCATTTATTAAAAAAATTTTAACATTATAATTTAATTAAAATATTCTCTATTCCCTTCCCTCTGTCAAGCTTTACTATATTCACCTCCCCATTCTCCTTCACAATTGTGGCTGCTTTGTTCACTAATATTTATCACATGCATATATGCATATGTATATACATTTATTTTCCTAAAAATAACTTGTATAGTTCTTTTAATCCTACCTGAATGTATGTTTTCAAACTGGACCATTTGGAAGCAGACAATATATTAGTGTTCTCTTCCCTAGAGCTTTGCTCCACGAGATCACTCTTTTGCTACTCTTACTGAGGCCAAGAACGAGTGTCTGCATAAGTCATAGCCTCTAGAGAGAAATATACTCCTAATACTCTCATAAAAAGATATAACATTAAGCCAACTCCTAACAATTTATTGTTATAGCCATAGATTAGTGTAACTATCAAGCAATATCAGACAAGCTTCTATTAATACTTATTAATATAGAAGCCCATAACTGGTAAAAATAGAGATAATAAGAGACTTTGGAGTGTTCTGTCCTAAACAGGATATATTACAACATTCCCCTTTACCAAACCTCAAAATTCATAGAAAAAAGTTTTGATAATATTTTGAAAGAAGCGATAAACACAGGGCTTTGTAAAAGATTGGGAGGTATTTTGTTTTTAAGTTAATCCACAATACTAAAAAAAATTATTCATTCACATGCCACATTTGTAAGACAAGGACTTAAAAAATTAGAATATAATAAATAAAAGAATTAGAAGTGCTTACAAAATTGATCATATGGAGATTGACCATATGCAAGAGAAGGTTGAATTGATAGGATATAATGAATGATGGAATGTAAAACAAAACTTAAATAATTTGCTGAAAACATGTATAACAGATTGTCACTTCAGTAGACAGGAAAAATGAAAAGTCAGTTAAAAGAATATATAGAAAGTGAAATAAAAGTCACAACTCATTGAAAGAAAGGGTAGAATATATTATGTAAACAGACTTAACATTTGTGAAGGGCTATTAGATGGATTAACATATTTGATGTAAACATATAACGCCTGAGCAGCTCCCAACCTGTATGTGTATGTATATGTGTCTGTGTCTGTGTGTATATATACTGATGTGGATTCTCCTCTGTATGCTATGATTACATTGTTAAATAAAGAAACTGCCTTGGCCTGTTGATAGGGCAGAACTTAGGTAGGCAGGAAAAACTAAACAGAAGGTAGAGTCAGGGAGAAGCCATGTAGCCAAGCCAGAGACAGATGCTGGAACTTTAGCTGGTAACCCACAACCACATGGCTATATACAAATTAATAGAAATGAACATATTTTTCAATGTTTACAGATCTGTTTCATGATAAAGGAAAAAATTTGTAGTGTAAGGTATATAATGATATTGTCTGAAAGTAGTATGGAGATTATTTTGAATACGTATACTAAAAAGTCCTCCTATTTAATGTGATGGGTAACTGAAAGAATAACTACAAAACTACACCAAAAGATACTCAAAACAAAATTAACCTTCCTTAACTCCTTACTGAAAAACTAAACTAACCTTTAATATTGTCTTTGGTACTCTAATTTAATATTTTGATGCAGCACCAGGATAACTATATCTTTTTTGCAGAGGAGGGACTTGACTAGGAAAACATTGACAATAAATAATTATGTAACATAGAAGCAGAATGTAAGCAAGTTCTAAATAGAACCATGGCTCAAACAAGAGACACATAGCAGCTGCCCTCTCTCTAGAGTCCCATTGCTTGAAGCCCATTCTGCTCACTTGTCGGTTGTGCTGCTTTGGTTAGCACCAGAATGCCATGTTTTGAAGCTATCCTTTGCTGTAATACACCAATACTTCCAGGTATTTAAACAATCTTGACATTAATGTACACAAATAATGTTTTGTTTGAAATTTATGTCTGCCATGGGGAGTGACATTTCAAAAAAAGATATTTACATTTTAAATTAATGTTTAAAATGCCTACACTTCCTTTAGCCATCCTTAATTTAATTTAATGTTAAGAGTCTATGCTGAAATGCAGAATAAGAGAGTTCCGATTCTGTTCATTTAAAATAATATCAAAATTAAATTTGCCCTCCTGGACAGTGGATATCTCATCACTTAGAATACTACCCAGTCTTGAAAGCAATTACTTAAAGTGGCCTTAAGGTCGTAACAAAACACATTTCCATTAACACACTAGAAATATACTCTGCTCCTAAAATTTTATGTAGAAGGGATAATAGCCACTTACAATAATAAAAAACAGTAACGTTTGGGAGGAAGTAAGCACAGACAAATTAACTATCACTTGTATTCCCTTGGTGTGGGGAAAATTAGGTGGTAGTCTCTGCTATGTGAACTAGAATTATCAAATGCTTTTAGAAAATATACATTATGCATAGTACTGTAATTTATATATTATATGTAATATATGAGTGTTATTCCATGCTATAATATGAAAATATTTTAAATATATACAAACATATATTTAAGGTTAAAATATGTTACCAGATTAGATCTTTCTCTTTATGGATGTCTTTGCATTATGTTTTTCCCATTTAACTCCTATAGTTCATTTGGTTAGTGCTAATAAAGATTCAATAAACATGTTAATTATGTTAATTATAAACATGTTAGTCTATGCTCTTTGGTGTTATCTGAAGTGATAAGCTGTTATCTTAATCATTGGCAATATGCTTCTCCTGTCCACTGTCACAATACTAGCAGGAGATGGCCAAAGAAACAAGAATAGAATAGCGTCTATTGATTTTTTTTCATTGCATTAAGAAAATAAGCGAGAAGAACAGAAATAACATCCCCCAAATTCATTTCCTCTTGGTAGTACAGAAAGAAAGCAATTCTGCAGTTGGAAGAAATGAGGCAGCGCAGCTTCTGAAAAATGCCATCAGTTCTGTAATATAAAAACAGCCAATAAAACTAATCTACAAGGGGCTTTTAGATTTTGATTAGATTGTATATTGCAAACATTTTGTGAAGTTTTGTGAAAATAGCAATTGATTTCCCCTCTAACCAAGCAATTTAATCTATGGTACAAGTCACAAAGCCAGCTGTGGGATAGTGGGTTTCCCTGCAGGATCAGTAAGCTAGAAGCAATACACCTGCCAATAGGCTTCTAAAATAATCATTTGGAAAAGATAATTTTATTGGGCAGGAATAAATGTTAACAGCCTTTGTTAAGGCTCTCTGGAGCCAGAATGACTCAAGGGCCACATTCATCCCGCTGTTACATTCCCTTTCATTTCCGTCCTTTTCTGTACTGAGCGATAAAACTGAGGTGAGCAGCTTTAATCATATGCATCATCTTGCTGCTTCAAATATGCACAGATTCGTGTCGAATATTAACTGTGTAGCATACTAGAGGTTGGGATACGAATATGAGAAAATCAGAGGCTCCTATGTTAGTGTTTATACAAAAAGGCCAAACAAATCTGAAGCACTTTAAAATATTCAGAGAGAGTGCAGGAACACTGACTCACAGAATTTATTTTTTCTCTCGGAAAGAGAAACTAGTGAGGGATCAGAGAAGGGGGAGGGAAATGGGAAACGGGGAGCGGGTGGAAATTTAATTAAAAAAAGAATAAAAATAAATAAAAAAATAAAGTAAAAATGCAAAGGCAAAAAAAAAAAAAAGAAAGTAAGTACCGGGAATCAGTTCAGCAGAATTTCTTCCGAGGAATTCTTATTTCCCAGACATTGGCATAAATTTCTCTCTGTCTAGCGCTAGAGTCTTTTGTCAGAGAGTATTTACAAATAGATTCCAAGGACTACTAAATACATGGAAAACGGACTACAGAAGAACATTACTGGTGGGAGCCAGAGAGACAGAGAGACCGGAGAAGGCATCTATCTAATATAATGGGACATTTAGCCTTACCACAATAGTTTACCTCCAGAATTGTCCCTTGAGCACTGTGAACCTACATTTCAGGTTCACTATGGAAATTAGATCAACGTTGTGCTACCCATGATTTCCATGGTGAATGTAAATCATAGCTCCACAACGCAGGGAGATTTCTATGAAATGTGAGCACTCATCTTGAATTCTCGTATGGAAATAAAGAGTGACTTAGAACGTTTTGCAAATGCCTGGATGGATTTATTAATAGAAATGAAGAAGAAAGCTTTGTGTTCAGTGTGTGGACTTGTGACACAAAATATTCTAGACACTGTTTCAGTCATTTTCTCTGAGTGTCTCAACATAACATATCACAACCACAAAGTACGTTATGGTAAGTTGCAAAAAGATATGGTCGGGCTGTGACTCTCTTTCCCCCTCCTAGAATATTAAATTTTCTATGATTGAAATAAAAACAATCATGGAACACAGAGGATGCAAATTCAGAAAAGGAAAATTAGAACATATTCTCACCATACAAGCACTTATTTGATACTCAGATATACAGCTATGCATTGAATTACAAATTGTATACTAAGTAAAGAGTTCAAATATAAGTCGAATATTCAAATATACAGCATTATTAACACATTAAAGCACAGACACTAGTTAATGAGCCAGAAAGATATCAACATCAAATGTCTGAACTTATTTATTTGTTTGATCTGGAAATAAGAAACCCAGGAATATAGGAATAAAGTGCCAAGTTCACTGTCCTCCTGCCTTTACTTTTGGTAAGCAATTTGTCAGTGAACATTGTGGATGAGTGCCTCTGAGTTATTGGAAGTATCCATATTTCTTTTCAAAAAACTTAAATTTATTGTTCCTTTTAACTCCATATAATAGCAATTCAGATAACACAGATATGTAATGCCAGTGATACCCAACCTCAGTGGTTGTTTAATTTATAATGTATGTAAGAAGACTAGAATAGGAAGGGGAATTGAACCTATTCTGTATAAAGGGCAAGGGCTACAGGGAATTTAGTTTTATTTGGAAATATTTATTACTGACAGAATTCTGCTTTGTTCATCATGTTTTCATTTTTATTTAAATGGTAGTATTTTATAAATTTTATTTTTACATGTTTCTCTCTTGTGGTTTTCACATGTTGGTCTCATGCTTAGCTAATACTTTATCACTATTTTATACTTTTCAGCTCTTTAGCGGATTTTGATCAAAATCCTTTAATATCAACTAAGCCTAGTAAAACATACATTTATTACAATTCCTATCAATTACTTATAATACATGCCATATTAACTTCAAATATGATACGTTATAAATATTAATTGCATGTGCGTGACCAAAAGGATTTCAAATGTGTTATTATAGACATAAAGCAACTTTAATTCTATTTCCTTGGTCATTGAAATTCATTAATTTTATTAGGATATCTTTTATGTATTTATAATAAATCAATTTATTAACAATGATGACCAAAATTTGCTGATGGATAAAGTAGTATAAGTTATGTTTGAAAGTATACCTCCCTTTTCCTAATATAGTTGGTTATATTTGATTTACATTAACAAAGTCCTGGGCACTTCTGTTTATTATGCCTCAAATTATCCATTGACAATACACATTTAAGCCATCTTTCTTTGATGCTGATTGGTGACCAGTGTTGGATTTGTAAGCCATTAAGAAGCCATTTCATGGCATGCTCTTCAATTAATTAGAAACCAAGTAATAATAAAATGTAATTAACTCAATGTCTGAAAGTTAAATATTTCAGCTCATGAAAAAGCAAGAGCATTAAGTCTGAAAGAGACATCATTTGCACTGTAAGAAGGATTGTGAAAAAAATGCAATCTTCTTTCTCCTCAGTCCATCAATTCTTATCTTCTTCAGCCATTTTAATTAACGTGTTAATAAATCCCATGATAGATTTAACAGTAAGTGACAATTGCAACAAGCAGGCTGAAATAAAAATCTGACAGCAGATTTGTTGCTTGCAAATGTGTCATTAAGGCCTAGTAAAACTCTGCTTGCTTTATTTAGCCTTTCTTTCTCTGAAGGGAAGGAATGCTGCTCGGGAGAAAATTTAAGCTCCCCTTCCCCCACATTTTAAAAAAAATTAATGATCTATTTGCTTAGAAACTATATATTAGCTCTACTTTAACCATCCGCTGTGTAAAGAATAGATCTCACTTGGTCACAGTGATAGATTTGAATGCGGCAAACCCAGCAATCACCATGGCAGCTGATTAGTTGTTGCTTCTTTGGTCAGCTCTTCCCTCTCAAGATGAAAGCCGGTGGCTGCTCCAGCTCCTCTTTACACTCCATTGCCACTGAGTTACACAGCTACTGCTGAAGGTGGAAGTTATGAGTGCCTATTCATAGCAATGTATCCCTTCAGAACAAACCCACAGGTCCCATATCCCGAATCACAGAATGAATCTGTTGAACAGTGTCTAGGTATGTGAATCTTTGCAAAGCATGAAGTAAAAACTGATATAATCAGTATTTTAACACTATTCGATCTTCTTAAGACAGAGAAGGTTACAAAAAACATACTTTTTCACGTGACATCATCAAAATTGGATATGTCAGGACTTGAAGAAATGCGAGTAGAAAAATAAAGTATTGCAACATTACCCTTGAGAGGAATTCAGATCCAGAAAGTATAATACTAATTAGCACTAAAATGATCATCAACCTGATATTCATTTTGTCTCAATGTTTGTCCAGGTCAGTCATTTATTACTAGTTTGTATATTTAAACTCTGTTATGAACTCTATAACCCATTCATCAGCATGAAGAACATATGGTGTGAATTAAATTACAGAAATATTTGAGCAAGCAAAATATAGGAATTTTGAATTTACTATATACAAGTATGTTGCCATATTTGTAACACTTTGGTTAAGTACACAGTCAGAAGAAATAGACTATTGTAAGTAGAGTTCAAAATATCTTAATTCAAGTCTTATTTATATACTGGAGTTGGAATAATAAAATCAAGTTGTAAGTGATTTCTTTGTGTTTTTCATGACACAGCACAGACTTATACTAATGCGACTTTATGGTTGTTTTCCTTACATCTTAAACCCATCACAATTTTGTCATATGCTTATCCATAAATGACCATAACTACATACCATTACACACAACCTATATACATACCCTGATATTTTCATTTTATCATATCACTGACAAAAGTGATATATGAGGTCAAATATAACATTTTTCATTCCTAAATTTTATTAAAAATATTTTTTTGTTTTAAACAATCATTTTTTTCAATTTTTCATATCTATCCCACCTCCCTCTCCCTCCCTTCCTTCCATGACTCCCCCCCTTTCCCCTCCCCAACCACCATCCACTCCTCAGAGAGGGTGAGGCAGTTTGTGGGGTCCAGGCAGTGGGATCAGAATTTATCCCTAGGACTCAAGCTGGTTTTTTTGAAGATCTTTCCCTATGGAGGGATACCTTGCTCAGACAAGATAAGGGGGGAGGGCCTTGGTCCTGCCTCAAGTGCTGTGACAGACTTTGTTAACTCCTGATAGGAGACCTTATGTTCTCTAAGGAGCGGTTGGGGGATGGGGTATGGAGAAGGTTGGAAGAATGGGAGGAGGGGAGGAAGGGAAAATTGGGATTTGTTTGTAAAATAATAATGAAAAAAAGATTGTTTCTTTTTAAAAATATCGTTCTTGTGTGAACAGTTGCGATCACCACAGCAGAGATTAAATGAGTACTGAAACATTTCTTTAATAAAAAAGTTTATTGTTTTCATTTGAAAATATCATACAAGAGGCTTATATTTACTTAATTTCTGACATACACTTTTCCACAACTCTTATCCTGTTTTCTCTACTCCCTATCAATCCTGTGATCTCTTCTCTTGTTCTTAAATTAATATCAGTGGGTGTATGTGTGTGTGTGTGTGTGTGAACAACATGCTAAGTCCAGTTAGTGTCTCTTATATGCGTTTGTATTCAGAATTGACCGCTTACTGTTGAATAAATTGTCAGGGGCCTCATCCCTGGTGAAAACTGATTGTTCCTCCTTGATTGCCAGAAGCTCTTCATTTAAAACTGAGCTCTAGTAAGATCTCCTGCTTAAATATTGGAATGTCAACTAGTGCTGCCATTGTGTGTGTAACCATATTGTTGAGATTTCATAAGTAAATTCTCAAACATAAATACATTTTGGTAAAAAAAAATTATATCAATATAATATATAAACATATATAGGGATATTGTGATACATAAAGAATGCAGAGTTTCTATTTTCACAAAAAGAATGTAGTTGAGTAATTTTAAAAAATTTATTTCTACAACCTGACTGCATTTTCTCCTCCCTTCTCTCTTCCAATTCCCTCCTTCCATCTCCCCTGTTCACCCTGCTCCTCTAGCCACTCACTCCTCATCTGTTTTGTTCAGACAGGGGCAGACATCCCATGGGTATCAACAAAGCATCATATATCAAACTGCATTAAGAGCAAGTACCTCCTATGCATTCAGGATGGGCAAGAAAGCCCAGGGTGACGAATAGGTTCCCAAGAGCCAGTCAGAAGAGCAGGGACAGTTCCTGTTGCCACTGTTAGGAGTCCCACAGAAGAACCAAGTTACACAACTGTCACATATATACATTGGGCCAAGGTCGCTCCTATTCAGGTTTGGTAGGTGATAGTTCAGACTGTGAGAGTTCCTATGAGCGGTTAAGTAAATTTAAGTCAGAATGACTTAATGAAGATGTTCAGGTTTTAGTTCCAATTTTTTTTTATCATAGATGATAACTGATGATTTTTAAGTAACTGAGATTTTAAAATTGACTGATAAGTTAACTGGGAATTCTAAAATGTTTTTGCATGCTCTTGTAACAGGCTTGTATATTATCCCTTTTATAGTAATAATAACCTTAAAATCCCCTATTTTTGAATATAATTGTTTTACGGATGACTAAGACATAACATATTTGCACTAATAATTTTCTTTAGTTAAGACCATATCTGATTTTGACAATTTTTGACAATGAAACACTGTGTTTTGTAATTATAAGGCAATCTCTTATCTATAAAATTTACATTATACTTTTGTACAATTGCATTAATTTAATTTGATAGAATAGTAGTTGAATTTATATCATAGAGAGTTTGCATTTGGAGTCTACAATAACCAATCTGAAACTTAAGAAGTTCATTATGAAATTATATAAAACCTAATTTGTAAAATACATGCACATATGCCCTATGCCAAAAAAACAAAACAAAAAAAACCAAAACAAACAAAACAAACAAACAAAAAAAAAAAACCGAAAGTCTAAGTGAGATTGTTTCTTAGGGCTTCAGTGAGTTCTAAATTTCACATGCATTTTTAGCTTTTAAGAATTATTCATATTTGTTAGACAATTTTGTATATGGCATATTCCAATGCTATTTAATATCAGTTATACATTTTGTGTCATTTCAAAATGCATTGTTTTATGCAATCAGTGCTATGTCACAAAGATTATTCCTTTTCAGCCTAATGAGTAAGTCCACTAGGTAACAGCCCGTCATTTAGTAACTGTGACTAAAATATGAGTTCTTTTGAAGCAACTGTTTAATGGTTGGAGAAATAGATTCCAAAGTTATTCCAGAAGAAAAATTTTAAGGAACTCTCTGTATAGCATTATGTTTATGAAACTATATTAAAGAATAATACATTTATCAAATTAAATAAAATATCTGGTAATGAATAAAATCATGAGTATATTTTTAATTTAAAGCTTAGATAAAATATGATAGTAGACCATTACTTTAAACTTTGTGCAACTTGTTACCATGTGAAGTTGGCATTATTAACAAAATGTGTCAAAATAGATATACTGTATCTATTCTTGCAGTGAATATTTTCTAAATATCTCTGTGGTGGAAGAAGCTTGTTTCTTTGTAAAATCTTTATTATTTTCTCAAGAAAATTTTGTTTAAGAAATACAAAATTCTAAATAAACAATCCTACTGATTCAAGGAATGCAAATGTCAAATCTATAAATATGTATGAAATGCCTAATGCTTCCAGATGTGATGCTGTAGTTTTGGCCTAGCAATAATAATGTAATAATTAAGTGTATTTAATTGAAATATAATAATGTAAACACTTGGAAATATGTTCCTGGAAATTTTAAGATGAAAATACAGTGAAAATTTCATTATTTTCAAAAATACATAATATCTCAGAGTCACAAAAAGTATTTTTTAATCTTGAATAGAAATGAGGAAGGCTAAGCTACACTTTAAGGTATTTTGTTTGCATTTTCCTTTAAAAATAAAAGAAAGAACCTTGACTCCATTATATAAAGAAAATCAGCATCTGTTCATGCTGTTTGAGTTTCAGAGATAAGCAATAGCTGTATAGAATAGAAACATCTGTCTGTGTCTGTAAACTGTTGTTTTTCAGGAACATAAGTCATAAAATGTAAGCTTAGCAACATTTACACATTGATTCTGAGATTAAATTATGAGTTAGCTAACTCCACATTTATTAAATAAGGACTCAAATAATGCTACCCAATATGTTGAAAACCACAAGTATGCTAACATTTTGGAACAGAAAGGTGGATATTTTTGTTGCAATATCAGTTATTTTTATATAATTACAAGTTAAATGCTTGGTACATAAAGAACCTCATTTCCCGCTAAAAGTAAAATACACGAAATTCAGATGGATTGAGACATATTACTGCCAGCTTTTGGTGACTCACTAAATTTGCACATTAAAGATGCACAAATATGATGACGTTCTTCAGTGGCTTCACTAAACCTGCAGACACCAGGCACTTTGGATTAGAAATCATAGCAACTTCCTGGACCTCATATCCACCTGACCCAACTCTTCCTCTATTTAAATCTT
Organism: Chionomys nivalis; assembly: GCF_950005125.1. Lineage (NCBI taxonomy): Eukaryota > Metazoa > Chordata > Mammalia > Rodentia > Cricetidae > Chionomys > Chionomys nivalis. The sequence continues at coordinate 65,218,527 of NC_080096.1, read as the reverse complement.
AATATTATATCAGCACTCCAAAAAACAAATGAGGTCGATAGACACAATTTGCTGCTTTTTAATGCAGTGTGGATTTATCATATTTCCCCACATTTAATCATTGTTCATCTTTGTTGAAATGGTGACCAAATCCAGACTTCAGAGACAGTTAGAGCTTACTAGCTAAAGTGTACTATTTGTGGCTTGTAAACTGTATGTGAGCTTTTAATCTGGCCACAGGACAGAAAATTAAAATTTAGCTGGGCGGTGGTGTCGCACGCCTTTAATCCCAGCACTCGGGAGGCAAAGGCAGGTGGATCTCTGGGAGTTCGAGGCCAGTCTGGTATACAAGAGCTAGTTCCGGGACGGGCACCAAAGCTACAGAGAAACCCTGTCTCGAAAAACCAAAAAAAAAAAAAAAAAAAAAAAAAGAAAATTAAAATTTAGTTAAAAATAGGGTTGGAAATTTGAAAAATAATTTCTCTTCATCTCAAAATCTTTCAAGTAACTGCTGTGCAACCTTGTTAGATGTATTTTATTTTTATTTTTATCAAATGTATTATTTGATAAACTCAGGAACCTAAGTCTTTTTTGAAAGAATATAAAAAGAAACTGTTAAAACTATCAGTGCCTCTTAGCATGCGAGAACATAAAAACAATTAGAAAATGCTATCAGCAAAATTATAATTGGAATCAAACTGAGAAAAAAAATCCCACAGCCGTATAAATAAAGATGAAATTGTTTGATTATATAAACAAAGAGCAGCACTATCAAGCCATCAGATTTTATTTACTTATCACTACCCATAATTAAATTTTGAAATGGATCATTAGGAACTTTTTAACTTTAGGAAATATTGTTTGCTTTCCACTTCTGGATATAACAAAGACTCTGATACTAGATTGCCCTGTTCTTGTTCAAACCAAACAGCTGATCAAAATTTGAGACTGGAACTTATAGGCAGTAAGAATATGCAGCATCATATCCGTTCTTTCAGAGATCGCTTCTCTTGCACCAGCAAAATAAAAACAGAAATTAAAATAAATTATCCATAATTCTAATGGAATCATGGGGAGTTACATAAAAATGGTTTCATGAAATTGATTTATCAATGTGTTTGTTAGTGAATTTTTAAATGCACATTGAGACATATCTTTTGACATTGTATGAGAGTCAAATTTCCTGTGGGGGGAAAAAAACCCTTGTGGCCTGTGCTAGTTTTATTTATGTTGCTGTAATAAATTACCATTATCAAAGCAACTTATGGGGGATAGGAGTTGGTTTGTCGTATAATTTCAGGTTTCAACCAAAGTCATAGCAACCAAGAAGCAAGGAGAGAAGTCAAATGGCGTGGCAGCTCAAGTACCTAGACCAACGACAGGCTGTAGAGTTTGGGGGCTTCTGTCTGGGTATTCCATTATTTCCTATTGGTTTTCATTTCTGTTTTGGTTTTGTTTTGTTTGTTTTATTTTTTGAGTATTTTTTTTTGCCAGCAACATGGTATTTTTGTCACTATTGCTCCATAACTTGAAACAAGGTGCAGTGTTATTCCACAATCATCACACACAAATCAACAGAAGTAAATATATCGCATGAACTCATTAACAAAAAACATAGGATTCAGCATTCTTTCCATATAAAAGTATTGAAAACTCAAATAAAAGAAACATAAAATCATAATTAAGACTATATGTAACAAATCTAGAGCCAACATTATGCAAAATAGGGATACATTCATGTTTCCATTATAAACACTGTTGAGACAAGAGTGTCCACTTCCTCCACTCTTATTTAATACAGTGTTGGGAATCTTATGTAAAGATGGCAATACAATAAAGATGCATAGGAAAGAGAAATTAAAAATATAGTAGTTTGAAAATGTAATTTCTATATATGAGTCTCTTAAGTTCCTTATAATTAGTAAGTATTTTCATAAAAGTATAGGGAAAAATTAACATACAAATTCTATATCCCTACTATATACTAATTACAATTATACTAAGGAAGAACTCAGGGAATCCAACCCATATATAATAGTCTCATAGTGAAACTAAGTTATTTTGGAACAAACCTATCCAAAGAAGTATATAATAATTATTATTATATAAATTTCACAGTCCAGAGAGAAATGGGAGACATTAGAAGATATAAAGATATGTTATGATAATGGTTTGGAAAAATTAATATTATAAATATGACATACTATCAAAAGCAGCCTACAGCTCAAATTTAATCCCAATCAAATTTCCAATGCTATACTTTACAGAAAAAAGTTACAATTTTTGAAGAACAAAAGTCTTCAAATAATCAAAGAAATACTGTCCAAAAGTTAGTCATTAGTATTGTACAAGCTTTGAGGCAATTATTTTGAATTTATCAGTAACTGTACTATAGTTGTACAGGAAGGCGGTTTTGCTTTTAGAAAGTACAAGCTAACACTCTTATGAATGAGAGCAAATCTTTTCAAAAATTATTGTATAATATTTATGTAAACTAATTTCTTTTTATACTGTGTTTTTGTTAAGTTAAAAATTTTAGAATGATAAAATTGATTGTTTTATATTTTAAAATATTACAAAAGTGAGGGATAGAATATATTTAAAATGTGAAATGAAATAAATGATGACTGATGATTGAAAATAAAGAATGAATTCCTTTTACAAACACAGAAAATAAAACAATCCAATTTAAAATTTAAATGATAAAGACAATCGTTTGCCAACGGAAAACACTTTCAAATCAAAGCAAGTTCATCAAACAATGCCCAGAATCGTTACAAGTTTTAAAAAGATTCCAGAAGATATGGTCTAGTATTAAATGGTACTTAAAAATGTCCAATAATTCTAGGTATTAGAATGGATTCATGCAACCTAAGTCACATGTTGATAATTCTCCTTCTGGTTTTGTTGTTGTTTGTTTTTTGAGACAGAGTTTCTCTGTGAAGCTTTGTCACCTGTCCTGGAACTCACTTTGTAAACCAGGCTGGAACTGAATTTACAGAGATCCTCCTGCCTTTGGCTCCCAAGTATTGGGATTAAAGGTGAGTGCTACCACTGCTCGACAGCTAAATTTCCTTTTGGAAAATGATTTCTCAGTGTCTCAAAACATTACATTTATATTTATTTTATGACCACTGGTCAATATTTGCCTCAATAAAAAATATAGTTTGCCTACTCTAAATACATGTCCATATGTTTCTGGCAGCATGCTATCTAAATGTCAAAAGAGCATATGTTACACATCAAGAAGTGGTTATAGATATACACCCTGAATATATATAAAATGATTTTTATTGAATAAGTATTTTACCAAAGTTTTAAAACACTCTGCTAGTATAAATGGGTAGGTAGGAAATGATACACAGTGGTCCATTCATACAAAATAGTGAAAAAGTACAAACGGCTCAGTAATTGCTCATAAATGCTCTGTGTGACTTTTATCTAAGAGGACACAGGATTCCTCATGAATCTCCTTTTATATATTGATTGAGGTGGTGGCTACATGAGTTTACACATTTGATAAAATGAATAAAATTTCACAGAGAAACTCCAGTATCTTATGTAAATTATTTGCCAGTAAGATAGTGAAACAAAATTTAAAGTCCAAGTTCTAAATCTTAATCATTAAAAATATAAAAACATTGAATAATATTATACAGCGAAAAGAAAGTTGATCAACATGTTAAAATAATGTAGCTATTGGGTATTTTATATGTGCCTTGGATGGAGAACACAAGATTGTCTCAAGTTTCACTTTATATTTATGAATTCCCTGTTGTGTGCACAAGACTCATCATCATTCATATCCCTATTCTGGGACTTAATCTTGCTCATTAGATGTGATCATCTTTCCATCCCTTGACATTAATACAAAGCTATGAAGGAAACCTTTATGAAAAGTGCATAGATTTTCCTGTTAATGGGACGATGTGGCTGATACGTTGGATAATGTGTTGGAGAAAGAAGATTACATTATTTTTTTCTTAGTGCTTCTCTGCTTTCTCATAATCTAGTCAGAGCTCCTGCTAGAGATGAAAAACCTTTGGCAACTAAATTTGCAGTAGGAGTATTTACCCTTGTAGAGAGCTAGCCTGAGAGCATTTAAATGAAATTAATTTCCATCAGCAAGCATGCTGAAGCATTTATCCCTCTTAAATAAAAGTGAAAACATGTTAACATCTATTAGAAATTTGCCTTGTAGGGTTAGAAAAGCCAACATAGAAAAGATAATGAATAATAATTGAATTGAAAACTGGATATCAAAGGATTTTCTAGAAGAGGGGTTTGCTGAGGAAGATTAATAAATGTATTTGTTACAGCTTTTATTGCTTAATTTGATATGGCTGGTAACTCCTAAACAATGTTATAAATTACACTAAGTGTTTCTGGAATTGGAACATTTATTTGTTTTATTATTTTAGTTTATTCATATTAAATATACTTTAAAACATGTTATTCTTTACTAGGGTAGCTTTAAAGGTAACCTTTATTACATACACTTCTTTTTTATGAAGCAACTATTTCTTTTTTCTATAGACACAAAGCATATTCTTTTATGCCCCATCAATTTTTCTTTTCTCAAAATGATGTTTCACTATTAAAGTGAGTTAGCTAGTGGCTCCTCTCACAGACAACAGTCCTCTTTGGTCAACTGGGTGAGTAGCAGAGATTCTGATCACTAACAACTCTTCTGTGCTCTTTTTGTATTTTGTCTAAAACTGTTGTCTTCTCAGTTCTTGGTTTTACACAGATCTGTTCTCATCTTTGAGGCTGCTACCATAAAACTGACAGCAAAACAGCAACAATGTAGCTACAACACTACCTAGGTATCCACTACTTTCGTTGTTCTCTGGTAGGAGAAAAGGCAAATATATTCAACAGCAATGAATGCAAAATCTCTTTGATACCACGTTGAATTCACTCACATATGCATATTCTATAATTACCACTGCTGTTTCATAAGAAAATATTTCACAAAGCATAACAACAAAATCTAAATTGAATTACTAATATATTTAATTAGTAGCACATGGCTTGGTTATATAGTATCTGTAGAAAAAATATCTGAATTCCAATAGAGAAAGTCACAACTACATAGTTTAATTTTTATGAATGAGTAAATCTATTTTTAGTTGAGAGTTGAAAGATATATAGTACAGTTAAGTTTAATACTTCACAATACAAATGAATAAAAATAATCACAAGAATACAAGATGCTTACTTTATTTAAAGCAGTATGTGTAATAAAAATTAAATTAAAAAATAAACAGTGAATTATTAAACAACACTACACAGTATATAATACATAGAATAATTATACTAACTACAACCAAGCTCCCAAGTTTAAACACAGAGACAGGGCTGAGCACCACTGTAGTGGATCTCACAGAGATACAATAGGACTTCAACAACAACAACAACCCATACCAAAGAAATATGGCAGATCTGTCACCAGAAGAAATACAGTAGCAAAAAAGAATATCCTGATTTTGGATCTTCAGAGTGTATAGTAGCCTCCACGAGCAACTACCTTGAGGTACCTCATACCATGGACACAATAGATGTTTAATTCTCTGTTTGTTTTATCCAAGCAAATGAAGTTAGTATATGAAGTATCCTTGAGTCTCATTTTTCCTTCAAACTAGAAGTCACTATGGCCAAGACATAGGATAGATTGTTCCTCAGGTGTAGTCATCTCAGTTCACATTTTGAGTGAAGATTATTTTTACAGAAGTAGGTCACATGGGTTCCTACTGTTTGCGCATCCCAGTTACCTGGACTTTTAGAAGACACAAATACTAATGAATAGAATGTAATTAGTACTCTGTGATGATGAAATGAGAGAGTGATATGGTACAGGGAGTATGTTCACAATAATATGGCTAAATTTCTTTTCTTCTGAGGCTTCAAAATAGTTGGTGTAATGAGCACATATTACAATATATGTCTTCTAATGGGTGAATTAATGAAGAAAACTAAGAAATTAGGTTTTAAGAAAAATAAAATCATCATTATTAGAAAATCTAAGAAATATGTTAATGGAACATAATATTCTATTCTCAGGGTTCTCCATTGTTTCTGTTTACAAAGTGATGTTTCCAAGTTTGATAACTCCAACTATGGTATAAAAATAATTATGTCAGATAATAGTTATTTCTTTAAATAATTACTTCAGTTGGATGTTTAAAGATTATAAAAACATTTGCAGTGATAGCAGCTCGACCCACAAAATACTGAGTTTGAATTCTATCTGTGGTGATAGATATACATTTAAACTTGATTTGTTTGTAGTTGATAATATGGATTTTCAAGAACCATGTGCTGAATAAGCTGCATTTTGTTCACTGTGTTTTTGATACCCTTGTCAAAGATTCCTATATATAAAAGGAAACTATCATCAAAGTAAACAAATGGTTTACAATTAAGAAATTATTTAGCACTGCAGCCTTGGAGGAACTCTGAAAAACAACTTGCTCCAATACTGCGGGGAATTAAGAGGTAAATTAATAGCCACACAGCGGGGCACCCAATCTCTAGGACTTCCATAGTGGGACAAAACCCCGGGCTTCTCCTGCAGGTAGTCTCCCCAAAACACAAACCCCTCCATCTGACCCTCCAAACTACTAGCCACACCCCACCCCCAAACTCACCTATCCTCTTGCAACCTCGGCGGAACGCTGAAACACAACTCCAATACTGAGAGGACTTAAGAGCTTGCTACAATACCAAGAACTAGGTAAAACACTGAGGGGACCAAGAGAGAGGACCAAGGAAGCGACCCAGACTAGAAGAGCAAGAGAGAAGGCTTAGAGAGACCTCAGAGGCTTCCTGAGACACAAACATTGACAGTACAGAACAGTCCAAGATAAACTTCCAAACACTCAGAGAGTCACTGCATGGATAAGCCCAAGACACAAAGGCACTGCAGGCCTCATTTGAAGGAAGAGATGGGCAGGCGCTGATGCAAGAATTCATCCAACAACCTAAAAAGCAACATGGCAACACCAAAACCCAGTGGTCATACAGCAGGAAGACTTGGTCTTGCTTTCATAATGTCTCATACATTTGTATATGTTGTACCTTGATTTTCATTGAATTCAAGGAAGATTTTAATTCTTTCTTATTTCTTACTTGTCCCAGGGGTGGTTCAGTAGTTGACTGTTCAGTTTCCATGAGTTTGTAGGCTTTCTGGGAGTAGTATTATTAAATTCTAACTTTTTCCATGGCGATCCGATAAGACTCCAAGGAGTTACTCCTTTTTTTTTTTTTTTGTATCTGTGGATGTTTGCTTTGTTACCAAGTATGCAATCAATTTTCGAGATGGTTCCATGAGGTGCTGGAAACGTTCTTTTTGTTTGGGTGGAGTATTCTATAGATGTCTGTTAAGTCCATTCGATTCATGACCTATATAGACTCACCTGGGAATTGTAAACAGACAAGATCGCCTGACAAAATTGGGAGAATAGGGGCACAGGGTAGAAGGAAGGGGAGAAGTGGGGGTTGAGGAGAACTTGAGGGAATGGGATAGTTGAGATGGATGAAGGACAGGTACTAGAGCAAGGAAAGAGATATCCTTATTGAGGAAGCCATTAGGGAAGTAGCAAGAAACCTGGATCTAGAATAATGCCCAGGAACCCACAAGGATGACCCCAGCTAAGACCCTAAGCAATAGAGGAGAAGGTGTCTGAATTGGCCTTTTCCTCTAGTCAGACTGATGATCATTTTAAATATCACCATAGAACCTTCATTTAACAACAGATGGGAACAGAGACAATGTCCCACATCAGAGCACTGGACTGAGCTCCCAAAATCCAGTTGAAAATTGGAAGGAGTGAGAATATAAGCAAGGAATCTAAGACCATGAGGGGCTCATCCACTGAGACAGTTTGCTTGAGCTTCCCAACTCCAACTGAACTGGGTGTCGACTCTGAAAGGGTTTGACAGTTGGCGCATACTGAAGGGCCACTGATAGTGACTCTGTGATTTGTCTCTATGGCATGTATTGGCTTCTTTGGATCCTATTCTCTTTGAATGTAAGCTTTCTTCAACCTAGATGTAGTAGGAAAGGTCTTGGACTTTCCACAGGGTGTGGTGCATGGCCCTCACTTAATATTGAAGGGGGATGGGGTGGAAGGGAATGGGAGGGGATTAGAATGAGGGGAGGGAGTGAGAATTTGGATTGGTATTTTAAAAATAAAATTAAGAAAAAAATTGTAAAAAAGAAATTCAGTCATCCAGGAAGCTAGTCCCTTTCCTTCCATGCTATAGGAAAGCAGTATATTAAGTCATATGAACTCTCCTTAACAAGCACTGATGGCTTAATGACAAAGAAAAAATATTTGAAAAGGTACAGAACATATCAATATGCCTTAGATTTCCCATTTGTTGATTCTGTTGATCAGAATGCTGTCTGATCAATACATATGATCAACATATTGGAAGAAATGGTCCTTCCAATAACTCATCTAGAACAACATTTAAGAATACTCAGGTCCTTTTTATTTCCACTGAGGTAAGTTGAATTTTACACATGTCTTCTCTTTCCTATGGCAATTGTCTTCAATAGTCTTCCTTACCTATTTAATTTTGGTACAAATTTTATTTTGATATTACTTTTGCAAAATATATCTAAACACAGTAATTATATAGAACTTCAAATAATATTTTGGAATTATATGAGACCAGACCTAAAAGAGAAGATTGAAAACAGTATTAAAAGACTGAATTTTTCTGTATATGTTAATATATGTATATACATACACGTGTGTGTACTATTTATATATTTTGTATGCCTGTATATATAAATTTTGTGTGATTCTACATATAAATATGAATAAATGATGTCTATCAATATAAAAAAAAAGAAAACTTTCCCAACCTGAACAAAGATATCCCTATGAAGATACAAGAAGCTTACAGCACACCAAATAGACTGTATAAAAATATTCCCCTCACCATATAATAATCAAAATGCAAAGCATACAGAATAAAAGAAAAGAATATTAAGAGTTGCAAAGGAAAAAGGCCAAGTAACATATAAAGATAGACCTATCAGAATTACACTAGACATCTCAATGGAAACCATAAAAGCCAGAAGTTCCTCAACAAATGTTCTGCAGACATTAATAGACCACAGAGGCAAGCCCAGACTACTATTCCCAGCAAAGCCTTCAATCACCATCGATGGAAAGAACAAGATATTACATAAAAAAACAGATTTAAACAATATGTATCCACAAACCCAACTCTACATAAAGTACTAGAAGGAAAACATCAACCCAAGGAAGCTAACTGTACCCTCAAAAGCACAGGCAACAGATAACCACCCACTAACAAAACACAGAGAAGGGAAATACACAAACACTACTTCAAAATTATCAGGAATTAACAACCATTGGTCATTAATATCTCTTAATATCAATGGGTCAATTCACCTATAAAAAGACACAGGTTAAGACAAAGCATATGGAAACAGGAACAAGCCTTCTGCTGTATACAAGAAACAAACTTTCACCTTAAAGACAGACATTACCTCAGAGTAAAGGGCTGGGAATATATTTTCCAATAAAATGAACCTAAGAAATGAGCAAGTGTAGATATTTCTAATATCTAAAAAAAAAAAAAGACTTAAACTGAAATTAATCTGAAGAGATGGAGAAGGACACTTTGTACTCATAGCAGGAAGAATCCATCAAGATAAAGTATTAATCCTGAACATCTATGCCCCAAATACAAGAGCACCCATATAAGTAAAAGAAACATTACTAAAGCTTAAATCACACATCAAGCCCTACACACTTATAGTAAAAGATTTCAACACTCCTCTCTCACCAATGAACAGACCAACCAGAATGAAACTTAACAGAGAAGTGAGAGAACTAACAGATGTCATGAATCAAATGTAGTTAGCAGACATCTATAGAACATTCCACCTGAACACAAAAGAATGTACCTCATGGAACCTTCTCTAAAGTTGATCATATAACAAAGCAAATGTCAACGGATACAAAAAAGTTGGAATAAACCCCTGTGTTTTATCAGATCACCAAAAATTAAAGTTAGAATTTAACAATACTACTTTTAGAAAGCCTATAAACTCATGGAAATTGAACAGTGAACTACTGAACCATCCCTGGGACAAGGAAGAAATAAAGAAAGAAATTAAAGACTTACTAGAATTCAAGAAAACTGAAGGCATAACACATTCAAACCTATGGGACACTATGAAAGTAGTGCTAACAGGAAAGTGCTTAACACTCACTAAGTGCCCACAAAAAGAAAATGGAAAAAGCTCACATAAGTGACTCAACAGCACACCAGAAAGCTCTACAACAAAAAGAAGCAGACTAATCCAGGAGGAGTAGAAGAGAGAATATAATCAAATTGAGGACTGAAATCAACAAAATAGAAACAAAAGAAACAATGCAAAGAATTAATGAAATAAAGAACTGGTTCTTTGAGAAAATCAACAAGATAGACAAACCCTTATCCAAACTAAACAAAAGGCAAAGAGAGAAAATCTGAATTAACAAAATCAGAAATAAAAAAGGGACATAACAACAAACACTAAGAAAATTCAGAGAAACATTAGGTCAAACTACAAAAACCTGTACTCTACAAAATTGGAAAACATAAATGAAATTGATAATTTTCTAGATAGATACAATATACCAAAATTAAATCAAGACCAGGTGATTGATTTAAATAAACCTATCAACTACAAGGAAATAGAAGCTGTCATCAAAAACCTCCCAATCAAATAAAGCCCAGGGCCTGATGATTTTACTGCAGAATTCTACCAGAACTTCTGAGAAGTGCTAATACCTATACTCCACAAAGTGTTCCATATAATAGATACAGAAGGAACATTGTCAAAATCTTTTTATGAAGCTAAATTACACTGATACCAAAAATCACACAAAGACTCAACCAGGAAAAAGAGTTACTGACTAATCTCAATCATGAACATGGATGCAAAAATACTTCATAAAATATTGACAAACCAAATCCAAGAGCACATCAAAAAAATCACCCATCATGATCAAGTAGACTTCATCCTAGAGATGCAGGGCTGGTTCAACATATGAAAATTTATCAATGTAATTCATCATGTAAACAAACTGAGAGAAAAAATATGATCATTTCATTAGATGCTGAAAATTTATTTGACAAAATTCAATACCCCTTCATGATAAAGGTCTTGGAGAGATCAGGGATAGAAGGAACATACTTAAATATAATAAAAGCAATATACAGGAACCCGACAGCCAACATCAAATTAAATGCAGAAAAACTCAAAATGGTTCCACTAAAATTAGGAACAGGAGAAGGCTGTCCACTCTCTCCATATCTCTTTAACATAGTTCTTAAAGTTTTGGCTATAGAAATAAGACAACAAAAGGAGAGAAGAGGATTCATATTGGAATTCAAATTTTCATTATTTCCAGATGATATGAGTGACCCCAAAAACTTTAACAAAGAACTGTTATAGCTGATAAATACCTTAAGTGATATGGCAGGATATAATATCAACTCAAAAAAATCAATAGCCTTTCTATATACAAATGATAATGAAGCTGAGAAGGAAATCAAAGAAACACTACCCTTCACAATAGCCACAAATAATGTAAAATATCTTGGGGTAGCACTGACCAAAAACATGAAAGACCTATTCAATAAAAACTTTAAATCTTTGAAGAAAGAAATTGAAGAAGATACCACAAAATGAAAAGATCCCCCGTGCTCTTGGATAAGTAGAATCACATAGTAAAAATTGCAAGCCTACCAAAAGCAATCTATAGATTCAATAAAATTTCCATCAAAATCCCCAAACAACTCTTCACAGACCTTAAAAGAACAATAATCAATTTTATATGAAAAAAAAAACATGATAGCCAAAAGAATCCTGTACAATAAGGAACTTCTGGAGGCATCACCATCCCTGACATCAAGCTCTATTACAGAACTACAATAATGGAAACAGCTTGGTACTGACATAAAAACAGAGGGGTTGGCCAATGGAATTAAATCAAAGACCAGATATTAATCCACACACCTATGAACATTTGATTTTTATAAAGAACCTAAAATTATACAATGGAAAAAAGAAAGCATCTTCAACAAATGGTGCTGGCATAACTGGATGTCAACATGTTGGAGAATGAAAATATATCTCTATCTATACCCATGCACAAAACTCAAGTCCAAATGGATTAAAGATGTCACTATGAATCCAACCACACTGAACTTGATAGAAGAGAAAGTGGAAACTAGTCTTTAATGCATAGACACAGGAGACTACTTCCTAATTATAACCCCAGTAGCACAGACACTGAGAGCAACAATAAATCAATGGGACTTCCTGAAACTGAGAAGCTTCCATAAAGCAAAGGACACAGTCAAGAAAACAAAAAGGCAGTCTACTGAATGGGAAAAAATCTTCACCAACCCCATATCAGACAAAGGACTGATCTCCAAAATATATGATGAACTCAAGAAATTAGACATCAAAATTCTAAATAACCCAATTGAAAAATTGTGTACAGAACTAAACAGAGAATTCTCAACAGAAGATTCTCAAATGGCCAAAGATATTTAAGGAAATGTTCAACATCCTTAGCCATTAGGGAAATGCAAATCAAAACAACTCTGAGATACCATCTTACACACGTCAGAATGGCTAATATCAAAAAACAGTACATAAGTAATGCTGAAGAGGATGTGGAGTAAGGGGAACACTCATCCATTGCTGGTGGAAATGCAAACTTGTACAACCACTTTGGAAATCAGTATGGCAGTTTCTCAGAAAATTGGGAGTCAACCAACCTTAGGATCCAGCAATACCATTCTTGGGCATGTACCCAAGAAATGCGCAATCATACTACAAAAGCATTTGGCAACTATATTAATAGCAGCCAGAACCTGGAAACAACCCAGATGACCCTCAACTGAATAATGGATAAAGAAAATGTGGCACTTTTGCACATTAGACTACTACTCAGTGGTAGAAAAAAAATGACATCTTGAATTTTGCATGCAAATAAAAGGAATTAGAAAACACTATCCAGAGTGAGGTAACCTAGACCCCAAAAGATGAATGTGGGTCCAAAAGATAAGTGGATACTAGATATAAACAAAGGATATTGAGGCTATAGTTCAGGATGCTTTAGTAGCTAAGTAATAAGGTGGACCTTAAGGAAAACATATATTTCCACCTAGAAAGTGGAAACAGACAAGATCGCCTGCAAAAATTGGGAATTTGGGGGTGGGGCAAGAAGGGAAGGTGAAAGGGGAGGAGGAAGGAAGAAGGGTGAAGAGAACTTGAGGGAATAGGGTAGTAAAGAAGGAAAGAGATGGAAGCAAGGAAAGAGATACCTCGATTGAGGGAGCTATTAAAAGGTTAGCAAGAAACCTGGCTCTAGAGAAATTCCCAGGAATCCACAAGGATAACCCCAGCAAAGACTGTAAGCAATAGAGGAGAGGGGGCCTGATGTTGATTTTCCCTGTAGTCAGTCTGTTGAATATTTTAAAAATACTATAAAACCGTCACTCAGGAACTGATGGAAACAAAGGCAGAGATCTGCATCGGCACACTGGACTGAGCTCCCAAAGTCCAGTTGAAGATTGGAAGGAATGAGAATATGAGCAAAGAAGTCAAGACTATGATGGGTACACCCACTGATACATTCTACCTGAACTAATGGGAGCTCACCAATACCAGACAGAATGGGAAAGCACAAGCATAGAGCCAAACTAATCCCTCTGAATGAGGCTCACAGTTGCATGGCTGGGGCAGACTGGGGGACACTGGCAGTGACACCAGGATTTACTCCTACTGCATGCACTGGCTTTTTGAGATCCTATTCTTTTGGATGATACCTTGCTCAGTCTATATATAGTAGGAAGGGCCTTGGACCTTCCCCAAATCAATGTGCCTTACCCTCTTAAGATTGGATTGGGGTGGGGTGGGAAGGTGTGTGGAGGGAATGGGAGGAAGGCAGGGAGTGGGAACTTGTATGTGTATATATATATATATATATATATATATATGTTACAAAAATATTAAAAAGAAATTATTTGCCAATTATATTTTACATAGGCAATCAATGTCTAATATAGTTAAAGAATTGCAAAATCTGCCTATAATAAAAAACCAAAGTTTCAATAAGAAAATAGGCAGTACATGAACAGATAGAACTCAAGAAAAGAAATACAAATGACTGTAGGGACATAGCCCCACCCATTGGGGGCGTGTTCGCCTCGGGCTAATGTTTACGGATAAATCTGCTGGGCGTGAGCCCAGCAGCCCTTTTCTTTTGCTCCGCTTTTCCGGTACACCGCGGGAACCTGTGGTCCTGTAAGTTTATTTCCTTATTAAAGCTGTATATATCTATATAATCTGTCTACATTCATTTTTGCCACCACATTTGGCGTCCCAACGTCGGGCTATTTTGCCCCCGACCCGGCACAGGGGGGGCGCAAGCTCCACCTTTCCCGGCTAGTTGCCTGAGCTCAGGAAGGCGATTTACAGCGCGCTCCCTGCTCGCTTTCCCTTCCCCCACTCCAGGCCACTACAGTTGCAGAGCAGCGACCCCCCACAGAGCAGTTAATAGCTCCCTGCTTCTTCCAAACCCTCACTGCCTGATTTAAGTGAAGCACCCGCAGTTTTGAAGTAAAAGCCACCAACCCCTTCCCTTAACAGGCAGTACAATAATTTTTGTTTTGAGTTAATTGTTTCAGACTGGCTCTGGCTTAGACCACATGGACTCAGGTGCATTTCTTTAGCCACCACTGGCAGGAAAACTTCATTACAGGTACATAATTTTCTTTTATAAATAAGAAAAATGTCTGAAAACATTACCATTCAAGACTTTAACAGCCTTTTCAGTTGTACCATGTGGGAGATTTTACAAGAAGTGTCTGTCAGCCCACAGATATGGATCTTTCTGGGATTCGTAGTTTTCCTTGGTACTGTATGGTTTGATAATAGAAATATGATAAAGTCTTTAAGAGACGAGGTTGAACACTTAAAAACAATTGAGAATGACAACAATCTTCTCAAAAATCAGTTTGAAGTTCTCCAGGCAGAGAACAGATCTTTGTTTAACACAACTCGACAAACTGAAAAAAATTTAGAAGAGGTACAGGCTGATGTTAAGGAGAAATTCATTACTATGGAAGAGGGAACAGCTGATTTGGATCGTAAGCTTCAGTCCCTTTCTGAAACATTAACAGCTGATATTAAGGAGAAATTCATTACTGTGGAAGAAGGAACAGCTGATTTGGATCGTAAGCTTCAGTCCCTTTCAGTAGGAACAGAAACATTAACTGAGAGAATCAAAACTGCTGAATGTGACAATCGGATTTTGTCTAAAGCTTATGACAGATTGACAGAAAGATTATCTATACAAGAAGGCACGGTATATGCTATAAAAATTATGTCCAAAGATGAGACATTATCTCTAATGGACAAACTTCATACTTTAGAATCCTCAATGAAGGCTTTAGAACATAATTCTGGACAGGAGATTCAGACATTAAAGAAGGCAATGGTGAATAGAATTGAAAAGATTGAGGAATTTCTAAATTCTGAGGAAGAAGAGCAAGAGGTAGAAAGGCATATTTTAACTAAATCTGTGGGTAAATCCCTCCGGGACAATTCCCACAAAGCTCTACCTACAGTTCTACCTGCCTTTCCAGTTGTAACAACTGAGAAAGTAGTTGGTTCCAGAAACCCTAGGGTCATCAAGGAAGATACATGGGAACCTGTCCGTATGAATGATCTCAAAGAAATTAAACAGGCTGTAATGACTTTTGGAATGAATGCCTCTTTTGTTAAAGAGATGCTAAGATCTTGGGCTACCACAAATAAGGTCACGCCCAATGACTGGTTTCAACTGAGCTCTGCTGTCCTTGAGAGTGGAATGCAATTGAAATGGAAATGCTTATTCAGGCAAGAGGCTAGACTTTTAGAACAGCAAGAAAGAGCAAAGGGAATTGAGATTTCCATAGATCAAATTTTGGGAGAGGGGCTATTTTCTGAGCCTCAGGAACAAGCTAATTTGGATGAAAACATACTCTCTGTGTGTACTACAGCAGCCTTAAGGGCTTGGGACAGGGTGCAAGACCCAGGACAGAGGATGGAATCATTTGTCAGAGTTAAACAGGGTCAGAGAGAACACTTTAGTGACTTTTTACAAAGAATAACTAAAGCTGTACAAATAGGGATATCTGACCCAGAAGCAAGACGTATAATGATCGAGACTTTGGCTTATGAAAATGCAAATGTGGAATGCAAAAGGATTTTGGGACCTTTAAAGCTCAGATCAGCGCCATTAGAAGAATGGGTCTTGCATACACTAGATGTTGATACATTTGACTATGGCACTGAAGCATGGGTAGAAGAAGCAATTTCCAATGGTAAAAGGAGACATCAGAATACCAAATGTTTTAATTGTGGCAAAATGGGTCATATGAAAAGGAATTGTAGACAACGGATTTTCAGAAATAATAATAATGCATCTTCTAGAAATAACAGAAATAGGAGGACTCAGCCTTCAGGTTTATGTAGAAGATGTGGAAAGGGCAGACACTGGACGAATGAGTGCAGGTCTACAAGAGATAGACAAGGCAACCTGATACAGATGGGAAACGTGAGAGGGGGGGCCTCACAGGCCCCCATGGCAAACATGGTTCAGTCATTTCCAGTTACTACAGAGAACATGACTCGTCAGGACAATTAGAAAGCCCCATGCCTACTGTTACAAGCAATAATGATCAGAAAGATGAGTTCCGTGTGTTTTGGCAAACTTCTATAAATGACCAAAGACCAAAGCTGAGAGTGTGTGTAAATGGCATTTTTATTACTGGCCTGCTGGACACAGGTGCGGATGTAAGTATCATTACCCCAGAATCTTGGCATCCATATTGGCCTCTTCAGAATGTAAATGTTCAGCTCCTGGGAATTGGAACCCTATCTCGAGTAAGGCAGAGCACGAGATGGGTTGAATGTATAGGACCAGAGGGACAAATAGGAAAATTAAGGCCATATGTAGCCAATATTGCAATGAATTTATGGGGTCGTGACCTATTACAACAATGGAATACCCAAATTAACATTCCTGCTACTTCTAGAGCCTATATTTCTGGGGATAATATTAAAAGATATTACAAACGGAGAAAACCAGCCATTTGGGCTGTACAAGAACAAGCAATTGATGTCCCTTCAGAGATACCAACAGCCTTGCCTTTAAAATGGTTGACTGAGAAACCAATATGGACAAAGCAATGGCCTTTAGCTGAGGAAAAGTTACAGGCTTTAGAACAGTTGGTACAAGAGCAATTAGATGCTGGACATATAGAAGAATCTACCAGCCCTTGGAATTCTCCTGTATTTGTGGTTAAGAAAAAATCAGGTAAATGGAGAATGGTGACAGATCTCAGGACTATCAACAAGGTTATTCAACCTATGGGCCCTCTGCAATCTGGAATTCCTTTGCCCTCTTTATTGCCAAAAGGATGGCCTCTCATAGTTATTGATTTAAAGGATTGTTTTTTCACTATACCTTTACAAAAAGAAGATAGAGAAAAATTTGCCTTCACAGTGCCTACTTATAATAATTCTCAACCTTCGAGGAGGTACCACTGGGCCGTCCTCCCCCAGGGTATGTTAAATAGCCCCTCCCTGTGCCAATATTTTGTGAATCAACCATTGCAAATAATACGCAAGAAATTTCCCAAATCGATAGTATATCATTACATGGACGACATTTTGTTATCCGATTCAAACATGGATACCTTGAACAGACTGTTTGAAGAAATAAAAATACTTTTACCAAAATGGGGATTGCAAATTGCTCCTGAAAAGATTCAGAAGGGAGATTCTGTTAATTATTTAGGTTATAAAATAGGTTTACAAAAAATTAAGACACAAAAGGCACAAATTCGGAGAGATCGCCTACGGACTCTTAATGACTTTCAAAGACTATTAGGGGACATTTCCAGTCTACGGCCAGCTATTGGGATAACACCTGATCTAATAATTCATTTGAACAAAACCTTGGATGGTGACAAAGATTTAAACAGTCCCAGAGAATTAACAGCTGAAGCAGAAAAGGAACTGACGATGATTGAGGAAAAATTACAACAGGCACATGTGGACAGGGTAAATCCAGAGCTCGACTGTATTCTCGTCATACCATCAAAAATTTCCCCTACAGGAATTTTAATGCAGAGAGATGATATTATCTTGGAATGGATCTTTTTACCACATAAACCAAGTAAGAAACTGAAAACTTATGTGGAAAAAGTCTCTGAGTTAATTATAAAAGGCAAGTTGAGACTTCGTCAACTAGCAGGCATAGACCCAGCAGAAATTATAGTGCCTTTCACTGCTAATGAACTAAAGAAATTATGGGAAGATAATGAACCATGGCAAAGAGCTTGTGCTAATTTCTTGGGAGACATTAATAACAACTATCCAAAAAGCAAGAGGCTTAACTTCATAAAGAGAACTTCTTGGATCCTTCCTCGAATCGTCCGTGATACTCCAATAACTGGAGCCCGTACATTCCATACTGATGCCAATAAATCAGGGAAGGCAGGTTACAAATCAGAAGACTTGGGTAAGGTGGAACAAAGTCCTTATGATTCTGTCCAGAAGGCAGAATTATATGCCATTCTTATGGTGCTAAGGGATTTTAAAGAACCTATTAATATAGTTACTGATTCACAATATGCAGAAAGAGTTATTTTACATATTGAAACTGCTGAATTTATACCTGATGATACAGAACTAACCTCTTTGTTTATCCAGGTGCAAGATTTGATTAGGAACAGGCTTTGCCCTATGTACATAACACACATCCGATCCCATATGGGTCTGCCAGGTCCTCTAGCACAAGGTAATGCAGAAATTGATCAATTATTGATTGGTAGTGTGCTACAAGCCTCTGAATTTCATAAAAAACATCATGTTAATAGCAAAGGTTTGAAGAAAGAGTTTTCTATTACATGGCAACAAGCTAGGGAGATTGTAAAGAAATGCCCTACTTGCTCTTTCTATAACCAAACGCCACTGCCTGCAGGGGCTAATCCAAAGGGCACCCAAAGGAATGAAATCTGGCAGATGGATGTGTTCCACTTTGCAGAATTTGGCAAATTAAAATATGTTCATCACACCATTGACACGTATTCAGGCTTTCAGTGGGCAACGGCTTTAAGTTCAGAAAAAGCTGATTCAGTTATCACTCATTTATTAGAAGTCATGGCTATCATGGGTATACCTACACAAATAAAGACAGATAATGGCCCTGCTTATGTCTCTAGGAAAATGAAACGGTTTTTTGATTATTACAATATCAAGCATGTTACAGGTATACCATACAATCCTACAGGTCAAGCAGTCATAGAAAGATCAAATCAAACTATAAAGGATATGTTGAACAAACAGAAAGGGGTGGAAAACACCCCCAGAAATAGGTTACATAATGCTTTGTTAACCTTGAATTTCCTCAACGCTAATGAGAAGGGAACATCGGCTGCAGAAAGACATTGGATAATGGAAAAGTCTACTGAACTAAATCAACCAGTTTATTTCAAGGATGTGCTGACCTCACAATGGCAGCCAGGAGATGTGCTGCGTTGGGGAAGGGGATTTGCTCTTGTCTCCACAGGTGAGGAAAAATTGTGGATTCCATCAAAATTGATAAAGGTTCGTTTTGATGAAGAGAAGCCAGTTGGGAAAGATAAATAACAATTCAATCACATGGATGGCAATCATACTGATGGTAAGTAATACAGATAGGTTGGGGGCAGGGTTCTCTTCTTATCTCCACAGGAAAATACCCATCTTCAAAGAATTTAAGGGACCCCTAATATTTAATTACTGATGGAGGGACTTGTTCTGTAAGTATTAATTTATATATATATATATATATATATATATATATATATATATATATATGTCTTAAACTTTCTTTGCTTTTCCTCATATCTGTGTCTTTCTTTATATGTCAGTATATGTCCTTGTTGTTAATGTTTAAATTTCCCTTAACAAGCAACAAATTTTCCTACAGTAATCTTTGAAGTTTCCAGGATGAAGATGGGGCCCCACAACATCAACTCCATCTGGTTTTTATGACGTCATGATTTTTTTTTTTTAAAGCGCTAATATTAGACCTGTTTTTTGGTACCAACTACAAGAGACAATTTCGAATGGTGCACATTTTTGACAACACTCTGGTCGGACCTTCTCAAAACGCTCTGAGACTAGTTACAATTTTCTTAGGTCAAAGGTTAATTTGGAAATTTTACCATCATTTGCTTTCACAGGACCCCCTAAGAAGAACGTCGCCCCCATGTCAGCTAGAAGCAATCTTAGAGGACGGCATCCCCTCTCCCAACAGAGTTTGCCCTCAGGGTTGGGGACATCTTTTAATGGTTGGTTTAGGGTTGAGGGGATGGGGTGATATTTTATTTTTGGGAAAAAAAAGAAGAAGAAGAAGAAGAAGAAGAAGAGGAAGAAGAAGGGGGTAACTGGTTTTTTGGGATGATTGGTATTTGTGAATTACTGTCTATAGAAAATTGTACTGGTACTGTTTCTTGTATATTGATATGTTGAATATTGAATATGAGTGTTCCTACCTCTATTTTTGTATGAGTATGCTTATAACTTTGTCCATATTGTATTGATACATCTACCATATTACATTGTACATTTCTACCTCTGATACTATGACATTGTTTACAGTTGAAGATCATTGTCTTCATATATTGCACAGTTGTTTATTCTTTTAGTCTTCAAAGTTAGATAGGTATTGAGAATTATATATTTGTCATATTTATTTTTAAGTTTATCAGGTCTTTTAGTTACATAGAGATTATATTTAGTATAGATAGTATGATCTTCAGCCTCTTCGAAGAGCTGTAGAAAATGGCCTTTAATCTAACCTAAAATTTCTATGCCAAAGAGACACAATTACTCCTGGCAACACCACTCTACTCCCGAGAGAACGTTGAGCACCAAAGACACTCCACTGGGAGCTTGTCTTCTTGGCAGAACTGGCCTTTGGGTTAAGAAAAGCCCATACCTCAACTTCTGACAAAGATACAGAATATCCCTAAGTGGATGAAACAGGATTGTCTTATCTTGCCAAGACAGGGTAGGATAGTCCTAAGAAAGTTCCTTGCCTTTAATAATGGTATGCCAGTTATGTTAGGCCTTAGCCAAAGTTGGTTGACTCAACATTGCAAACGAGACTTTGGGTGATTGCCCAGGTAGTCAGTTGTCTCTGTCAATTGTTGCACATTTTGGATATCTCTCGATTGTTAAGTCATATTTATTCCCTTCTCAGATCTTTGACGGAGTTGAAGATTATATAATTGTAGTTACTCTCTATGTTATTTAGACTCCTTGAGATAGTATGTTTAGCAAAAGTTTTGTCCTCAATATTGTTTGTTATATTTATTATTTGTTATTATTGTATATAGTTGTATTTGGTTTGGTTCTATCTTATTTAGACAAAAGGGGGAGATGTAGGGACATAGCCCCACCCATTGGGGGCGTGTTCGCCTCGGGCTAATGTTTACGGATAAATCTGCTGGGCGTGAGCCCAGCAGCCCTTTTCTTTTGCTCCGCTTTTCCGGTACACCGCGGGAACCTGTGGTCCTGTAAGTTTATTTCCTTATTAAAGCTGTATATATCTATATAATCTGTCTACATTCATTTTTGCCACCACAAATGACCAACAGGCATTTTAAATTGTTCTATGTTGTTAGATATCAAAGAAATTAAAATTAATTTGAGACACTCTATCTCATCTAAATTAGAATAGCCATTACAGGAAAATAGACAATAGCAAATTCTGGCAAGGATACAAGAAATGAGTGATCATTACTTACTGTTGGTGAGAGTGTAAACTAGTGCAAATACTGTGGAATTCAGTAAAGAGATTGCTCACAATATTGAAAACAGAATTACCCTATAACACAGCTATATGAATCCCAATGTACTCAGTATCCTACCTTATAGCTATTTTCACATTCATGGTTATTACTGCATTCTTCACAATAATTAGTGGAATGAGCTTGCATACAACAAATTAATGGAATGAAATTATGTTGCAAATGCAGAATGGAATATGATTGAAGCAAAATAGATGAATCTGAAAAGTAGTATATTTGACACAATATATAGCTAAGACTCAAAAAAACAAAAATCAAATATCTGGGTTAGTGATATGGATCAGTGAATAAATATGCTTGTTGTCAAAACTAGTGAATTGATTTCAATCTCTAGAATCCAAATGCTAAAAGGAGAGAACCAAACCCCACACACTGTTTTCTGACCTCCACACACATACTCTGAAACCTTTTCATTTTGCTTAGAAATTTGAATTTCAATATGCAAACAGTGAAATTTGATCATAATCTGCTGTCCTTCACAAAATTCAACTCTAAATAGATAAAGAACACTAAAACAAAAAATGACTTTTTGAAAGTGCTACAGTATGCTTCAATTTAAAATGCTGAAGGTATGAAATTGCTGATGAAAATTTCATAGTGAAAAAAACAGGAATAACGGTCAGTTTGGATCTTGTAGCATTAACAAAAGGCTTCTGTAAAGCAAACATAACTGCCATATGAGAAGAGAAAGCTTAGAAAAAGAAGAAAAACTTTGACAATTGGACATCTGACAAATAATTTGTGTCTAGAATATACAAAGAATTTTTAAAATTAATATGAAGAAATTAACAATCCAATTCTAAAATGGTAATTGGAAAAGACAAAAGACAAAGGTCTTTAAATAATAACTATAAATGGTTAAAAGAGATATTTCAAAATGTTTACTATCTTTACCTACCTGATAGATTGCAACTATTTTAAGAATTCCTCTTATCCCAGGTTGAATAATCAAGAAAAGGAAACAAATGCCTACAAATGCTGGCATGGATCTGAGGAAAACCAACTTTATACTCTTTTGGTTTGAAGGTGCAAAGTAGTGAAGCTATTTTGGAAATCAGTGTGAAGATTTTTCAAAACTGTAGGTGTAGAATGTCCTTATTACCTAGCAATATCTCTCCTTGGCATTTAGACAAGATATGTTACATCCTATTACAGAGATGTGCGTACATCCACATTCATTCATTGTTCATTCATAGTAGCTTGGTAATTGAATCAACCAACATGGTAAGCAAATAATGAAAATGTAGTATATAGGTGAATCCAAAGAAAAACATATAAGCATCCTCCTGATTATTAACCTTCATCAGGCGATGAAAGAAGACAGAGACAGAGACCAACATTGGAGCACTGGACTGAAGTCTCACGATCCAAAGGAGGAGCAGAAGGAGAGAGAGCACAAGCAAGGAACTCAGGACCGCGAGGGGCGCACCCACACACTGAGACAATGGGGATGTTCTATCGGGAACTCACCAAGGCCAGCTGGCCGGGGTCTGAAAAAGCATGGGACAAAACCGGTCTCGCTGAACATAATGGATAATGAGGACTACTGAGAACTGAAGAACAATGGCAATGGGTTCTTGATCCTATTGCACGTAATGGTTTTGTGGGAGCCCAGGTAGTTTGGATGCTCACCTTAATAGACCTGGATGGAGGTGGGTGGTCCTTGGACCTCCCACAGGGCAGGGAAACCTGCTTGCTCTTTGGGCTGAGGAGGGAGGAAGACTTGATTGGGGGAGGGGGGAATGGGAGGTGGTGGCGGGGAAGAGGCAGAAATCTTTAATAATTTAATTAATTAATTAATTAATAAAAAAAAAGAAAAAGAAAATGTACACCAAGGAATACCAGTAAACTGTAAAGAAAATTGAATTTATGAAGATTTTGTTAAGAATGTAATACCTACAGATATACATCCAGATAATGAAGTTACGCAGGTCTGAAAGAAAAACACCCTATCTTTTCCTTTACATGTGAATTCTAATGTTTAAATTCATTCATTTATTTTACATTCTGAAAGCAGTTTCTCCTCCCTCCTCTCCTCCAATTCCCTCTCCCCACTTCCCCACCACCTTCTCAATGCAGTTCTGCTCTGTTTCTGTTTAGAAAGGGGCAGGCCTTCCTGAGTGTCAACAAAGCAAGGCATATCAACTTGAGGTAGAACTAAACTCTTCCCCTTCTAGTAATGCTGGACATGGCAACTCGGTATGAGGAATAGGTTCCCAAAAGTTACTCAGAGCATTAGGACAGGTTGTGCTCCTACGGCTGAGAGACTCACAAGTAGGCCAGCTGCACAACTGTCACACATATGTAGAGGGACTAGCATGGTCTCATGCATGCTCCCTAACTGATGATCCGATGCTCCTATGAGCGAAGGTTAGCTGTATCTGTGTGTTCTTTTGTGAAAACCATGAGCCCCTTGGCTCATACAGTCAGTCCTTCCTCCCTCTCTTCAACAGGATTTCCCTAACTCAGCTTAGTGTTTGGCCATAAGTCTCTGCATGTTTCCATCAGTTACTGGATGAGGGCTCTCTGATGACAATTGGGGTATTCACCAATCCAATTACAGGAGATGACCAGTTCAGGCTACTTATTTGCTCTTGCCAGGGGTCGTCCTTGTAGATTCATGGGAGTTTCCCTTGTATCAGGTTTCTATCTGACTGCAAAATTCTCTCCATATGTGACATCTCTTTCACTACTCTCCTCCTGTACCTACCCACCAACCTAATCCCTTATGTTCCCATCCCCACCCACCCACAATCTACTAAGGAAATCTCCATCATTTTCCCTTCACATAAAGATTTGTATGTCCTCCCTTGAGCCCTCATTGTTACCTATCCTCTCTTGGGCTGTGGACTGTAGCAAAATTACCCTATGTTTTATAGCAAATATCTACTTATAAGTGAGGACATAACATGTTTGTCTTTCTGGGTCTGGGTTACTTCACTCAGGATGACTTCTCTAGCTCCATCCATTTGCCTTTATATTTACTGATGTCAATGTTTTTAACAGTTGAATAATACTCTACTGTATGAATATATCACTTTTTTCATTCATTCTCACTTGTGGGACATGTAGGTTGTTTCCAGGTTGACTATTTATAATTTGACTATTATGAAAAATACTCCACTGAACATAGTTGCTTAATTATCAGTTTTATATTTAACTGAAGGGTTTGTGAAAATCAAGAAACCAGAAACCAGTCACTGGTAGTGACTGTCTTTACAGAAAGGCATAGTAAAATACAAGAAAAATCAAAGTAGAAAATGTACTACTTTAGGGTAAAATATTCAAACATAGAAGGTGGGGAGTTGGGAAATGAAATATTAACAGAGACTTTAACAAAAATGAAAATGTATGAAAAAGTTCTATGGAAAACTATCATAGTTCAATCCAAGAAAAAATTCTATTAGTGGCATAGTAGAACATAAATGACATGAAAGAAAAGGGAAGATATAATTTTAAATGGTGATATGAGATTATAAGAAGAGAGACCAGAAGTGACTTATCCAAAACTAAGAATTGATGAAGCTTTATTGAAATCCATGAGTTTAACTACAGTTTGTAAAATATAATTTTAGGAGTAAGTATCCTGGAAAGGTGGACATGTTGCTTCTGGAAGATGTGAATTATTAAATAAAAATATTAGCACAATCATAGAATACCTTTGTACAATCTATTGCATGGGGTGTCATCAGAGACAAGCAAAAAAGGATACTGACATTGCTCAAGGATATCCATATAATTAGATGCATAATTATTATTGAAATATTAACTGATGGAAATTGGTGGTTGTAAAATGATTTGGTTTTGCTTTTTGGATTTGTGAAAATTCAAGTAAAATATGAACATCTGAATGACTTGGATATTAGGATACTTTTTAACTTCATATGCTATGTTCTCAATCACTTGGTTTCCATTCCTGGCTATTTTGTTTTTTAAAACCATGCCCCAAATAAAGAAGAGCCTTTGAAGTTAAAGACCACTTTAGTTTTTCATCTACAAAATTTCCCAACCAAATGCCAAGTCTGACACCACTGAAATAACTCCTGTCTTGTTCTTATTATTTATAGGCACTAGGCAAAAATGAATAAAATTTCTTCAATATGCTTTGTGAAATAAAATCTGCTACTACAAATCCCCTGAAGTTTCCTTTGCTAATGTCTTAATTTAGGGTATAATACTAGCACAAAGTACGGTGATAAAAACTGTAACTGTAATCCAGTTGGATACCTTCCACTGCTAAGGTATCTTTATTTCTCTCTTATTCCATTTTTTCTATATCCCTTCCTCTACTTTTCTCTCTCCCTTCTTTCTACAAATTGAGAACATTTGTTTTTTGTCTTGCCTCTGACATAAGCCTGAAAGGAAGCTATCGTGCTTGAAATAAAAACTAAAAGTCCACCTAAATGTTTCCTCTTAAAGTGTATTATCATGGAAATTTCTCACAATAATGGATAGAAAATACATTTGCTAATAGTGAAGTACCACTTGCTTACAGGAACACAATGCAATTTGTACATCTTATCTCAAAGAATGACACTATAATAGCATATATATATATATAATAAATGTTAAAAGCAAATGGAAAATATTTTCTAGATGAATCTACGAATAATGTAGTGATAACACTTCCATTTAAGAGTTGGGCAGATAAGACACAGCACAACTTTGTTCGCTGACTCATTGTGAGACACAAGAGCAAAAGAGAATGGATGGAAAAAGGAGAGTTAAAGATAGAATAAAACATAAGCAAAATCTAGCAAAGAGCAAATCTTTCACTTATAGCCATGTTAAGATAAAACAGAACTCATATTGTAAAGAAAGAGAAGTTATCAATAGAAATAAACTAGCCTAATATAGTTTTCTAGCTAAAATGTAAACATTATCAGAAAAAAATAAAAGAAAGAGAGACAGTGCAAACAGAAGTTTCTATCCTTCCCAGTCCCACAGTCATTCATCTCAAGTAAATACTCAGAGACTTATATTAATTATAAACTGTTTGGCCTATTGTACAGTCTTATTACTAACTAGCTTTTATGACATAAATTTACCCATAGTTCTTATCTCTGTTTAGACATGTGGCTTGGTACCTTTTCTCAGTAAGGCATTCTCAACATGCTACCTCTGCAAAGATTGACTCTCTGCTTTTCCTCTTCCTAGAATTCTTAGTCTGGTCAGCAGGGTTTTATTAAACTAATATGAATGGCAAATCTTTACAGTATACAAGAGTGTTATCCCACATCAAGACATTTTTCTTTGACTTTGCTCTATAAAGTTGCAGCTAGCTGATGGTCACTCTAAGAAACATGGTTTACTTTCAAATATTCTTTTTTTTCTTTTTTTTTGGGGGGGGGGTTCGAGACAGGGTTTCTCTGTGGCTTTGGAGCCTGTCCTGGAACTAACTCTTGTAGACCAGGCTGGTCTCGAACTCACAGAGATCCGCCTGCCTCTCCCTCCCGAGTGCTGGACCTTCAAATATTCTTAAATTCCATCGGAAGTATAGAGGATATCATCAATCTAACCATAATAGTCACATAAGAGACCTTTGATTCAAAGGTGATAGATATTTGAGTTTTCGTGTATTGTGAATATTCTGGATACTGATTCATAATCAGATAAAAGATATAGAAACATTTTTCCATGTTATAGGTTACTGAAAACTACTTTGTGGAGAATCTAGAATGGACAAAATAAGTGAAACATTAAACATTTTGGGTTTTCAATGAATGGGAAGAGAAGAGAAATGTATTATATTTGTATTATAGTACAAATAATACCTTTCCAATTAATAAGATGGAAATTGATTGTGGTAACAATTGTATAGCATTGTTAAGTGTTAAATTATTTAGAGCACTTTAAAAGAAAACAACCAATAGGAATCACATATCATTATAAGACAGTATTAATTAGATATTTTCCATACAATCAGAATTTTGATATGCCTCAGAAGGCCCATCTGCTCATGGCTGAAATGGAAAAAAAAAAGCAGCACCCGCTGATGCCAACGGGCTAGGAATCTCAGTTTAACAGCGACATGGGTGGATCATTGTTAAAGACTGAAGTCCTGGGTGCCCTATGGAAAACTGCTTACATGAAAGTTTAGTAATTTCGATGAAGACACTGGAGTCAGGTATCTATGGGGTATAACAACAGTAAAAACACTAGCATTCAAAAGATGCATGTTTTCAAAGACATACATTTTTCCTTTTTCATTGTTCTGAGTGTGATCTGAGTGTAATGGACAGTGACTCCTACATTCAAAATTGAGGTTTCCTTCACCTTTCCAAAACCCATCAGACCTAAACAACATTCCAACAGACACACCAGAAATGTTCTTTAGAAAATTCTGCAGGCAACTTGTAATCCAGTCAAGTTGAAAAATACAGGTCACATTTTTTCTTACTAATTTAAAAAATTTCACAACAGTTACAAGAAAAAGATGTGTACATATACTTGATTTAAAAGGCTCACCACAGCCTGAAGAGAGTGGTAGAGAAGAACAACTTAAGAGAACATTGTTTATAGCCAAAAGAAGAAAAAGAAAATGCTGCCTGAATTTGCTTACTTTATTATTTTTCTATTTTATTCTATCTACATGTGCTCTGAGCCTACAGAGTTGTATCATATATATCCAGAGGTAGCCTTTTAATCAAACCTCTACTCACTCAGATGCAGACAGGATCATGATTTCCTAATATTCAAGGCCCCTCACAATTCAGTGTTCCTTATAATCAAGATTGACCACAAAAAAATATTTAAAAAATTAGAGCAATATATGTGAACTAAACCCTTTAAACATGTTAGGAATGTAAATTTTAAAGTAAATAAATTGAATAAGTAAAAGAATGGAAAACTGGGAGGGATCTCTGCAATAAAGTCACATTTATTAAACAGGTACAAATTATCACGTACACTCACAATACAGAATGAGGCTGCAGAGCTGATTCCTTTTCAGCCCCTGATCCTCTCATTCTCAAGGCAATCAGGGTGGTCCAGGAAAGGTCACCAAGATGCTTTTTGCAAGCCCTCCACAGTCGAAGAGAGAGCATGCAAACCTCTCTCCAGTTCTTAACCACACCATTGGGAAAAACCACTCAAATACAATTAGCTATTGGACCAAATTTCTCCAGCAGAATGATTATGGGTAAAGACATATAGCACCAAAGGCAACTTGACAAATCTCTGTGTAACCTACACTGTAGAACTTTCCCAAAAATATATACAAATATAACAATTATCTAAGTAGAGTCACCAAATAGTAGGAGAAAGAATATCCCAATCAGGCATCTTATGTCACCAAGTCAAACCTCCAGCTCCAGGAATTGGTTACATCTTACTGATTCATTAGTCAAAGGGGTTTTATAGACCCTCCAAAACATCATAGGCTCTTTCCAAGACTACTGTGTAATGATTACAGCCTGATAATTAGATCTTGTTGCTGAAGACAGTATTTATTGATCTCATCAAAATCATAGACATCAAGATTGGGGCCTAGAAACAATCTTCACCATATGGACAAGCATTCATGATGCTGGAAGGTATTCTGAAAACAACCAGGGTAGAAAGATATCTGTAAGTATCACCCAGAAACAAATGTCATGACCTAAAACAGTAGCCTGCCTCAAGATATAGTGATGTAATAGTGGTATACACATTATTGGAATAACCAAACACATGTGGATTGGCATTAAGGAACACTCCATTAGATAAAACCCATTCCTGATATTGATAACTGACCAAGAACCTGGGAAAGTAAATTATGGCATGAGGGAACCCCTAATACTGCTAAGGAAAGCAAAACAGTAAGTCTCCAAACGGCATGCTGCAAAACCCATAGATCAGTGTGCAGTTCATGTCACATCACAGGAGTCTTTTGCAGTAAAGGGAATTAACACAGATATCCACAGCAGAATCCTGTGCAGAGAGTGAGATACTATGTAGTACTCAGTCTTATATTGGATATCTTCATTAAATCCTTTAGCTCATGGATTAAGAATTTATGAGGAGGAGCTACAAAGATTATAAAAGTCAGGAACAATAGAATGCAGTAAAATTGAACATTTTAGATTGAAAGGACTGATACTCATATGAAATCATAGTGACTGGCAGCACACATAAGACTTGGACAGAACCAAGACAGTAAAGTCCCAATATGGTGAAGAATTAGTGGACATAAATTCTTATATATAACAAAGAAACTATTTTTGTACATGCCTTTTGGCAAAGAAAATATCAGTTTTATCCAACAGAGTGTCACTGGGTATGTCAACCACATTCCAGGACAGACCACCATATGTATGTGAGAAAAAAAGAAACCTGCAGAGTTTTTGCTTCATTTTTCTTTGTTTATGTGCTTTTCGTTTATTTGGTATTCTTCTTGTTTCTTTTGATTTCCATTTCTTTGTATTCCTGTTTTACTGTTATAGTTGTTTTGTTTGTCTTATTTTTGCATTCTGTGTTTTGACTTTCTTTTGAAATAAAGGAAGAAATTATAAAATTAAAGGGAAAGATAGTTGAGAGAAGTTAGAAAGGAAACAAGATAAAATATACTGTATGAGAATATTTTTAATAAACCAAAACATATACAAAAATATTATAAAGCATTGTGTGTACCTTAGATCATATTGAAAAAATTGGAAAACAAAAAAGGATAAGCCAATAGTGAAATTATATACAGTGATGCTATATTTGATGAAAAAATACATATTATTTTGCAATTTCTCAGATTATCTAATATTTGGCATTTGGATAAATATGTATCTATAATACCTGATATTGGCTTGACATTTACAAAATAAGACTTTAAAAAAACAAACTATCTTTATTCATTATATATACCAATCTAAGTTCCAACTCATTCCCCACCTCATATTTCCTCTCCTTATCCCCCACCCCACTCCCATCCACTCCTAGGAGAGGGTAAGGCACATTGCTTTAGGCAAGGTATTCATCCAAATAGAATAGTTTCCCAAAATGTCAGACGTACAAGCAGTAGGGATAAGTCTTGGTGCCATGCATAAGGCTGACCCAGCCATGCAACAATTCAGAGGGACTAGTTTCTCGTGTTCATTCCCAGTACAGCTGGTGTTGGTGAGCTCCCATGAGTTTAGGTAAACTGTTTGAGTGGGTGAACCCAACATTGTCTTGACCTCTTTACTCATGTTCTCATTCCTCCCACTCTTCAACTGGACTTTGGATGCTCATTCCAGTGCTCCAATGCAGGTATCTGCCTCTGTTTCCATCAGTTGCTGGATGAAGCTTCTATGGTGATACTTAAGATATTCACCTGTAACATGAGGGGTTCTTCTTGTTGGGGTTTATGACCTGCCCAGTTCCCAACAGCCGGCAAGTCCCAAAGAAAATCACACAGAGATCTCTATAAGTTATAAAGCTGATTGGCCCATTAGCTCAGGCTATGTATTTGTTCTTGTAAAGTATATTAACGCATTGTTCTTATCTATGCTAGCCACTTAGTTTGGTACCTTTCTCAGCAGGGTAGCTCACATCTTGCTTCTTTGGAGTCTGTGCAGGAGGGGGAGGAATCAACTTTCTCCTTCCCAGAATTCTCCGGTTTTCATTGCATCATTTCTACTTCCTGTCTGGTTTTCCTACCTATACTTCCTGCCTGGCCAATCATCATTTATGTAAAACATGATTGACAGAATAAAGACAATTCTCCCACATCACTTCCCCTTCTTCTTTTTTTTTTTTTTAAAAAGGAAAATATCCATAGTCCATTTTTTGGGAATATGGGCATAGTATTCCAGGCTACTTCCAGCTGGTTGGGGGCACTGATAATCTTATGAGGACCTAAAGAAAATTTAGAGTTATTATCAAGTCCTTTGACTCTTGATCATTTCAGGCAGCAGTCTTGAACCTGTTCTAGATGAAGAACTCAGACATCTGGGCCATCTATTCCTGCCAGAATTTTTCAGGTGCTCTTCCTTGATCAAAGCTGATTTTTCTTAACTCTGAATAAATCCAGAGCCTCTTGTTTGCTATGGAAACAAAAGCAAAATCTCTTCTCCAAAGTAAAATACCTTGACTTCAAGCTGGCAGGGACCTTAAAACATCATATAATTGTGGTAATAAGCATGGCTCTGGCCAGTACCTCAGCCATAATTGCTTAGTGAATTAAATGCTCATATGGTCAGAAAAAGAGAGATTTAAAGAGGAAGAAAGCCTCTAAATGGTTTACAGTGTGTTAAAATCAGGCTAAAGGTTAAAGTTCTCAAAGTAAAAAAAAAAAGAAAGAAAAGAAGAAAGAAAGAGAGTAGCTGGTTGTGGTGGTGCAGGCCAGTAGGATTTGCATGGGAGGCAGAGACAGACGGATCTCTGTGAGTTCAATGATATCCTGGTATACAGAGGGAGTTCCAGGACAAAGATACACAGAGAACTTGTCTCAAAAAGCCACATTCACCAGTCTGACTATAGGGCAAGTATAGTTCGGGACCCCTTCTCCTCTATTACTTAGGGTCTTAGCTAGGATCATTCTTGTGGATTCCTGGGAAATTCTTGTATATAAAAGTTGGCATTGGGGGATGCATGATTCAAGGTTGTAAGGAGTGTAGGTGTTCTCTATACTCTTCTGTGGACTTTTGTACATGTTTGAAATTTTCTCTACATAATGTTTTGTTATTTGTTGATGAAAAGTATTCAGAGTGTAATATATACCACATATTTTATTAATTTTTTGTTGCAAATCAATCCAGTGGTTTCTGAGAAAATCTACATCAAGACCCAGGGATACCACTCTTGAGCATGTACCCAAGGATTCTCAGTCATGCTACATGGAAAATTGCTCAACTATGTTATAGCAGCATTATTTGAAATAGCCAAAGCCTGGAAACAACCTCAGTGCCCCTCAACCGAAGAATTAGTTGGCTTTTTGGAATGCCACATATTTTTATTCATCACCCTGCTAATAAAGACATAGTTTAAAAAAATCAATTCTGTTGTGCATAGTGTAGTGGTAAACATAGGAGTGAAAACTTATCTTTGATATGATAATTTAATTTATGTTGAATACATATCCATAAATTATATTAGTAGGACATAAACAGAATGCAACATTTCATTTGCAGAAAACAAATAAAATTTCTGTAGAATTAGAGGATATTTTGTTATGTGAAAGACAATAATGACCTACAGTGAATAACCACATGCATTCACCTCCGTAAATTTATAAAGTGTCTTCCGAAGACCAAGAAAACACAACATGATCTCTAGTTGTTATAAGCAGTAGGTGGTATGAAGAAAAAATGCTGGCAATGTTCACAAAAATTGATCAACAATTTCATAATATCTATAAGATATTATGGTGATATTGTTTTAAAAAACCCATTTCATAGTCTCTAAGAAAGTGGAAGTTTGAGAGTTCCAGTCTATGGTTTTTTTTTTCTTATTTATTTATTTTTATTCTTTTTTAATTAAAATTTCCACCTGCTCCCCATTTCCCATTTCCCTCCCCTCCTCCCAAATATTGCCCTCCCCCCACTTCCCTCCCCCTATCCCCACTCCTCTTCTCCTCCCCCCACTCCATTCCCCCTCCCTCTCGATACTGAAGAGCAGTCCAAATTCCCTGCCCTGCGGGAAGACCAAGGTCCTTCTATCTACGTCCAGAAAGGTGACCGTCCAAACAGGCTAAGCTCCCACAAAGCCAGTTCATGTATTAGGATCGAAACCTAGTGCCATTGTCCTTGGCTTCTCATCAGTCTTCATTGACCGCCATGCTCAGAGAGTCCGGAATCAACCCATGCTTATTCAGTCCCAGACCAGCTGGCCTTGGTGGGCTCCCAATAAATCAGTTCCACTGTCACAGTGGGTGGGTGCATCCCTCGTGGTCCTGATTTTTTGCTCATGTTCTCCCTCCTTCTGCTCCTCATTTGGGCCTTAAGAGCTCAGACCGTTGCTCCAAATTGAGACTCTGTCTCTACCTCGATCCATCGCCAGATGAAGGTTCTAAGGTGATATGCAAGATATTCATCAGTATAGGATAGGGTCATTTCAGGTTCCCTCTCCTTAGTTGCCCAAGGTACAAGCTGGGGACATATTCCTGGACACCTGCGAACCCCTCAAGAGTCAAGTCTCTTGCCAACCCTAAGATGGCTCCCTTAGATAGGATATATACTTCGCTGCTCCCGTATCCATCCTTCCTATATCCCAACCATCCCAATCCTCCGTGCTCCTCCCATCTTCCCCTTCTCATATCTCTCATCCCATTTCCCCTTTGCCCCATGCCACCTCACCCGCAAGTTCCCAGTTTTTGCCCTGGAATCTTGTCTACTTCCCCCTCTCCATGCGGATGACTATATGATTTTCTTTGGGTTCACTTTCTTATTTAGCTTCTATAGGATCACACATTATATGCTTAATGTCTTTTATTTTATGGCTAGAAACCGATTATGAGTGAGTACATCCCATGTTCCTCTTTTTGAGTCTGGGATACCTCACTCAGGATAGTGTTTTCTATTTCCATCCATTTGCATGCAAAATTCGAGAAGTCATTGTTTTTTACTGCTGAGTAGTACTCTAATATGTATATATTCCACACTTTCTTCATCCATTCCTCCATTGAAGGGCATCTAGGTTGTTTCCAGGTTTTGGCTATTACAAACAATGCTGCTATGAACATAGTTGAACAGATACTTTTGTCATTTGATGTGGCATCTCTTGGGTATATTCCCAATAGTGGTATTACTGGATCTTGGGGTAGGTTGATCCCAAATTTCCTGAGAAATCGCCACACTGATTTCCAAAGTGGTTGCACAAGTTTGCATTCCCACCAGCAATGAATGAGTGTGCCTCTTTCTCCACAACCTCTCCAGCAAAGGCTATCATTGGTGTTCTTGATTTTAGCCATTCTGACAGGTGTAAGATGGTATCTCAAAGTTGTTTTAATTTGCATTTCCCTTATCGCTAAGGAGGTTGAGCATGACCTTAGGTGTCTTTTGGCCATTTGAATTTCTTCTGTTGAGAATTCTCTGTTCAGATCAGTGCCCCATTTTTTTATTGGGTTCATTAGCATTTTAAAGTTTAGTTTCTTGAGTTCTTTATATATTTTGGTGATCAGACCTTTGTCTGTTGCAGGGTTGGTGAAGATCTTCTCCCAGTCAGTGGGTTGCCTTTTTGTCTTAGTGACAGTGTCCTTTGCTTTACAGAAGCTACTCAGTTTCAGGAGGTCCCATTTATTCAATGTTGCCCTTAATGTCTGTGCTGCTGGGGATAAACGTAGGAAGTGATCTCCTGTACCCATATGTTGTAGAGTACTTCCAACTTTTTCTTCTATCAGGTTCAGTGTGTTCAGACTAATATTGAGGTCTTTAATCCATTTGGACTTGAGTTTTGTGCATGGTGATAGATATGGATCTATTTTCATTCTTCTACACGTTGACAACCAGTTCTGCCAGCACCATTTGTTGAAGATGCTCTCTTTTTTCCATTGAATACTTTTAGCTCCTTTATCAAAAATTAGATGTTCATAAGTTTGTGGGTTAAAATCAGGGTCTTCTACTCGGTTCCATTGGTCGACTTCTCTGTTTTTATGCCAATACCAAACTGTTTTCAATACTGAGGCTCTGTAATAGAGTTTGAGGTCAGGGATGGTAATGCCTCCAGATGATCCTTTATTATATAAGATTGTTTTGGCCAAATTCCTTTTATGAAGCTGAAGTTACTCTGATACCAAAACCACACAAAGACACAACCAAGAAAGAGAACTACAGGCCAATCTCACTCATGAACATCGACGCAAAAATACTCAATAAAATACTGGCAAACCGAATCCAAGAACACATCAGAAAAATTATCCATTATGATCAAGTAGGCTTCATCCCAGAGATGCAGGGCTGGTGCAACATACGAAAATCTATCAATGTAATCCATCATATAAATAAACTGAAAGAAAAAAACCATATGATCATTTCATTAGATGCTGAAAAAGCATTTGAAAAAATTCAACATCCCTTTATGATAAAGGTCTTAGAGAGATTAGGAATACAAGGGTCGTTCCTAACTATAATAAAAGCTATTTATAGCAAGCCGTCAGCTAACATCAAATTAAATGGAGAGAAACTCAAAGCTATTCCACTAAAATCAGGAACACGACAAGGTTGTCCACTCTCTCCATACCTCTTTAATATAGTGCTTGAAATTCTAGCAATAGCAATAAGACAACATAAGGGGATCAAAGGGATTCAAATCGGAAAGGAAGAAGTTAAACTTTCATTATTTGCAGACGATATGATAGTGTACATAAGCGACCCCAAAAACTCCAGCAAAGAACTCCTTCAGCTGATAAACACCTTTAGTAGCGTTGCAGGATACAAAATCAATTCCAAAAAATCAGTCTATGTTTTGTAATATGGTTATGGGAATTCTGATTATTCTTATTAGATCAATGCACAGAGTAATCATTAGATTCTCATGCTGTTTCTATATAGGCAGTTAATATGTGCCCCAAAAAGTAAAAGAAAAAAAAAACTGGTCTTTTATTTTAAGCCTAATAATTGAATCAGTGTTTTCTTCTGGTTGGGAGTAACAAAGAATGCCTGAGCAAATTATGGAGGATATTAAGAATCAAAAATTTATTTTGTTTGGAGCCTTGGTGAGATGGTTCAGTGACTAAAATTCACCTGACAACAAGCCTAATGACCTGGATTTGATTCATAATCCTGAATGCTGAAAGTAGAGAAGTGAG
The DNA here is from genome assembly GCF_950005125.1 of Chionomys nivalis. NCBI lineage: Eukaryota > Metazoa > Chordata > Mammalia > Rodentia > Cricetidae > Chionomys > Chionomys nivalis. The sequence goes on along the minus strand of NC_080096.1, from coordinate 65,181,890 downwards.
TTCTGCAAACTGCACTCTGGCATCCCCCCTCATATCATTGTAGGTACATCTGAACACAGACACAATCACGCATACACACTAACAATGATGCTAAAAGGAATGATGATGATGACAAATATAAAACATAATAGATACAAAATATAGTGGTCGATCTGTAATAATGTATTTGTTGAAATCCATTGAAATTACAACACCAAGGCCACCATAATAGAGACTATGTTATTTGAATGTTAATGATATGGTAGCATAGATTTATGGGTTGGAACAAAAATATACTATTCTGGTTAGATTACTAACAATTGTAGACACTATTCTTATACAAAGGATCTGGGATCTCTATGGTTTTTGCTAAATGATCAGTAGTCATGGATGGCTGCAAAACCTATAAAACACAACAGCATCCTATGTAGCAAGAAATCCCCAATTACACATCACTATGAGGAAATTGAACTGGTGGTGCAGAATTTTTGACCACAAATTGACATTTTAATAGTTAGTTACTCCAAGTCTGGTGACAGAGCCTACAAAAATGAGACAACTAACACAGAATTTACCTCTTTGATTTGAGCTAAATATTTAAATGTATGAGCATATGGAGGATATTCTCATTTAACCCACACATAAGACTTTGAAAATATGGAAATTATGTGGATGAGCAAGTATTTTGTGAGAACTCAAACTGTACATATTGAAATAAAATCTAGTTCTTTGGATATAATTTTCTTCCTAACATCTTGGTAATTCTAAATATCCCTCCACTGAACTTCCCATCTTTAGATTTTCAGTTAATTCAAATCTTTTGCTTTATCAAGAGCTGCAGTGTCCTAAGATTTAGACAGAATACATCCAAGAGAAATTGCATAGCAAAATCTAAGTTTCCCATTTCTCCATTCAGTATTTCCTAAAGTACCTCCTCAGTGTTAGTATTATGTAGAAAGAAAAGATTTTATTTTCTAAACTTAGGTAAAGCTTCCAATCAACTAAAACTTGAATTAAGAAAATGTCATATATGGACAAAGTAGAGCCATTTTTATCTGTGAGAATCAAAATCTTTCTTCATGAGCACAGAAAGAATAGAACTTTCAAATAACCAATTCTTATGAAATAATACACACAAAGAGAATAGATAAAATATTATTTTTAATGAACAAGTTCTAAAATAGTAGACATGAATGTATAATACTAGTCTTTATATATGGAAGATAGAAAGGACATAGGAGACAGGATTGGATCCGTTTACTCTGCGTATACTTGCTGTAGATTTTTGAGCTACTAAAAATATGGATGACAAAACGCATGTTGATTGACTTTAATTTAAATAATGTCAAAACATATTTTTTTTGGTTTTACCTCAAATGAGATACCTTTTGTGTGGCATTCCATTGTTATAATAAAATTCCTGATGCTGCATGAAAAACAAGCCACTTTAATGCTATTCCCAATGTTCTTCATCATCATATCTTACTTATAATAGAATTACTTAATTAATAAGATCAGAGTGTAGTAACATAATACAAACAGACTCATTTGGGAAAATATTTATTTCTTTTATTTCTTCATGTTCTTTTTTTAAGCAGGAGTGATTCAATAGATAACACATGTGATATGGTGTGGAAGATCCTTCTGTCGATGTGTTACTTTTATTGGTTAATGAATAATGAAACTGCCTTGGTCTGATAGGGCAAAACTTAGTTAGGTGGGGAAAATATAATGGAGTGCTGGGAGGAAGAATATAGAGTCAGAGAGACACCATGGAGCCTCTGGAGACAGACATGATAAAACTTTGCTGGGAGGCCACAGCCTCACTGTGATGAACAGATTAATGGAGATGGGTTAAATTAAGATGTAGGAGTTGACCAATAAAAAGCTAGAGCTAATGGGCCAAGCAGTATTTTAATTAATATGGTTTTTGTTTGATTATTTTGGTTCTGAGTAGCTGGGACAAACAAGCAGCTCACTCCCTCCATCAAATTGTTGCCAATGTGGGTAACTACGTCCATGTAAAACCTGAGAGGGCTTGAAAAGGAATTTTAGACAAAAAAAAAAAAATACGGATTTTAGCATAGCTTCTTGCTGTTTGCTGGCAGCGTGCCACAGCTCCTTAAGAGGAGTTTTCCTGACTGAGCAAAGGCAGCAGAATGAAAAGCCGTGCTGTTTTGAAATGTAGGTTTTCTCGGATGTGCTGCCAGCTGAACCTGTGACTCTATCGGGAGACCAAGTACTTGGATGGGGTTTGTGAGCAGAGTGCTGCAGCTTACTTGATGGTAACTTGGACTGGCTGTGTGCCTGAGAATGTGGCTATGTGTGTGGCTCTCAGGTGTGTGAGCAACTCCACCATGCTAGACTGGGTGTAGCAAGCACACGGTATCATATTTGACCAAGTAATGCCGCAATTTAACTTTTAAGAAGGGCTTCTGGTCAGAAAAGAAATACAGATATGCAATAAAGGCAAATTCATATAGATAAGACCTCTAAATTGGTCACAGTGTTGGATAAATATATGTAGGCTTGAAAGAGAGAAGAAAAGGAGTATAGAGAGTTGGAAAAGAAGTAAATGGTTTAAGAAAAAAAGGGGGTAAAATCTTTAAAGATACAGAGTACAGACCATTATAGATTAAAGAAATAAAGATAATAAAATACATATTAAAATGTAATGGAGTGAAAACACGCCATAAAAAGATGAAATACACAAAGAGAGTCTGGATTATGTATATTATTGTGTTTTTTCTTAAATTTTTTAACTGTGAAGGAGCTAAGTACAGAGAGATATTTCATTGTATGAACTGCTAAGTTAAACCAACATAAAGGTATCTTGATTCCAAAATTTTATTATAAGGACATGTTTCTTTGGAAAAGAGGTTTTTCTTTTGTTTTCACAGAAGGTGAGAACCTGTAGATTGCGTCCAGACCAATATGGTTTGAGGGACCAAAACCCCCTGAAAAGTTGTAAACACTCTCACCAAGAAAATACTTCACCCAATAAATAGCAGGAAGCGGTTTGGAGAAATTATGCCCATATTCCCAAATATAGTCTATAAATATTTATTTCCATTTAAAAGGGGATATGATACAGATATGAATAATTTACATTGGTATAGATCTTGGTTTATTGATATAAGTTTAAGGTCGATTTTGTTATATGTATATGTATTTCTGATCTTGATTAAGGTATTGTTTGTGTAGTTCATTTAAAAATGTAATGTATAATTAAGAAATATAAGTTAATAGATAACCATATAATAGTCAAGTTTGTAGTCATGTTAGTTAGGTTTTGTAGAAATATATATATATATATATATATATATATATATATATATATATATTTCAGTTATATAGGAATTCTTCAAATCTTTCAGAGACCTTCAAAATATGACATTTAAAATGTTTTAATAACTTAGGACTTTTCATGACAATGAGACAAGTCTGCTTCTGGCAACACAATTGCTTCAAGATGAAGATGGGCATTGAAGAGGCTCTTTATGGAGCTTGCTAGCCATTTGTCAAGAAACTGCTCTTGCCCAGACTGCTTAACTGGACATGCAGAATCGACAGAAAAATGACTGGTGAACTTTCCTAAAGGTGAGATGGTCCTTCGGGGTTCCTGCTACATGAAAGCATCTGCTAGACATTCTACAGGACACTCACACACACAAAAAAAATTGTGATGGACAAACTGCCAGTATAGGTGAAACTGTCTTGAAATTTCCTGCTTCATGGAAAACTCTACTGAATAGTATGGGCCTGTAGGCTGAAAATGGATGGCCCAATGGTACAGAAGAACTTCAGGTGGCTGTCCAGGCAGCAATATTTCTCTGTTAATTCTAGAATTTTGGAAGTTGCTTACAATGCACTTCCTGTTTACTTAGGTAATATTATATCCTTCTGGAGTCTTTGATTGAATTGAAGAATTTACAGTTATAGTTATAATTTTCCTTAGGAAAGATAAAAGATAAATTAGATATAAAAATTGTAACTGTAATTCTTGCTTGATACCTGTTTTTTTATATGTAATTTTACTATGTTAAATTTAAAGCCTTCCTTTTTGTTTAAAGAGACAAGTGGAAATGGTGTGGGAGGTCCTTCTGTTGATGTGTTGCTTTTATTGATTAGTGAATAAAAAAACTGCCTTGGCTTGATAGAATAGAACTTAGGTAGGCATCAAATCAAAACAAAATTCTGGGAGGAAGAACACAGAGTCAGAGAGATGCTATGGAGTCACCAGAGATAGACGTGCTGAAACTTTGCTGGTAGACCACAACCTTGTGGTGATACACAGATTAATAGAGATGGGTTAAATTTAGATATAGGAGTTAGCCAATAAGAAACTAGAGCTAATAGATCTAGCACTGTTTTAATTAATATAGTTTCTGTTTGGTTATTTTGGTTCTGGCCAGCTGGGATAAACAAGGAGCTCACTCCCTCCAACAGTGATATGCTTACTTGTAATATCAGTTGTATGTATTACAGTATAGAGATGAATATAACATATACAAATAATGCATTTACCTCTTTCATAATTGTACATGTGGCTAGTAATCAATAGCTACTGCTACTTTGCCATTGTTAACTTTAAAATAAAATAAAACTAGAAATTTACTTATGTTAGCAGTTAACAGCATCCAGCAATCATTGACTGATTCCCTTTTAGCATGACCTGAAGACGATTTCCTTATAGGCCAGACAATAGAATGGCTGTGGTTTTGCTAACACCACTGAGGTCAAAGGGTTAAATTGTTCAGGACAAGAGTATTAGAAACACCAAGCTGATAACCTTCTAAAAAATTTCATGGTGAGAAATGTTAAACTCAAGCATCTTCAGGACCTCCTTTTTCATTCTATAAGTCAGTATTGTGGGAACTGAGATGGATAAAGCAAACATTTCTAAATTGCTGAAAATGAAACTCTCTCAAAAAATGTACCTTGTTTGTGACCCCTTTAACTTACCAACATAAATTTGTACTCTATTTTTACTCAACACGAACTCAATGTCTTTATCAATCGTATATACCAATGAACCCCATTTATTAGTTTTCTAGTAACCACATTATCAACTATTCACTGGTCTGTGAATGTTAGGCCTTCCTTTGTTATTTATGAATATGTGCTTAACTAGACAAAAGTCATTGCTCTACAGCTTAAGCTTTCTTTGATCTTGAAACCCACCTAGTTTTGTTTCTCTTCTGTTCTGGGATTACTGGTATTCATCATTATGCCCAACTTCCAGGTCAGATTATTATAAATGGAGTAGGTATTTTGTTGATCATCATATTCAAACACGCATGCTGACTGTAGAAATTGTGAGCTGTGACATGGGCCCTGGTCTCTGGGGTTCTAGTTGTATGTAGCATTTTTGTCCTGACTGACCAGTCACAAATAAAACACAAAATCTTACATTAATTATAAAATCTTTCCCCAATTTATCAAGCTAGCTTTTACATTTTAAATTAACACATAATATTTATTTATTCTCTGCCGCATAATAGTATGTTATTAGCATGGCCATTTATGCTCTGGAAGATATAGTAAACATGGAGGATGGTGAAAAATTCTAATAGAAAACAGGTATATTTTGGCAGACTTCTATAAATGATCAATGACCAAAGCAGAGAGTACAAATAAACAGCATTGTAGTTAAAGGATTACTGGATACAGGTGCAGATGTGACTAATATTACTCTAGAATCTTGGCATCTGAATTGGTCTCTTTAGGAGTCAGATGTTCAATTGTTAGGCAATGAAATTCTATCTCAAATAAAACAAAGCATGGGTTGAGTTAATGCATAAGGAAGGCTAAGGACAGAAAGTAAAGCTAAAGCCATATGTGACTAATATAAAAGTGAATTTATAGGGTAATGATTTGTTGTAACAAAGAATACCCACATAAATATTTTTGCAGTCTCAAAAATGGAATATAAACTAATGCAAGTTTCTGGGAAGAATATAGAAAGGTACTATAAAAACCAGTCACCAACCATTCAGGCTGTACAAAAGCACAAAACAACTAACAAACCTTCAGAGGTAACCAACAGCCATACCTTTAAAATGGTTAACTTTGGAACCAATATGGGTTCAACAATGGCCTTTAACAGAAGAGAAACTACAGAATTTAAAACAGCTGGTACAAGAGCAATTACATGCTCACCATATTAAAGAATGAACCAACCCTTGGAATCATCTTGTATTTGTAAGAAATTTGATAAATGAAAAATGGTGACAGATCTAAGAGTTATCAATAAGGTATTTTAACCAATAGGACCTATACAATCTGTAATTCCTTTGCCTTCTCTATTGCCTAAAGGATGACCTCTTACAATTATTGATTTAAAAGACTGTTTCTTCACTATACCTTTACAAGAAAAAGACAAAAAAAAAAAAAAAACGCCTTCACAATGCCTACTTATAATAATGATCAGCCTACCAGGGGATATCAATGAAGGGTCCTCCCCCAGGAAATGTTAAATAACCTTACCCTGTGCCAATATTTTTAAGTCAGTCATTAAAAATATTACAAAAACAATTTCCTAAATCAATAGTTTACCATTACATGGATGACATTTTTTTTCTATCTGATTCAAATGTAGATACTTAACTACATTCTAGTCATATTACCCTCCAAAATTTCTCTCATAAGAATTTTAATGCAGAGGACAGATATTATCTTAGAATAAACCATTTTATCACATAAACCAAGTAAAAAATAAAATCATATATAAAGAATGGTCTCTAATTATAAAAGGAAAATTGAGACCTCCTATCTTATCAGGAATAGACTCAGCAGAGATTATAGTACATTTTACTAATGATAAAATTTTAAAAATTATGGAAACAATAAACCCTGGCAAAGAGATTTTGCCAGGGAAATATTAATTTGGGGAGATATTAATAACAACTATCCCAAAAGATAGAATTAAACTTATAAAGAGAGCTAATTGACTTCTTTTTCACATTTGGACACAACAATAACTGAAACCCTACATTCTATATTGATGCAAATAAATCAGAAAATGCATGTTACAAATTAAAATATTTAAGTAAAGTGAAAAAAGTCCTTCTAATTCTGTCCAAAAGTCAGAATTACATGCTATTCTCATGGTACCAAGTGATTTTAAAGAACCTTTTCATATAGTTATTGATTTGCAGTATGCAAAAAGAGTTGTTTTGCATATTAAAACCGTTTAATTCATAACAGATAATGCAGAATGGTTCAAGATATAATTAGGAATAGGTTCTGTCCCTTTTGCATAATACACATCTGATCCCATATAGGTTTGCTAGGTCCTTTAGCATGAGGTAATGTCGAAATTTATTAATTATTGATTGGAAATATGACAAAGGACAAACTTTAATAAAAATCATCATGTCAACAGCAAAGTTTAAAAAAGGAGTTTTATTTTACATTGCAATAAGCTGAGAAGATTATAAGGAGATGACCTACATGCTCTTTATATAACCAAACACTGCTATCTGTAGAAAGAAACCCAAAGGGAACTCAAAGAAATGAAATCTGAAAGATGGATGTGTTCTTCTTTATTGAATTTGGAAAATTAAAATATGTACACCACACCATTGATCCCTATTCAGTTTTCAATGGGTGACTGCTTTGAGTTCAGAAAATGCTGATTTAGTAATCATACATTTACTAGAAGTTATGCTCATCATAGGTATAGTTGTACAAATGAATATAGACAATGGTCCAGTATGTCTCTAAGAAAATAAAGCAGTTTTTTGCTTATTATAATATAAAAAGTATTACAGGTATACCAACAATCATGTAGGTCAAAGAGCTTTAAAAGATCAAAGAAATCTATAAAAGATATGCTAAACAAACAAAAAGAAACGGAAAATACCATTCAAAATAGATTACATAATGCATTATTAACATTAAATTTTCTTCACGCTAAGGAAAAGGGAACAATGGCAGCAAAAAGACATTGGATAATAGAAAAAATACTTCTAAATTAAATCAGCAAATATATTTCAAGAATATATTGACCTCAAAATAAAAACCAGGAGATAGGAAGGGGTTTTGCTTGTTCATCACAGAAGAAAAAAAGCTATGGACACCATCAAAATTAATAAAGATTTGGTTTAAAAAAGAGAAACCTCTTGATAAAAAGAAATGACAGCTCATCCACAGAGGAGACAATCCTACAGGTGGGAAAAACAAACAAACTCATACATGTTAGGTCAAGGTTTTATTCTTTTCTTGTCTTTCAGGAATATATCCAATGTCAAAAGGTCAAGAGACCTAAAACATGTAGATTACAAAAAAAAAAACTAAGATAACAATTCTAAAAAGAATCATGACGAAAAGATAAATCTGATTTGTAGTACCTATATTCTCTGCAGGTAAATTTCACCACCTAAGCATACATATCTCCCTACTTCTCAGTATAATGATACTCATGATATACTTAAAAATCAAACCTGTTTTTGAAATTGGATAATGGCTATCCTTCTCTAAATCCAAGAATGTTTTTAAAAGAAAAATTCAGTTTCTGTCTCAAATCAGGAGCCATCTGGTATGGGATTGAAAAAAATTAAAAAAAAATTAGAAAAAAATTTACTATGGTACATTTTTTAAATATAAGTTTATGTGAATAAAGTTGAAGTTTCCCAAAATAAAGAATAAATTTTCCTGAAATAATCTTCCAAGTTTTCAGAAAACAACATGAGGCCTCATAACAATGATTCTACCTGGTTGATATGATGTCATGATGCTGATAGAACCACTTTAAGATTGGTTTGGGGTTACAAGCTACTCAATGATTCCAACCTGGCTAGTTGAGATGGTATACTTTCTTACAATGCTCTAGCCAGAATTTCAAATAAGAACTTCAAAAATAACCCAATCGACTACTCAGAGGCTATTTGCAATTATACCAGACAGTTATCTTAAAACTTTATTAAACCATCATTTTAGTATTTACAGGATCCAATAAAAATAGCATTGCCCCCATGACAACTGGAAGTAATTCTAAAAGATGAAGTCCTCTCTCCCAACAAAGTTTGTTGTCAGGGTTAAGGACAACTATTAGGTGTTAGTTGGTTATAAATGGTATAGGGTTGGAGGTAGAAATTAAGTACGCTCAGGGACCTCCGTTTTTTAAGAAAAAGGGATTAGATGGTATAATAGCTAGAATAGTGTGAGTTTACTCACATTAATAATAATAGTGAGTAATAGTGAGAATACTTATGAGTCCTTATTTATAGACAATTTGCCTTAGTATGGGTCCTTGTATATTTGTATAAATTCAGATTATATTTGTTTATGCTCCTACTTCTGTTTACAATATTTGTGCACTTATGCAACATTATTTTGTCATATTTCATGAATGTCTCTGACTCTGCTTAAGATAATTTGTATATTGATGCAATTAGGATATATTTATCATCTTGCATTATACAGTTCTACATCTGATTAAGATACGTATACATTGTTTACATTTTAAGGTTATTTTCCTAATTTTTTCACATTTGTTTTAAGATTGTTTAATATTATAATATGCATCCTTAGTTTTTAAGCTATACAGGTATTACGAATTACAGGTCAATAGGCATTCATGTTTGTCATATTTATAGTTAGACTAATCAGGTTCTTTAGATGCATAGAGATTGTAGTTCATGTAAGTAATCTTCAATGACTTCAAAGAATTGTAAAATATGACATTAAATAACTTAGGATTCTGTTGACATGAAACACGATTACTTCTGGTGTAGTGAGAGCTGCGGGCTGCCACCCAGCTGCGAGCTGCCACCCAGCTCCCGCCCGCCTGGCTAGCTTATGCCCTGAAATAACAACACACAAACTGTATTCTTTTAAACACTGCTTGGCCCATTAGCTCTAGCCCTTACTGGCTAATTCTTACATCTTGAGTACCCATTTCTATTAATGTGTGTAGCACCCCAAGGTGCGCTTACCGGGAAGATTCTAGTCTACGTCCATCCTGGCTTGGAGCTTCATCGCGTCTGCCTCAGAGAGCAGCACCTTGCATCTGAGCTCACTTCCTCTTCCTCCAAAAATTCTATTCTGTCTACTCCACCCACCTAAGGGATGGCCTATCAAATGGGCCAAGGCAGTTTGTTTATTGACCAATGACTTCATCCATCATTTCCCCTTTTTCTGTTTAAACAAAAAAAGGAAGGCCTTAACTTTAACATAGCAAAATTACATATAACAGTTATCAAGTAAAAATTACAATATTTACATCTATTTTATCTTTTATCATAATAAAGAAAAACAGCTATAACTATCTATCTATTCTTCAACTCCATCAAAGACTCCAGAAGGATATAATATTACCTAAGTAAATAAGACGTAAGCAACTTACAAAACTCTAGAAATCACAGAGACATCTTGCTGCCTGTACAGTCACCCAATGTTCCTGTGTACTGTTAGGGCATCCATCTTCGGCCTTTAGGCAAGTTCAGTAGTACTCTCTCTGCAAGTTCTCTGTGTCCAGTTTATGCAATAGTCCAGGCAAGAGCAGTTTTCTTGACCAAATGGCTATCAAACTCCATAAGGATCCTCTTCGATGCCCATCTTTTTCTTGAAGTAGATTGGTGCTGCCAGGAGCAGAGTGTCTCATTGTTATGAAAAGTCCTAAATTATTAAAACATTAAATGTCATATTAAATGTCTTTGAAAGATATGAAGAATGCCTATTCAACTAAAATATATATACATATATCTAGAAAATCTAACTAGCATGACTACAAACTTGACTATTATTAATGATTATCCATTAACAACCTACATACATTACATTTTTACATGAACTACACAATCACAATACCTTAATCAAGATCAAAAATACATATACATATAACAAAATTTACCTTAAATTTAAATCACTAAAGCAAAATCCATATCAATGCAAATTATTCATATCCTTATCATATCCCCCTTTAAATGTAAAAGATCATTTATAAACAATATTTGGGAACATGGGAGCAGATTTTTCTCTCCAAACTGATTCCTGCTGTATGGGGGAGCTGTTAATCAGGTCTTTGGGGATGATATAACCTGTGTGCTAGATTCATCTCAGTCAGCAGTTGAGTGAAGTAATTTTTTGAAGGTGTTCACAGCAACCTTTCAGGAGGGCATGGTCTATCATACCATATTGGGATAGAAACAATCCAAAGAGTCTCATCCTCTGTGAAAACATAAGAAACTCCCTTCCAAAGCATCATGTCCTTAGATCCAAATTTTAAAGTCAAGGTATTTTGAAAATATCTATGTTGGATTAGTTCAGCAGCATTTATAAACAAATATCTTTTAGCAGCTAATGCTCCTTCCTCAGCATTCAAACAATTCAAACAGTGCATAATAGCATATAGTATCAAGATTCTCACTGTATTTTCCATCTTTGTGAAGCTTTATTTTAACCTCTATTCTCTTTATTTGTACTTTTATTTTTTGCTTTTTGAGACAGGTTCTCTGTATATCTTTGACCTGGAATACTCTGTCTACCAGACTGTCCTTGAACTCTCAGAGATCCTTCTGTCTCTGCCTTCCAGGCATTGGGATTAAAGGCAGGTGCTACCACACCTTGAAGTCACAGAGGTCAATCTCCCTCTGCCTCCCAAGTGTTGGGATTAAAGGTGTGTACTACCATACCCAACTACTTTCTTTCTTCCATTTTTATTTTTAAGAACTTTAACTTTTAGCCTGCATATATTTTTAAACACACTGTAAATCATTTAAAGATTTTCTTTGTCTTTGAATCTCTCTTTACTGTATATCTCTCTTTTTCTGACGAAACGAGCCTTTAAATTACTGAGCAATATGGGTAAGATTAAAGCCGTGGCTTTGGCGGCTGGATCCAGCCCATTCCTTAGCTTTTCAGCCTCATGGAGGAGATCCTGGCTGTAGCCATTTTTATTGTCACAACTCTATGGCCTTTCAAGGTCTCTGCCAACAAGCAAGCTTCAGCAGCAGGTGCTTGCAAACCACACAAACCACCTGTGTGAAAGAGTCCGAGTTTGCCCTGGCAAGACGGACCAGAACGCCAGTATTTTAAAACAGTACAACTTTTTTCCTGCTATGGTTGAAAACAAACAAGCATTCAGTCAGCTTCTATCAACACCATTTAAGTGTTTTGTGGCAGGATCTCTTAAGAGAGCTGCAAGGTTTTGCATCTAAAGTTGAGTCAGGAAGCCTCAGCGCTTGCTTGCCTCTAGCAAGCAGAGCAGACCCAAGAAATTGCTGCTACCAAGAAAGCATGCTTTACTCTATTCTTTCCCAAGCTTTATCAGGCTTTCTGTGGACTTGGTTGTCCACACGTTGGGCAGCCATTCTGTAGTGAGATCTGTGGGCTGCGTTCAGGCCACCCATCTCCCGGCTGCCTGGCTAGCTTATGCCCTGAAATAACAACACACAAACTGTATTCTTTTAAACACTGCTTGGCCCATTAGCTCTAGCCCTTACTTGCTAATTCTTACATCTTGATTACCCATTTCTATTAATGTGTGTAGCACCCCAAGGTGCCTTACCAGGAAGATTCTAGTCTACATCCATCCTGGGTTGGCGTTTCATCGTGTCTGCCCCAGAGAGCAGCGCCTTGCATCTGAGCTCACTTCCTCTTCCTCCCAGCATTCTATTCTGTCTACTCCACCCACCTAAGGGATGGCTTATCAAATGGGCCAAGGAAGTTTGTTTATTGACCAATGACCTTCCCCCATCATTCTGGAAGCACTGATCCATTCCTGAGAGAATGTTGAGCACTAAAGATACTCTAATTGGAGTTTGTTTTCTTATTTGCAAAACTGGCCATTGGATAAAGAAATGCTCCTGCATCAATCACTGATAAAATGCATGATATCTAGACTGGACAAGCAGGATACATATAAAAAGACTGCCAAACCTTTCCAAGACAGAGTAATACAGTTTTGAAAATTTTACTGCCTCGGAAAATGGTATGTCAGTTACTCTAGGTCTTAAATAAATTTGGTTGCCACAATGTTGCAAATGAGACACTGGTGATTGCTTAAGTAGTCAGTTGTCTCTGTCATTTCTTGGACCTTTTGGAAGTTGCTTGATTGCTCTTCCTGTTTACTCAAGTAATACTATTTCACTTAACAGGTCTTTGATAGGGTTAAAGACTAGATAATTGTAGTTGCTTTCCTGTCATGACTTAGCCAAGCCATTTCTAATATAATACTTTGACTCTGAGGCTGTGGAGAGGGGAGATTATGCTTAGTATTAAACATAAACAAAAATATGGAAAGGGGGGATGCTCTTGACTCTGCAATGTTACTTATGGCAATACCTCAGATCTATCCAATAGTGTCCTCAGGCAATGAAGTTCAATTATCTCTTTAGATAGATGTAGGGACTTCCTTCTCGTTGAACAACAATATTCATCAACTCCTGACAAAGTGTGATTGTTTCCTAAATGCCACCAGTCACCTTGGGCATCCTCTTCTTGTGGAATTCAGTTTCTTCCAATTCTGTTTCAGCTTGGGTAGGAGGTTGTGAGTTCAACTTGTGTGATGCATCCAGCTGTAGAATGAGCTTCAAAATTGATTTTTGACAATCACCATTTGTTACCCCACTAGATAAAGGTCTCCATGGGGACCCCAAGAGACTCTTAGGTCATCACAACAGGGAAAATATGAAAGTTCAAATTCTTCATCTCTACCCCTTTATCCTATTTAGTCAAGTTATATTAAAATGAACCTGAGGATCACTTATTTAACATTCCCCAAAATGAATGATTTAAAATATCATTCACATTATTATCAAGATACCGCTCACAAATGATTGATCAGCAGCAGTAGCTAATAGTGAGGTTTTATATTTGTCTTGTGAGATCACAGAATATATTATACATATTCTGTCGATTATGACTGGCAAAGGCCATTATCAGATGAGAAAGTCAATTATATGACCCTGCAAAAATGTCATAAGACCCATTACATTCTTTAAATTATGTTCCTCTAAAACTGCTTTCTCAAAAATCAGTTAGTGTCTGTTGATAAGATAGACTTTCTACTATTTCCATACATATGATGATATATGTTTATATAAAATATGTTTGTAAATATGAATGCACAAAACATATATTATCTATAAGAGGATACACATCTTTCTCTATTCAAGAAGTCTTACCATATTATATTTAAGTACAAATATGAGTTATGATATTTGTAGCCTTTATAAGGGGAGTGAGACACAAAGATAAAGATAGAAATAATAAAAAAAATAGGAATAAGAAGAGGGAGAAGATGGGAATAGGTGGGTTCATGTGGGAGTATGGAATGACAGAATACTGGGAGAGACAACTGGAATTGGGGACCATTTCAGTACTGAGTTAGAAATCTAGTGCAAAGGAAAAGCCAAGGAATCTAGAAGGGTGACCCTAGTGAAGAATCTTAGTAATAGAGGTTATGAAACCTGAACCAGCCATCCTATGTAGCTAGACAATGCTTTCAGTGGTTAAGAATAGGCTGCACAGAACTTATGGGAGTGGCCAACCAATGACTGGTCCTACTTGAGACCCATGGGACTGGATGATTCCCACATCTGACACAGCCTGGAGTGCCAGGAGCCAGAGTCTGAATGGGCCAGTGATCTAAGATAGAATCAAACACAACTGTCAAAGAAAAAAATTCAAAAAGTCATAAAATGAGTCCTAATGATACTGGTAGACTGGAGCCTAGCACAATCATCATCAGAGAGGCTTTATTCAGTAACTGAGGAGAGGAAATGCAGAGACCCACAACCAGCTCAGAGAATCCTACAGAAGAACGGAAGAAGGATTATAATATCAAGGGACTTTAGGGTCCTGCTCCAAGATACTCTTCAAGGTTCAGATTGGACACTAGAGGAAGCAAAAGAAACTTTATTCATAGTTATCTGAGGGTGAATAAGTTCTTTCACACTGTGTTTTTCTGAAAATGTCTCTATTCTTCTGCTTCTATTCTAAGTCTCCTGTCCTAATTCTACTTCATCCTAGCTTCTTCTCTTCCAGCCTAAAAACTCTTCTTCTTTCAGGCACCTTGAAGAGATTAAAAAATTACAGGAGTTACTTCTCAACGGTCATAAGCACATTTTTAGGGTAACCAAAGCTATAACGAGTTGAGCCATCGCTATGGAAACACAAGGTTCCTAGGTTACAGGAGTAAGACCATGACCAGAATTGGGGGCACAGTGCTCAAACTTTGAGACATAGGTCTATCGTCAGCAGTCTTTTCTTAGGGTACTTTATGTACCAACCTTGTTTAGCGACCTATGACTATGACCTTGTACACAGATGTAAAGTTTTAAACTTATATTCTATTTACAAAAAGCCTTTAGTCTGTTTTGAACTTTCTCTCGGAAATGTGAGCTAACTGTGTGCGGTTATTCTGAGCAAAATGAACAAAGCAAGCTTTTAAGTATCTTAAGTTCCTGTGGGACAAATAGATCTAGTTATGAAGCATGTACTAGTACATTTTCTACATATCAAAATTATATAGATAAGGACAGGTGGTGATGGTGCAAGCCTTTAATCCCAGCACTCATGAGGCAGAGGCAGGCCAATTGCTGTGAGTTCCAGGCCAACCTGGTCTATAAGAGCTAGTTGCAGGACAGGCTCTAAAGCCACAAAGAAACCCTGTCCTAAATATAGATAGATACATGATAGATGATAGATAGATAGATAGATCGATAGATATGATATATAGATAAATGAAAAGTCATATTCCTGACCTGCTACAGATATATTTGCCTGTCAGACTGAGATGTAATTATGAAATTACATATACATATCACATGATATTACTCACTACAGTGCAGGTTTATGGGGAGACACCAAGCTGCTTTAGCAAATGCGAGCAACCGTTTCCAGAGTCTATCATCTTGCAGGCCTTGCTGAACAGGCTTAACCTCCATCAGAGAATCACTCTTCTGGTGGGTTGACATCTGAACATTAGCTGCCACTTGCTGTAACTCTCATGGTCTCTGACATTATAGAAGTAAGAATGGTAAAGGACACTGAAAGACAATAATCAACAGAATCAACTAAGTAAGGCTCATAGGGGCTCAGAAAGACACAACCACAATCAGTAGCATGTATAGGTCTGCCCTAGGTTCTCTTCAGATATGTTAAGATTCTATAGCTTGGTATTCATGTGGGAAACCTAGCAGTGGGAGCAGGGGTTGTCTCTTGCTCTTGTGCCTGCTTTTGGGACTCTTTTCGTCCTACTGGGTTGCCTAATACAGTCTCAGTATGGGGGGGAGGGATGTGCATAGTCTTATTGTAACTTGCTATGCTATGTTTGGTTGATACTTAACATACTAAGGTTACAGCTTCAGAATGAATGTAACAAGTAACCAATCTAATTTTCATGCTTGTCCTGTAACCACATTTTCTCCTTTTAGATGTTTTTATGCTCTCATTTATTAGGCTTAAACCAGAGAGCTTCTTTTGTAATTGGTGCTATTGTATTTCTGGGTGTGGCTATGAGCACAAACATATGATAATCAGTTATGTATTTTAAACTACTTTGTTAAGGCAAAGTAGTTCTTGTTGATTTGTCAAGCTGTGTGCTAGTTGTCTGGTGGTCTTCTGTGTACTTCTTCCACATGAACATCCCATCTCATTCTCAGAGTATAGGGATTACAAAGGCAAACATACATATGTATCTTTATTTGTGGGTTCAGAGGTAGAATTTGCACTATCAGGATTGTTCAAAAAGCACTTTAAATGCTGAGCCATTTCACCCACCAACAATTAAGATATTTTTCTTTCTCATTATATTTCTTGTTAATGATTTAAAAGTCATGTATTCTCAGATTTTTACCTTCAAATTTTGACATAAACATTTAATATTAACACATGAATGTCTTTAGACAATAAATATACAATTTATTAAATATGTGTTATTGTAGATGTGTTACAGATAAAGAAGTTTAGTGTCATTTTATTGATTTTCATATGATTTATGTATGACATGGTTAGGCTTTGAGGCAACATTTACTATCGTTTTAAAATGCATACTTTTAAAAAAGTAAAGTTTATTTCTCTGTGTATTTTTTTTTTTACCATACTTCTAAATAATTTCACCTGAGTATTAATTTGATTAATGATGCTGGAAAATATGCACTGACTATTTAAGGTCATGGAAGAAACAGAATAATCTATAATAAAATGCTGTCACATGTAAGATTTATGATATTAAATATTGTGACATCAATTATTCATTTCTTGTGATATTATTATCCATTTTAATTCAAAATTTGAAGTTGATTACAGTGGAGGAGACTGTTTTAATATACTATACTTATTTCAGGCTGTCTAGTAATTTCCCATTTGAGTGTTTAACTGAAGTTTAAGCCACCAATAAAACTACAAAACATAGTTTTTCTATATTTCATAGGCATCAACGCCCACTCACTGAATAGTAACCATCAAAAGCACAGTTTCAAAAGCAGCTTTCATTCTCTTCATTCTTTGCTAAGCACAGCCACACTTCAGAAGGGAATAAGCTTATTTGAAATTCATTTACTTGACCCAGATGGTGAAATCTACATGTAATTGCAATATCAGCCTAAATTACCCCATGCTGTTATGGGTGGCTCAAATGTGCTGTACAATACACTGTTAACAAGAATAAAGCAATAGCGAGTTCAAACGTTTCCTGAAGAAGTGAGCACACAGGGCACAATTTGGATCTGGTTTCACAGAGAATGCTCATTAAAACACTGAACATTTTGCTTGAGTAAGGATTTTGGTTTGAGGCCTGTGGTTTTCATGTTACTATGGCAATAATCATTGTTACTAATAATACCTAATGCATTTATAATATATAGTAGTTAATTACAGCCACTCACCTTAAAGGGATTTAATTTAGATGTACCAGTTAATTTTATATGTCACTTTCAATTTAGAAATTGAATGTATGATCAAATTATTAATATATTTTTCAGTATGCCTTAAAGAATCTGTGTGGAAAAAAAAGACGTATATCCCACATCATCTTCTAACACTCAGTTTCTTTGATACACTTTTTTCTCCTCTTTCAAGTGTCTTTAAAAGAAGAGTTCTGCATTTTCTTTCCTTTAACTCATTTCAACTTTGTATTTAGTCCTTTCAGCATGTTTTTCTTTGGTTGAAGATAATTAAAAATATATGTTTTTGAAACCCCACTCCACGTTTGAAGAATGAAATAGGCAGCTTAATTTTCTTGTAAGTATATATTGGCTTTTATAAAAGGTATGGCCATATTTTTTTATTCCTGGTAGTTTATATTCTTTTTGTAAGTTTCTAGTGACACTAATAAATTTCATTTTAAAGAACAATTTCTTTAGTGCTTAAAATGGAATGCATCCTTAACTAAAAATCATGGATATAAGAAAAATACAATAGTACAAGGTATAGATAGCTTTGGGGCATACCTACAAGGCATAATACACTAATATTTGGTCTCTTAACATGGATATAGTCAACTTTTGGGACTAACCAAAATAAAGTGACACTTTACATGACTACTTCCTTAATCATGACCCTAGGTAATGTGAAACATATGAGGGAAAAAGTAAGAGAATGGATAAAAAGATCAAGTATAAAGTTATTTGTAAATAATATGATTTTTTAAAGAGGGGATATTAAAATTTTAAAAATTTTAGAGATTGCTTATTTTGTTTCATAGTATAGAAATACTTGCTCTGTGCATAGAAATAAATATTTATCTAAAAATATTCTAAATCATTAAAAATAGTGAAGAAGAGGAAAAGGACACCATGTTTATGCATCAAATACACTAATAATGCTATTAGGATTCAGAATAGTCTAACTAAACACAAATATGTATTTTTAGGTTTGACAGTTGTTCCGAAGTTTCATTGACAAATATATATGTTTGATATAGACAGATGTTGTTGAATCGGGGAGTAGAATGAAAGCAGTGGAGTGGAACCACCTAAACAAAGGATGGATGAAATAGCCTTAAAGTAACCTACTACTTTGTAAGCTAATTTAAATATAATAAGTAAAGTTAAACAGAGGTACCCTACATGGGTAGACAATAGTACTCTGAAAAAAAAAACAGGTTATTAATAAAATCTCATTGCTAAACATGAGCTATATCTGCACCAGTTAATGATGGACAGTCAGCAATGATATGAATGAGAAATTTGTATAAAAACATTTCTCATTAATAGCATGGACTTCTTACATATTACTAAAAAAATTACTCACATTCCCTGGTTTCCTGACCAGAACAATCTAGACCTTCAATCTCTATCTTGGTTGGTTCCTAACCTGCAAAACATATGCATGAACATCTTATTTAGATTCTGAAAATTAAATGTCCCAGAATACATTGTCCTTCTTTAAATAATAGTTTGTATGTGGCAGTTCTTTAGAAAGATGGGGAAAATCAAGGTTCATTATGTGACTGTTAGGCATAGTCCCCAAAATTGCTTGCGCCAATCACAGAGACATTTGCTCAGCCATCTTTACTTCTGCTTTATTTATAACAACTAAAAATTGGAAATAACCAAGAAGTCTCTCAACAGAAGAACAGACTAAGAAAATGTGTCAGATTTACAAAGTGGAGTATAACTCAGCCATTAAAAACAAATAACATCATGAAATTTGCAGCATGAAGTGGAAGAAAGAAAAAAAATCATTGAGTGAGGTATTATAACTGAGTGAGGTAACCCCAATTGAGAAAGATAAATATGGTATATATTCTTTTATATGTGTGTATTAGCTATTGAGTCCCTGATAACCAAGCTGCAATCCATAGAAACATAAAGATGGGACTAGAAATAGCAGATAGATTTCCTTAGGAATTAGAAATAGAAAAGATAGTTATAAAGGATGTAGAGAGCTAAAATGAAAGGCTCAAATGAGAATCAGAAGAAGAAGGAACTTATTGGAGACAATAAGGGGAAATTCTGTTAAAATTAAAAGGTATTTAGGGGCTAATATGGAAACTTAATATAGTAGAAACTTCTTAAAATACATGTGTGTATGAAGTTGATCTAAATAAAAATACCAAATAATGGGGTAGACACGATTCCATTTGTTCATGTCTTGTTACCAAATGCAGTATCCAGTACTTGAATCGGGTACCAATCAATGAGTTTTTGGGTCAAAGTTTCTAATGGAAAGCCCTCAAAACCTAGGCTGTTTCCAAGGCAAGAAGCTTCTCTCTACAAACTGACAGCAATGTAACATTGCTGAATACAATACATACAATTCATTAAACAAGGAGTGGTCTAGCTGAGACAGAATTTAGATTAAATTTTATGGTATATTTTTTGCTCAGGATCAGCACACAGATATTATGGTTCATAGGGGACCAAGGCTGCATTTCAAGTTGGTAACTGAGTTTGGTAATGTGCAAATGTGTCTGGATTTGATGGCATAAGACATGCAGTGATGAAGGGGCTGATGGAGAGCTGCACAGGCTTGCTGTGATCCCACAGGATAGGCCTTTAGTGAACAATTTAAAAGTTTTGAAGGGATCCATGAGGCAGAATTGAAGTTCAGAGAAATTCCAAGAGAGGTTATTAGTGATTGTGCAGCTTGAGAGGCTGTGGAGATTGTGGGTATGCTGAAGACGACAAAAACACAGGGACACAGGGAACCCGAGTGAGTCGAGTAGACAAGTTTCATGTGATGTCAATAGCAGAGCTGGAGAAGTGGAACTAGCTAACCCCTTTGGAGCCAAGATCATTGTAAGTTACCAACATTGGATTTAAATCTTGAAAACTGTTGGATTATGGCTATGCTTTATTTTGATTTTTACTGTGTTCTATTTTCCCTTTTATATTAAGAAAGTATTAGATATTTTTTCCTTTAAATTTTCAGGAATCTAGTTAAGAGACATTAGAGTTCTGTAGAGATCCCTGACGTCTAATGTATTAGCATATTTAAAGATTGTGAGACTTAAAATTGTGTGTGCTTTATATTGTGATATTGATATTAATATAAAAACTTAGAGTCTAATAAGAAAAGAAAAATGATGAATTAATAGTGACATGTTTGTGTGTCAAACAGAAAAGGGTCAATTAGAGACAGTTTCTTTTTCTTTCACAATTTTAAGCAAGTTAGAATCATCTAGAAATCATCAACTGAGAAATTTTCTCCACCAGATGGGCTGTAGAAAAGTCTATGGGTGCATTTTTTAAAATATATGATTTACTTGGGGGTCCTAGACCTCTGTAGGCAGGCCACCCCTTGGTAAGTGGTTCTGGGATATAGTAAAAGGGGGAATTTAGCAAGCCCTATCGAGAAAGCCAATATGCAGCATTCCTCCACGTCCTCTGCTTCAGTACCTCCCTCCAGATTCCTGCCTTCAGTTCCTGCCCAGTTACTCTTTCATGAGGAGCTGTAAACAGTAATGAGAAACAAATCCTTTCCTTCCTATGTTGCTTTTTGTCATCATCCTTATCACAGCAGGAGAAAGCAAGCTAATAACCTCTATCTCTCATCTGGTCTCAGTCTTGATCAGAGAAGCTATTTTATAGTGAGCAGCGGTTAATGCAGATATTTGTAATTGGTCCAGATGTGAAGAATATGTGACAGTAAGTGCTAGCCTTTAATAAGACCTGTTTTTTCCACACTAAGACTCAGCAAACACCAAGGAAGCAGGCAATGGAACTAAAACAGTATCATGGTGAGGAGTACCATGAAATGCTCTCTTCTGGTCAGATCCTACTGTCTGTTTAAATGAAAGCAAACCACTGGTGGCTTTCTGGATAAGATCAGGTCTATCATTCTTCCAGCATAGATCAATGAGAGGCTAATGGGATCTCATTCTAGATAAAGAGATATTGGCAATTGAGGGCTATTGCAGAAGAAATAGTAATTTTTCTTTAGGGTGTAGTCACCAGTAGATTTTCCCTATTCCAGTGTAGAGACCCATGCCCAAGAGCATATGGCAGTGCTAATTGGAACCAGAAGGTTCTAGGAAAAAAGATGGCATGACGTTGGAAAAGAACATAAAATGGAAGTCCGTGGAGAGTTGGAAAAGGAAACTGAGAGCAGTATATATAAAAAAGTACATTGTACACATGTATACATTTCTGAAAAAATGAATTTAAGTAATCTGGACTTAAAACATAAATATATTTCATTTTCTTTAGAACCAATTATTTTGATTTGTTTCTAACAAATACTAGCAACCAGTGTCAGCCTGTGTTGCCCTCATGTTCTCTCATCAAAGAGAAGGGAATCAAATTCTTCCATGTTAAATGAAACAAGATTGTTAATTGCTAATTCTTTATTTTTAGATATAAAATTAGCTTTCAATACAACAGTTGCAGAAAAGTTAATAATACCCATTTACTTTGTTTCAGGCTTCTGGACTACATACCAAAATTTGTTTTTCTACCCTTACATTTAGAAACTAGTGTTGATTTTCATGTGACAGGAACAAAATGAAGTGAACCTTAGCATCAATAATAATTTAGACAATACATATAGTCCCAAAAGTTGACTATATCCGTGTTAAGAGAACAAATATTAGTGTATTATGCCTTGTAGGTATGGCCAAAAGCTATCTACATTATCTATAGTAAATTATTTGTTGTGTTTTACTGTAGTAATTGAATACAAATATAAAATATGCATGACAGAGAATGATATTTCATGTATCCATGATGGTAAGTTTTTATGATATAAACATGTGGTTATAGTAAAATCATAATATCTGATTGTTGTGGAATTATAATGTGAGATGTATTACATATTTATGCTGTGGAATGTTAGTCTAATGATACAAAGATGTGCTGCATTCCTATATATGGCAGTACTATTACTCTGAAAAGTTATCTTTTGTTTATTTATTTATTTATTTTGGTTTTTCTAGACAGGGTTTCTCTGTAGCTTTGGAGCCTGTCTTAGAACTTGCTCTTGTAGACCAGGCTAGCCTTGAACTCACAAAGATCTGCCTACCTCTGCCTCCCAAGTGTTGGGATTAAAGGCTTGCGCTGCCACCTCCCGGTTGAAAAGCCATTTTACTTTGCCTATATAAAATACCTGATTGGTCTGATAAAGAGCTGAACAGCTAACAGGAGGCAGGTGAGAAAAATAGGCAGAACTGTCATGCAGAGAGAATAAAAAGAAGAACTGAAAAGAGTTGACAGAAGTTTCCATCTGGCCCTGTCCCGCTGCTGTTCAGTCCCCCCAAAAAACACATGGAGGTCTACATAAATTATAAACTGGTTGGCCTATTAGCTCAGGCATCTTATTAATTAATTTCCACATCTTAATCCTTAATTCATGTCTGTGTTAGCCATGTGGCTTGGTACCTTTATTAGTGAGGCATTCTCATCTTGCTTCCTCTGCATCTGGATAATGACTTCAGACTGAGTCATTCCTTTTCCCATAATTATTCTGTTCGGATCGCCCTGCCTGGTCTCCCCACATATACTTCCTGCCTGGCTACTGGCCAATCAACATTTTATTAAACAAGTACAAGAAACAAATTTTTACAGGGTAAAACCATTGTCCCACAGCACTCTCCCCTTTTTTAAAAACAAGAAATCTGAATCAAATATTGTTTGTTTAGTTTTCTTCCATATATATATATATAATATTGTATATGGAGTTTGTGTGATATGCTTAGCCTTTGATATGGCTGGGAATCCTCTGGTTTTGCGGATGTTGGTCCGCCTTCTAGTGTGACAGGAGGCTTCTACCACGTTTTCAGGGTGCTGGCTTAGTCTCTCGGCTTCAGATTGTTGGTCTTGCCTTTAGTGGAGCAACAAGCTTGTGACAATGTGAGCAGGGTCATTTGAGGTTATGCTGGGGTTTCTTGGAAAATACAGAGGGGAAGTATTACCTGATTTGTCACAAGCCATGAAACTCTGCTAAACCATGGAGATAGGGAAAAAAAAAATCTTGAATTGGGTAACCCAGGTTCAAAATGACAAATGTGGCATGTGATCATTTGATTGTCCTAAGAAATAGGGGTAAATAGCTTAGATATTTATAGATGGATGGAATGCCATGCTGCAACAGGTATATCAAGAGAGAGAGCAAGTAAGGATGTGAAATTGTGTGAGTGGGGAGTTTACGAGTATCTGGGAGGAGTTGTGGAGGGTAATAATTACAATATATTGAAGGAAAAAATCTTATCAATAAATAAGAAATTTGAAAAACTATCTTTCCTGGATTAAATTTTTAAAAAGTTAACAAAACCATATACAACAGTTTTAAGTGGTGTGATCAGCAAAGAGAATCCTTTTGGCAAAGAAACTAAGTAGTAACCCCAGCACATTCTACAAGTTAGTTTGTGGAAATGAAGAAAGCTTTATTGTTTCCAGGCACAGGTTGATTACAGAAAACCTAACACTGAATTTGGCAGGAAAAACAAAACATTTTCTCAGAAATTTTTACAATGTAGACACATCAAAAAATAAGAAATAACCATAATTTAGGAGATAAATATTTAAGACTTATTTCATTTTGATAATTTCAATTGCAATAGATCACATCACCTACTTCTTTTCATCCTACCTCAATGCCTCCAGTTACCATCACTTGAACTTTTCCATTCCCCACACTCTCAATTTGATAATCTCTTTTAATTATTATTATTAATGATATGTGAGGGTGTTTGTGTGTGTTGGTGTATGTGTCTAGGTGTATATGCATGTTTCTTCTGTGTATGTTTGTGTGCACAAACACACACATGTAAACTCAAATATAAATAAATAAAGCCTACTGAATCTGATTTTATTAGTGCTATGGTTTCCTTGCTGATCACTCTTCACTGGGTAATGGAGACACAAATTCTCCATCACCAGCCTTCAATAATGGAAAGTAACTTTTCCCTTCCACATTAATATATCTGTAGTATCTATTTATAGTGTCATTTCTTTGGTATTGTTTTTTAAAACTATTTCTAGGAGAAGTTGTTTCACAGAAGATTCCCTGGTGGTCTGGCTCTTACAATCTTTTGATCACCTGCTTCACCCATATGGTTACGTAAACCTCACGCACAGGAGTCATGATTTAGATGTATCTGATGGGGGCTGAACTCTCTATATTATCTGTTGATCTTCACATACTTTTCAGTTGTGGATTTCTAGGATTTTCTTTATTTTCTTTTTATTTATTTATTTACTAAAGATTTCTGCCTTTTCCCCGACACTGCCTCCCATTTCCCTCACCCTCCCCTGATCAAGTCTCCCTCCCTCGTCAGCCCAAAGAGCAATCAGGGTTCCCTGTCCTGTGGGAAGTCCAAGGACCACCCACCTCCATCCAGGTCTAGTAAGGTGAGCATCTAAACTGCCTAGGCTCCCACAAAGCCAGTATGTGCAGTGGGATCAAAAACCCCTTGCCATTGTTCTTGAGTTCTCAGTAGTCCTCATTGTCCACTATGTTCAGCGAGTCCAGTTTTATCCCATGCTTTTTCATTATTCATAAGTAAGTTGTATTTGTTAAGAATTATGAGCCTAAGATAAGGAAAATTATTAATTTCTTTTGAATAAAACTTCCAAAGGTTTAGAATCCTTAACTTCCTGGGGCTTTAATTTTTTTAACTACTGACAAAAATACTTTATTTTTCTTAAATTTTACTCATTAATTTTTTTATTTGACCATATTCTTGGCGTTTTTGCCTAAATAGAACAGACTGGATTTGAACATAATGCCATTCATTTTCATCTTCTCAAGTATTGAAATTATAGGAGTATAAAACAGTTTTTAACTCTTCAAAATTACCTATGTCTTATTATGTGCACACACACACATGCACACACGCACAGTGTGACTCAAGGTTAAATTTCATACCTTGCACCTATAACATAAGTCCTCTAACAATGAGTTATCTGACAAATTTATTTCTGGAACTCACAAAAATACCATGGTAATAAAGTGAGGTAGAAGTGTGTGCTATATTACAAAGAATTTGTTTATTAGAATCAAACAAAATACTCTAATTGTTCCTATACTGTACATCAACTTAGTCTTGACATAAAGCTTTTTAGGGATTTAGATGGACTATAAGACAACATTTGTATGGTATAATTGAATACAAATAATTATAATAGGCAATACAATAGATTTCTTGTTCTTAGTGTTACATTATCCCTGAATGACTTTGTTCCATATGAGACATTCTCTGACTATGCAATCTGACAATTTTCAAACTAAAGGTAATCACCCAGTGATTAATGCACAATATTCAAGAAGGCACAGGAAAACAATACATTCAGTGTTATGTAAGGTGTGTTATTTTTCCAATATCTAATCAGATTTTGCTTTCTTATTGTTCTTAAACATAAAATGAATTCCAAATAGATAATCTTATATACATACACTCACACACACACACACACACACACACACACACACACACACACACTTCTTTGACTATATCAAACGATTTAATAGACATGAGGAACAGAACAGAGCACTGAAATCCCTTATGAGCTTTGTCCTGACCTAACAACATGGAGATTGCATTTGAGGACCTGCATCTGATTTGAAAGGTCTGTTCTTTCCTTTTGCTTTGAGCCTAATGACAGATATAGAGAATCACATTTCACAGCTGTGACAATGAGAATGACAGCAGAAGAAAGGCTTCTAAATCCATCTTCCTAATAGGCTCAACCTCAGTTGAAAGTTCTCTTGCATTGGAATTCAGAAGCTTTATTATTACTTCTGGGTCACAGTCATGTTAATTCATTATCTTAAAATCCCATTTACTGAGAGTAACTCACTTGTGTATATGACAGTGTTCTATAATTTAATGACTACTGTCTGTTATAATTGGCTATTATACTCTTACTTGAATTCTGAAAATAAGGGTGCAATGTTCATAGTTTCAACTTTATGTGTCCTTAATTTTGATTCAAATGAGGCTATTTATTTTATTACATTTTTTCAATATGTTTTTAAATAAAATAGAATTGACATCTTACATAGTCTTTT
Organism: Chionomys nivalis; assembly: GCF_950005125.1. NCBI lineage: Eukaryota > Metazoa > Chordata > Mammalia > Rodentia > Cricetidae > Chionomys > Chionomys nivalis. Next base: position 65,155,010 of record NC_080096.1, on the reverse strand, counting down.
CTGGAAGCATGGGAGATAGTTTTTTAATGTGGAGAGAAACTTTTAATGTGGAGAGGCTACAAACAGGGGTAAAGGACTGATCTCAATAGATTTTTAATATTAATTATGATTAGTATTTTTGGCGATTAGCTCTTGATAAAAATTATTTATTGGAGTTGGAGAAAATTCTCATTGGTTTAAAGGTTTACTTCTTGTAGACAACCTGGGTTTTATCTATTTCCAGCACCCACATGTTTACTAATATCCATGGACACCAGAAATCATAAGGTACAGAGACATATATGTGAGCAAGAAATTCTTATATATAAAATAAATAACTAAAAATATATCTTGGTCATATCAGCATAATGTAAATGAAGATAAAAATCTAAAGTTATTATATGATAAATATTTTTGATATTTTAATATTTATTAATCTTAAACTGTAAACATTTTTTGAGAAATCTGTTTGGATGAAGGAAATGTCTCTATTAGTCTATGTTATGTAAGTAGAAGTGACATACATGTTTTCACAATAAATTACTTAGTGACCAATGTGAGAAACTTTACAACTCTTTAACAGCTTTTTCTGTGAATTTCTAACAAGTTTCCTTCTAGAATAAGAAGATGTATATCAAAGTCTCCTGAGAGGAAAAAAAAATGGGTCAATAACAGGTACCAAAACAGCAAAATTTAAATAAGTTTTACAATTTCAATCTTAGTATTTTAATGCAAATTATCAATGACAAAATTACAGTCATTTGGCAAAACCTTCTATACTATCTAGAGCATTAACCATGGTGATATCAGCTAGGATTAGTGTCTAGTATCACTGAAAAACAAAATATTATCTATGACATACAGTTAAAGTAAAAAATAGCACTTGTACAATCATAGAAGGCTATGAGTAAATTCATTGAAATTCTGCTTCCTAAGTAAGAGGTTGAAAAACAGAAAGGTATTGTATTTATTGAATGCTGCTAACTGAACCTGAAAAGTAATTTTAATCTACAGATGAGTTTTTCAGTTCAGACAGTGAGCAAAAATTATAATTATAAAGGTAAAATCAATAGAAAATTAGAAAGAAAAGAACAATTCAAGTTTGTGAGAGAAAACAAGTGTCAATATTTTGAAAAGGAAATTTGTGAATATTGGTAGTCAAAGTATACTTCTTTATTTATTTATTTATTTTATTCTTTTTTTAATTATAATTTTCGCCTCCTCCCCATTTCCCATTTTTCTCCCCCTCCTCCCACACATTGCCTCCTCCCCCCACTCCCTTCCCCCTCTCCTCAATCCTCTCCCCCTCCCCCCACTCCATTCCCCCACTTCAGGACCCTCTAGGTACTGAAGGGCAGTCCAAATTCCCTGCTCTACGGGAAGTCCAAGGTCCTCCTACTTCTATCTAGTTCCAGGAAGGTGAGCATCCAAACAGGCTAGGCTCCCACAAAGCCAGTTCATGTATTAGGATCGAAACCTAGTGCCATTGTCCTTGGCTTCTCATCAGCCTTCATTGTCCGCCATGTTCAGAGAGTCCGGTTTCAACCCATGCTTATTCAGTCACAGTCCAGCTGGCCTTGGTGAGTTCCCAATAGATCAGTTCCACTGTCACAGTAGGTGGGTGCACCCCTCGCAGTCCTGATTTCCTTGCTCATGTTCTCCCTCCTTCTGCTCCTCATTTGGACCTTAAGAGCTCAGTCCCTTGCTCCAAATTGGGTCTCTGTCTCTATCTCGATCCATCACCAGATGAAGGTTCTAAGGTGATATGCAAGATATTCATCAGTATAGGATAGGGTCATTTCAGGTTCCCTCTCCTCAGTTGCCTCAGGTACTAACTGGGGACCTCTCCCTGGACATCTGCGAGCCCCTCTAGAGTCAAGTCTCTTGCCAGCCCTAAGATGGCTCCCTTAATTAGGATATATACTTTTCTGCTCCTGTATGCACCCTTCCTATATCCCAACCATCCCATTCCCCCAAGCTCCCCCTATTCTCCCCTTCTCACGTTTCACTCAAAGTATACTTCTGAAGAATCAATTAAAATAAATCAAGGCTATAGAAATAATTTTTACTGTTGACATTGCTTGACAGATTAAGGGCTGGATATGTTCAAACATGACTAAAATGATTTCAATGTCTTTCTTAGAATGATTTAATTTTAAATAAATATCTTTGTGTCCATGGTATCCTGTACCTCTTTATTACTTTTGAAAGAATTAATTTAGAAAACAATTAATTACATACTGTGATATGGGATTCCCCTCTATATGCTATGAATGTTTTATTATCATTGGTTATTAAAGAAGCTGTTTTGACCAATGGCTTATGAGAGTAAAACCAGGCAGGGAATATGATCAGAGATGTATAAAGAAAGTATGCAGAGACAGGAAGAAGATACATAGCGGCTGAAGGAGAAAGATACCAGCCAGAACCATACCAGTAGACCACAGCCTTGTGGCAATAGACAAATTAATAAAATGGGTTAATTTAAGATGCAAGAGTTAGCTAAGAACTACTAAACTATTGGCCAAACAGTTTTGTAGTTAATATAGTTTCTGTGTTATTATTCATTTCTCGGTGGCTGGGAAATGAATGAGTAGTCTCCGTCTACAGTACCGTCTCTTTGATATTTATGTCTTCTCTAAGATTGTTGCCAGTTTTGTGACCCAAGAATATCTTCATCTGAAAATGATGACTACCCCTGTAAGATTCAGTATCCACTATATGTTCTACGGGGAGATAGAAATACAACATTTGTAGCACTAGTCAGCAAAACTCTTGTTGATTTTAGGTTCATTTGATGAGTTGGGTTTTGGTATTATTGTTATTTGTTTGTTTGTTTTTAGTCTTTTGAGACAGTTTCTCACTATGTACATCTAGCTGGCCTGTAACTCACTATGTAGGTCAAGCAGACTTTAATTCCAGGGAGTCATCAGCCTCTAATCCTGAGTGCTGGAATTAAAAGCCTATGCCACCATGTCAAGCTCAAACTCATGTGATTAAATTGTATATACATAAGATCAACTAACATCCTTCAGTTCTATTCTGACTGTTTGAGCCTCTTTTGTCTTTGACCTCTTCTACTTTTAAGTAAATGCAAGTTCTGTCTCTCTTAATGTAATAATTCTGAATGAAGTCATTGTTCATTGATTAACTTAACTGTTACAGATTTTCTTTGAAAATTTTACTGAACAAGAAAAGAATATACAGAATTAAAATAGTGACAAAAGACTTTAATTGTTTTAAAAATAATGACAAAAACCTTTACAATAAGGAATAAATGATTCACTAAGAAGTGTACTATATTCAGTTTATTAACTTGAAAGATATTTCCATTCTTGTAACCTTTTTTGGCATTGTATATCAGTGTTTTGTTGTAGAATATTATTTTAAGGTGTGTTACTTTTGTTTGTTTTCTGAAATATTTGATTGGTGATGCAAAGATGCATTTGATTAAATAAGATTCATCTGCAGTCAGGAGGCTGAGTCAGCAGCTAGCTGACAGAAAGGGTTAAAGAGGATCCAAGTAGAGAAGGGGTCTTAAGGATGGCAAAGAGAAGCACAGTGACTTCTGGAGAGATGGGAGAAGGAGAAAAGCTTAGCTACTTGTTTTTCAGGCTCTCTGAGGAGCAGAATTCCACCAAAACCTTTGAATTTTCAGTTCTTTACAGGGACAGATATTTAGATAAGTTCCCTTTGTAGCTTTGAAAGAATCATTGAATGAGAAAATGGAATTCCCTGAGGCTTAAGATCTTGCAGCATAACTGGGGCTGGCACCCATAGAGTTGCAGTTGCTGATAGAAGAGTCAAAGGTAGCAACCATTTACAGAGGTCAGCAATGTTTCCTTCTTTTGATTTAGATACCATTACTCTATTGATTAATTTATTCATTGTGAAGTCTTTTGAACAAAATATCCAGAAACAGTCAATGAAAACTCAAAAATACTCAAGATGGATATATTACAATGCTTGCTTTCAAAGCATTTTTATTTTTTTAGACAAAATTTTATTGTACAGATGTAGTGATGAGGCCAGCAGCCCTGCTTTTCATCCCATCTGGCTCCTGCATGGCAAGCTTAGGCCCGGAAATAATAACACAGAAACTGTATTCATTTAAACACTGCCTGGCCCATTATTTCTAGCCTCTTATTGTCTAACCCTCATGTCTTGATTAACCCATTTCTAATAATCTGTGTAGCCCCACAAAGTGGTGGCTTACTGGGAAGATTCTAACGTGCGTCCATCTCGGATAGGAGCTTCATGGCGTCTGCCTGACTCTGTTTCTTTCTCCCAGCATTCTGTTTTGTCTACTCCAGCTATCTAAGCTGCTGTCCTATCAAAGCCAAGGCAGTCTCTTTATTTGACCAATGAAAGTAGCACATAGACAGAAGACTAACCTACATCATACAGACATAAAAGCAGATGTTTATAAATCTAGAATATATATATGTATGTATATATATACAAATTAATCTGCAAATCTACATAAAACTGACCTCCAAGAATGATTTCAGGATCATGCATTAGGTAGAAGAATCTATCTTCATTAAATAGTTTAGGGGAAAAGAGATAACTTTTATAGAAAAATAAAATGACACATTTTTATTGATATATAAAAATTAATTCAAACCGAATCAAAGATGTTAATATAAATACTGAAACTTTGAATCTACAAGAATAAAGCATAAGCAAAACATTTATTTTTCGTTTTATTAATTAATTAACTACTTTTTAAAAGCCCAATCACCTATTTACATTCCTCCTTCAATGCTCTTAGTCCCCTACCACTAACCCCTCTCTCCACCTAAACCTCATCCACTCCGCCTCATCATCATCATCATTTCTCTTCAGAAAATAGCAGGCCTTCCACGTATATCAGTCATCCATAAATTATTAAATTGCAGTAAGACTAGGCAACTCTTTTCCTGTTGTGGCTGGACCAGGCAATCCAGTAGGAGGACACGGTCCCAAAGCAGATAACGTAGTTAGACACAGTCCTTGCTACCACTGTTAGGAGCCCAACAAGATATCAGTCCACTTTGGGCATGGTTTAATGTACTAAAAAAAGCCTGCGTGGGTCTCTTTGGCTGCTGGATTTGGTTCCAGTTCCTCACTCACGCAGAAGACTGCTGATAACTGCTTTTTCTGTGAGTCTACAACTAAATAAATAAGTCTTTTTTGTATTCCTTCAGGACTAGTGCGGGACTATGTTATTATAAATTGCAACAGATTGGCACCCATGTGGATCCTGAGTACATGACTGGAAGGTCTGCGGCCTTCTCCCATCCTTTTCTACATGGCTTGATCCCACATATTAAGTGGTTTTTTTTTTTTTTTTTTTTTTTTTTTTTTTTTTTTTTTTTTTTTTCTGAAACCCCTTCACAGTTTCTCTGGTTTGTCCCAGGCCTGCTTAATTCAGGCCTAGTTCTATTTCTGGGGGTGAGGTTTCCAGCTTGCATTTCCACTTTGGATCCATGAATGCCTGACTCGAGCCCCAACCTCATGGTTCACTACTGTCTGCAAGCTCTAAGTTCCACTCATACTTTCTCCATATGCAGAATTGATTTAATTTCTCTTAATTTGCTAGTGTATTTTTAGTATTTAATCCACCGCTATGGTGGAACCACGTCAGGATGTTGTTCATGCAGCAGTTGTTTTAATCTACATGGAAAGTAGAAAAAGACAAGATCTCCTGAGTAAATTGGAAATATGGAGACCATGGGAGAGGGTAGAAGGGGAAGGGAGAGGAATGGAGGAGAGCAGAAAAAAATGTATAGTTCAATAAAATCAAATAAAAAAAGCCCTGCCACTACCAAATTGCCACATTTGGGTTCTAAAAACATGCTTTAACAGTTTTAAAGACTAAAATCATAAAAAGTATATCCTCATGCTACACTGTACACCTGTCAGAATGGCTAAAATAAAAAACACCAATGACAGCCTTTGCTGGAGAGGTTGTGGAGAAAGGGGTACACTCATCCATTGCTGGTGGGAATGCAAACTTGTGCAACCACTTTGGAAAGCAGTGTGGTGGTTTCTCAGGAAATTCGGGATCAACCTACCTCTGGACCCAACAATACCACTCTTGGGAATATACCCAAGAAATGCCTTATCATACAACAAAAGTATATGCTCAACTATGTTCATAGCAGCATTGCTTGTAATAGCCAGAACCTGGAAAAAACCTAGATGCCCTTCAATGGAAGAATGGATGAAGAAAGTATGGAATATATACATATTAGAGTACTACTCAGCAGTAAAAAAAAAACAATGACTTCTTGGATTTTGCATGCAAATGGACAGAAATAGAAAAAAACTATCCTGAGTGAGGTAAGCCAGACCCAAAAAAGAGGAACATGGGATGTACTCACTCATATTTGGTTTCTAGCCATAAATAAATGACATTGAGCCTATAATTCATGATCCTAAAGAAGCTGAATAAGAAAGTGAACCCAAAGAAAAACATATAGGCATCATCCTGAATATTAACCTTCATCCAGCAATGAAAGGAGACAGAGACAGAGAGCCACATTGGAGCACCAGACTGAAATCTCAGGGTCCAAATCAGGAGCAGAAGGAGAGAGAGCACGAGCAAGGAACTCAGGACCGCAAGGGGTGCACCCACACACTGAGACAATGGGGATGTTCGATCGGGAACTCACCAAGGCCAGCTGGCCTGGGTCTGAGAAAGAATGGGTTAAAACCGGACTCGCTGAACATAGTGGATAATGAGGACTGCTGATAACTCAAGAACAATGGCAATGTGTTTTTGATCCCACTGCACATAGTGGCTTTATGGGAGCCTAGGCAGTTTGGATGCTCACCTTACTAGACCAGGATGGAGGTGGGTGGTCCTTGGACTTCCCACAGGGCAGGGAACCCTGATTGCTTTTAGGGCTGAAGAGGGAGGGGGACTTGATTGGGGGAGGGGGAGGGAAATGGGAGGCGGTGGTGGGGAGGAGGCAGAAATCTTTAATAAATAAATAAATTAAAAAAAAGAAAGACCATGGCATCTTCAAATTTACAAACAGATGAACTGTACTAGAAAAAACATACTGAGTGTGGTAACCCAGACTCAGAAAGACAAATTTAGAATGTACTCACTCATAAGTGGATATTATACAAAAAGCAAAGCATAACCAGCCTACAATCCACAAAGCTCAGAGAACCTAGAGAGCAAAGAGGATTCTAGGAGAGACATTTAGGTTTGAGAAAAAGATGAAATCTCCTGAGCATATTGAAAACAATGTGAGAGGTCAGGGTGAGGATACAAGGGTCAAGAGTGAAAGTAGGTGGAGTGGAAAAAATCTATAGCTCAATAAAAACTTTAAAAAGAAAAAAAAAAACAGGAGTTATATATCCTGGAAACTTTGATTGTGATTTTTACGGTATAATACTGATTTTAAGTTCATCTATGTCTGTAATAATGTATAAATTATTCGTGGATTGCTATAGGAAATGCTTAGGGATTGGAAACTATTAACTTAGAGCCACAATTAAAAAAGGAAGGAGTTGCCTCATTAGAGAAAAGCTTATTTAGCTGCCAGTTCTAGAATCTAATTAAAGAGGAGGTGGCCACTTTGGGACAGTGATGAAGATGATAATAGTATATGACAGGAATATGTGCTAGATCAGAATGAGTCAAGAAACAAAGGCAATGGAATGTTTGAATCTTCAAAATCCTTGTTCCAATGACCTAAAGATCATCCAAATTCTCTGGTCTCTAACTGTCCTCCCAAGAGCATCACTCCAGAGACAATGTTTTCCTCAAACAGGGAGATATTTTTGAGTGACTCATGTAAGGAAAATTAATATGGTGCTAAGAACACTATGCTGATTTGTAACCAGTGTGTATTTCTCCATTTGGGATTAAGCTGTCCTCTGAAAACTTTAACATCTACATCCAAAGCAAGAATAAATTCCTGTCCCTAAGAAAAGCATGACATTCATATCTACAATATTCACTGATCAGATTGCCTGAGTACTGTACCCTTTATGTAGTTCCTTTGCTGTTTTTCTTTTATTTAATCTAGCAACATCAATTTTGTGAAAACCTAATGTATTTCACTGAATTGACTGTTTAAAAAAACTGATCTAACTTCAGATTTTAAAACTTGCTGCAATAATATTGTATCATATTAAGATGTAGTTTTGATATGTGAGAATGTTATGCTTTCAAATAAAAATTACAAAAATTGCTATTAATTTTGCACAAATTAAAAATGGTGAGTTAAACACTGAAAAGTAAATATAATATATACATATACACACAAGCACACAACATATATATATATATCAAAACCATGACTTTTTTCTTCTTTTCTTTTCTTTTTTTTTATTTATTAAAGATTTCTGCCTTCTCCCTGCCACCACCTCCCATTCCCTCCCCCCATCAAGTCCCCCTCCCTCATCATCCCTAAGAGTAATCTGGGTTCCCTGCCCTGTGGGAAGTCCAAGGACCACCCACCTCCATAAAAGACTAATAATTATACCTCACTTGATTTGAAAATTATTGATTAATCTATGCTCAGGTATTTTTTTGTGCATTACATAAGCATTTAGTATTTATGGGAACGAAGACAAATTTTCATGAGCCAAGGCCCTATTACATAGTCACACAATCATAATATGCAGATGCCAGATTTAAGGGGGAAAAGTAGTTTTTAAAATTAGAATACTTAAAACTGTGGGATCCGGTTTTATACTTTATCACCAATAAAATTCTAGTATATAATAATAAATAACTATAGCATTGATTACCTACAAATTTCAAAGTTTGAAAATGGCCACTGGTGTCATAATTTGAGGAAGTACAGCCCATTGGTAGGTGTTCAAAATACTAGGACCCAGATAAATAAAAATAATGTAACATTAAAATTTGTTTAATAGGATGTCTGTGTTCTTCGGGTCTGGAGGATATAAAGTAGAAGTGCTAGGAAATAAGAGATCAGGTCTTTAGAGGCAGAAACCTCCAAACACCTCATCATGAACTTTACATTTTTCTGCAATGTAGAGCATTAATTTAAATCTTTAAAACAAAGCAGTGGTGATGTACCCCTTCAATCCCAGAGCTTGGGAGCCAGAGGCATGAGGATCACTGTGAGTTTAAGGCCTGTTTGGTATACAAAACAAGTTTTAGGATAGGTAGGATTGCTACCCAGAAAACTCTGTCTCAGAAACCATATATATATATATACATACATATATATATATTTCCTAGTACCCAGTGTTTTCAGAAATTATTGCTCAGTACACTACTAAATCTCATAATCTTTGCTTTTGCTATAAAGAGAAAATAAAATAGTTCAAGAAAATTTTATTTTATATAAAACAAAGCATCATATATAAAAATTGCTGAATATGAACATATACATATCTAAGAGCGATAGAGTGATATCTGTTACATTTTCTGCTTTAACCTATTCTCTGCTCACACCACTGTGTATTCTGTGCACAGCTGTTATTGTCTAGCCTTCAGGCAGATACAGCGGTGGGTGGTATATGAGACATTTTTGTTTACAGTTTTTTAAACAAAGAACATAGATAAAATTGACTGACAGTGAGGAAAGAATAAGTATTTTCAAATATACTTGATTGGGAAGAATTTTTACATATTTTTGTAAATGCTTATTGCATGAATTGCTTCTGAAAAGATATATTGATGACAGTAGATTTCATCAGTGTTTAAGGATTATAGGCAGACTAGAGGAAGGTAAAATATTTTTCTACATTTTTACTAAGATTATTATTGTGCTTTATCACTGAAGATCTTCTATGAGAATATGCTACCTACCATAAACATTTTGTTTTCCAGGAGGAAACTAAAAGCACTTTTGATTGTAGATAATATTTTCAGAACTTTGTCACCAGTAGATAATAAAGTTGAAACAAATTTTAAAACTCAGAGAATTTTCTTCCCTGCTCCTATATCTGTCCTTCCTCCATCTAGGACTCCCCCAAGCACTCTCCAGTCTTTCTCTTTTCCCTTCTCTCTCCCAGTCTTGTTTGCTTCCAATTTCCAAGAGGATGTATATATGTTTTTCTTTGGGTTGACCTTGTTATTTGGCTTCTCTAGGCTTGTGAACTATAGGCTTAATGTCCTTTGTTTATAGCTAGAGTCCACTAATGAGTGAGTACATTCCATATTCATCTTTTTGGGTTTGGGTTATCTCACTCAGAATAGTGTTTTCTATTTCCATCCATTTGCATGCAAAATTCAAAATGTCATTATGTGTCCCCAGATAGGTCCTTGGGCAGCAGAGTAGAGGGTTCCTGAACTGGCCTTGCCCCACTATCACACTGATGATTATCTCGAATATCACCATAGAGTCTTCGTCCAGCGATGGATGGAGATAAGAGACAAAGTCCCTCATCAGAGCAATGGACTCCCCCCAAGGTCCAGTTGAAGAGCAGAAGGAGGGAGAAGATCAGCAAGGAAGTCTGGACTGCAAGGGGTTGGTCCACCCATTGTGACAGTGTGCCTGTTCTAATGGGAGCTCACCAAATCCAGCTGGACTGGGAGTGAATGAGCATGCGATCAAACCGGACTCTCTGAATGTGGCTGAAAATGGGGGCTGACTGAGAAGCCATTGATAAAGGCACTGGGACTTGTTCGTACTGCATATACTGGCTTTTTGGGACCCTAGTCTATTTGTCTATTTGGATGCCAAGCTTCCTAGGATTGGATGGGGGGGCTTGGACTTCCCACAAGGCAGGGTTCCCTGCCCTCTCTTAGAAGGGAAGGGGGAGGGAGGAGGGTGAGTGGGGGAGCAAGAGGGGAATGGGAGGAGGGGAGGAAGTGTAGTTTTTTTGAATGGAAAAATAAAAATAAATAAATAAAAAAACTTAGAGAATTATTCCTGCTCAAAGTGGATGATGAATTATTTTAAATTAATACAGTAGGAAGTACTACAGAGATTAAAAAATTCTAAACATACCTTGTAGCAGAGAACAGTACCAAGAAATCAAGCTAAAAATCTGTCCTTCCTGTTTCATTTTCCTCTCATCATTGAACATACAGGAGACAGGTAGCGTGGGACTCTCACTCATAAGGCAAATGAAAACAACTCTGATTATAACCATATCTAAAGTTGGGCATTTTCTCTACAATACTAGAAATTTACACAGAAATTGCAAATGCACCTTCTTTTCATCTCCAGATAACAGAGGAGATGTCACTCTAAATAGCACCAGAGGCAGAGATAGTACCACATGCTCAAATCAGAAGAAGAAAAAAAAGGAAATGTATTAATATTTTAGAAGAGCCTTATGCCATCCTATGATTAGCTAACAGAGACATTTATTGTGTAACGATGGGGAAAATTACTTTTATTGAATAAGCAGATTATGTTCTTTTTTCTAATTATAGCACTTCAGGTGTTTATATTTACAGATTGTTTGGGTAAGGCAATTAGGTACTGCAAGTATTTGAATTATGTTAGATTAAATTAGTTTGCCAACAGACAGAAATGCAATGAAGAAGAAATGTGTCTTCGCAGCTTCTGTGCTCATCCTTGAAGGTTAAAATGACCTCTTAATGTGATGTTGTAAAAATAACAAGTTCACATCCCAAACTAGAATTGCCTTAAGACAAATTTTATTCTTTGAGAGATCTTCCTATTGGGAAATAGAGATCAAATGAAGAGTAGTGGAAATTACTAGTTCTCTTCTATCATCTAGTCATTTAATCTGATAAGTTCCTTCTCAACACCAGTTGATTGTGTTCAGAGACATATATAGTCTCTAAATGTCTGTAATTAGAATATTAATCCTGTCTTTTCTTTCTGGTTACTTCAAGGACAAGGGAAATCTAATTAGTTTCATTAGGAATCAAAGCAAGATAAAAACAAGACCTCAGTCCATATCCTTGCAATGAGCATTGCAGCTATGAGCTGTGTTGCTGCACACACGGGAAAGAAAGACCCTATCCTCAATTCTGCTGCTGCAGATGACTTTATAATGTGGAAGAGAAACTAGGTTGTTTGCCAGTCTTTATGGCTATAAGTGTGGTGTATGCGTTTACCATTTCCCCTGCTTTCTATCACATTTTTTTTCTTATCTGACAAGAAAAAAAAAGTGTTCTAAACTTTTTTGTGATTTACGTTTCCCAGTAGTTTTAACAAATACAGATCACATAGTATTTTCTGATAATTAAAAAAATAATTTCTGTGAACTACCTAAACTGAATTTGAGAATTAGGGATTTAAAGTCATATTTTTCAATCAATATAATATTTCTTTCTATCACTCAACTCCACATTTGTATGATTTAGAATTATAGACTCTTGTTTCAGTGACTTTATAAAATAATAAGTGATTGCATTTTATTGCATATTTACCTATGAATATTTTATACATGGATTCATTGTGATTCCATTTGTCTCTACATATATGTCTAATATATGCATAGCTATTAACTATGTAAAGCTAATTAGGATATTCATAGCGTAAAACAATCATCAATGTGTTTGTTGTTTCCCATGCAAATCTTCATAAGTCTTTCCCAGAGCTGCAATACCTTTTAAAATAGAATCTTCTTGGGTAAAGATTAATAACATAGGGAATCTACCAATTAAAGGATGCTAATAAAATCAACAGTGTATATGTTGTCAGATATCTTGCAACTTACAGATGAATATTGAGTTTCTAGTAAAATAAGATGGAATACTTGGAGGAAACATGGGATTTAGTAAAATAAGATGGAGTACATGGAAGAAATATGCTCTTTAGGACTACAAAATTCTTACAGTTGAAAGGCTTATGTGAGATGAATATTCTCATGTTTATTAAGGTACTAGAAAGGATCATCAAAAAAGAAAAAGAAATTCATCCTAAATAGTAAGATCAATTAGATGTATTCTGGTGCATGGCTAAAAATCGTTAGAAAATAAGCTAGTCTCCTTTCTTGTTAGTATTTCCCTGAGGATTTATCTTGGTTCCTTATCAGCACGGTGATGTTTTATGGACTTTATGCTGCTGCAAAGACACCCAATTAATAATGTTCACGATATCATGTATGTGTGTGTGTTTAGTTAAAGCATTTCAAATGAAAACTCCCTCTGTTTTCAGGAGCCTTAGAAATAAAATTTTGATGTAATTTTAGTAAAATGCAATTGCTGCATCAGTTAAATGCCTTCTATTTTATTAAATAGAGAACAATAGAGAAATACTGAAAATATTTACCTGAGCGAGGGACACAGTTTAAGATTTCTATCTGCTCACTTTACTCATATGGTCTAAAACCATCAATTCTATTTCGTTGCCCTTCCTATAAGAAAGAAGGTTTCTTCTAGTTGAGTGATACAAGGTCGTGGGAAAATGTCGTGATATTTTGTGAATACAATCGAAACCCAGGACATTCTTTTAGCACCTTGTTCCTCAAAGGAACTAGTCACCTTACTGCTCCTTTCTGGATTGGGCAAGATTCTCTCTGTTATTTACAAAATGCTCATGGCATGACCAATTTGGCTGTTTGAAAAGAGGGAATGTTAGTGAGAGAGAATTCAGGCAAAATGTTTGCTTCTTTCAGTTGAAGTTTTAGAGGAATCTTTTAGTAAAATTATGCAGTTAGTATTTTTGTTAATAGTGTTAGAATTTCCCCAGTTGGAGATAAGAGCCAAGGTATAAGGTATGTGACATGGTTTCTGCAATGATTAGATATCTTAAATTTGGAGGGCTTTATGAAAGAAACAAAATGAACATTTCAAATGATTTAAGTTAAAACAAAAGATTTAACTCTGTAACTGTTATATATATTACATTCAATTTCAGCTGCATAGAATAAATAGAATATAAAGCAGCATTTTATGTGTTTATTTTTAATGCAAAATTGATAGATACTATGGCATTCATGAGACAGCTTATTACCTTTTATTAAGATGGCATTAATATTTCTATTTTACCTGCCATCTTAACATAGGAACACAAGGTTCTCAATACCTTTACTAGACATTAAATAATGAACTAACATCACTTTTGAAGTAGGAAATTAAACAGAAGATCTCTTTGTAGGTTGCTGTTCTTCATACAGGTGTTAATTCAAGAAAACATGAGCAGCAATTCACCACTACCGATCAAAGAAATAATAAACATAGTAATATAACAAGTGCATCTGTGATGGGTCATAGTGTTTCTTCAATTTCTGGTTTTCTTTAATGTTTTTAGCAGCCGTATATTGCAATTTGTCGACTGTATCTTACTGCAATTCATGATTCATTCCTGTGTGCAAGAATTTCCCAGAGATAACATTAAGCCATTTATTTTGTATTTGGCTTCTTATCCCTAGCCATGTTTAAAACATACAGTTTTAAATTTCAGTATTATCTAAGGACTTAACCTTGCTAAAGATGAGAGCACAACTTTGTTCCTTAATTAAACCTGCATGTATACATAAGTGACTAGCTGTTTAAATAATTGTCAAGTTGTAAATGAAACTAACATGCAGATTCTAATTATGTGTATGATACATGTAAAGGAAAGGATTGTGGAGATAAAATAATAAATAATACAGTTTTTATAAAAATTATATTTAAGATGTAACACTTAAGGAACTTTGAATGTTGGTTTAGTGGTAAGAATACTTTGCTCTGGAAGCATTAGATCCTAAGTTAAGTTTCTAGCAACCAAATAAAAAGCCAGATGTGCCTGCTAATTCCTACTACCCCAACAATTGGAGGTGGTGACAACCTACTGTCTTAAATGACCCAATGCTAAATCTTCTGTTCTCATCACTTGAACTAGCTACATGCCTCTGCACTGGCTTACTTCCCACTGGAAACAATAAACGTTCTCTGGCACATCTGCACTGTAGCATGTAGGTCCAGTTCTGTGTGTGACCCCTGGTGACTTTTCCCTGCCAGCAGCCTACACAGCAACCTTTCGCAACATTAAAACTAGAAATCATGGAGGAAATTTCCCCGCGAGTTTGAGATTGATTTCCCTATGTCTGACAATCAAATTGTGTGGTGTCTTCAGCAATGGGACTTACCATGTAGTTTTGGTGGGCAACTATAAAAATGAGAGCAGTCTACTTGTTTGTGAAATCTCTGGAACTTCCATGAACAATAACATGTAAGATGATAATAACCCATGTCTTTCAGTAGGATTTTTACTAAAAACCTCATCTCTTTGGCTTTGTGTGTGTGATAGAATTTGCTACTCATACAGGACCCACCATTCAAAATAATTTTATTATGTTTAGAAATTCCATTACTAATATATTTTCATATATTCTTAATTTTTCTTTTTTTTTTTTTTAATTTTTCGAGACAGGGTTTCTCCGTAGCTTTTGGTTCCTGTCCTGGCACTAGTCCTTGTAGACCAGGCTAGCCTCGAACTCACAGAGATACGCCTGTCTCTGCCTCCCGAGTGCTGGGATTAAAGGCATGCGCCACCACCGCCCGGCATTCTTAATTTTTCTTAACCCGTTTATTAACCCTTTTTCCAGTACCCAGCTTCACTCAATTCTTTAAATTCTCACATCCCCTCCTTTTTCAAATATCACACATATTTTATTATCCCACTAATATATTGTTTAATTGAAATGTAATATTATCACTATTTGTGGGTTCAGCTCCAGAAGTCAGCATGAGGATATGTGAGAAAAACCATAAATGTGGCAATAGCATAGGAAAAGTTTGATTTATCTAATAACGAGATCTTTTTATCTGATAGGGAAAACTAACACAGATGCTTTCTGTTGGCAACTTATACTTCATTTTAAATCCTCTCTGACAGTCTCTCTTTCTCCATATTGCTACATATTTTTTATAGCTTCCTAATTAGCCTTACATAGTATCTTGTATTTACAGCTCTGTCCAGTTCATTTCTTCTCTGTCTAGTTGTCCTCCTTCTGTTCTCTGCCTAGTTCTTTTCTGCTCTTTCTCCACCATACTTTGCTGCCTCTCCTCTCTGCTGTCTTGTATCCCTTTGCTCTCTGCTTCCCTACATACATCTCTGCCCTCTGCTGCCTCTGTCTTCTTGCTCTCAGCCTCACTGCCTTCTCTTCTCTGCTTTCCATCCTTTCACAACCAAACTCTGAAGAAGTATAGGTTATTACAGGACCCTATCCAAACCCAAAACATAAATTAAGTCACATAGTTTCTCTCAGGCTAGAAATGTCACAGTGACCCAAGCACATAGCTCTAGCTTGGTGAGGCTTCCCAGACAGAAAAAGACATTAGAAATCAAGATTTAACAATAACAATTATTTAGCTGGACCTTGAGCAGTAAGGAGAACAGATTAAGTTGCTTTGAACTCTGGCTTTGGATCTGTAAAGAACACCTGGAGAAAAGTGTTTTCCTTGTGTTTGTCTCTCTAGGGACAACCAACCTGCTTTGAATTTGTTGAGGTCTTGGCTAAACCTGTAAAAGTTTGTCTTTGTAGCTGAGAATTTTCCTAAGTCAGTCTGAGTTAAGAAAAATATCCTAGTATTATTTCTGTTCATCAATATTATATAACTTAAACATATCCACAGCCAAGTGAGTGCCCAATAGATGGAATGTATACATGAGATAAACACACAAAGCTTTTATTAGGGAAGAAATGAAAGACTTAGGAAAGCAATGAAGTGACTTATGAGAGAGATTACAGACAGGCGTAACTGGCTTCCACAGTCAGTGACTTCACAGCTTTTCCATGTGAAACTCCCCACCAAGGAATCATGTATCTAATGGGCCGGCCTCCTGAACAGTAATTGTCAACTACTGAATTCTCCTAATGCAGCTCTCTACATAATATAGTAATATGATATTTTATCCAATTATTCTATCCCCTAATTTTCTCTTGTTTCTTAGAGCCCCTCTCAGTTGCAAAATTTCTGTTTTCAATATTCACTTTTCTACTTTGATTTTTACCTATAGATAATCTAATATTCTTTCCCTCATTAAATTGAATACAAATTTTAACACTTTGAATGAATATGACACTCTATTTGTGTTGAATGATTGAGCTAAAAATTTCTTCGAGTTTTAAAACAGAAATGAATATGTGTCCTACTTTCCTAAACAAAACTCAAAACTATAAATTAATTTGAGAGAAAATGATTATTGTTTTAAGAACACTATTTCCTTTCGGCCTCTTATTTGAGGTCTTGCTTTTGTATGTTCTCTTTTATTGTTTTTCAAGGTAGAAACTTTCTACTACTTACAACTATAAATCTATCTCTGTTCATTTAATTTTTGTAGTTTTGTATTATGCATTTTGAAAATTGACTTTTGAATCAAATTTCAATATTTTCCTAAGTAGCATTTAGTCAACACTTAATTTTTTTTGCAACTTTACAATGTTTATTGTATAAATCAGGTTAACTTTAATATTTTTGAAACTTCATCACCTTTACCAAGCCAAATATTATATAAATATAATTTCATTACTAATAGATTTTCAGGAAACATTTTAAAACTTTCCTAAGTTTTGTTAACCTAGTTATTATTTCTTTCTTTTATCTCTAGCCTCACTTAATCTTTTCAACCTCCCTATTCCCTCTCCTTTAAAATACTACATATTTTTTTTGCCATCTTTCAAAGATTACAGAATATGGCATTTTAAATGTTTTAATAACTTAGGGTTTTTCATGACAATGAGACACTCTGTTCCTGGCAGCACCAATCTACTTCAAGAAGAAAGAAGATGGGTATCGAAGAGGATTCTTATGGAGTTTGGTAGCTATTTGGGCAAGAAACTGCTCTTGCCTGGACTATTGTATAAACTGGACACAGAGAACCTGCAGAGAGAGGACTGCTGAACTTGCCTAAAGGTGAGATGATCTTTTGGGGTTCCTGATTCATGAAGGAGTCTGCGAGACATTCTGCAGGACACAGCAGATAGTGACTGAACTGCCTTTGAAATTTCCTGCTTCACGGAAAAGTCTGCTGGATACAATGGGCCAGTAGGCTGAAGATGGATGCCCCAATGGTACAGAGGAACTTTGGATGACTATCCAGGCAGCGAGATGTCTCTGTCATTTCTAGAGTTTAGAAGTTGCTTACTTTTTGTTTGCTTAGGTAATATTGTATTCTTCTGGAGTCTTTGATGGACTTGAAGAATAGATAGCTAGTTATAGTTATAGTTTTCCATTGTTAGGATAAAAGATAAAATAGATATAAATATTGTAACTGTTATTTTTACTTGATAACTGTTTTGTTATATGTAATTTTGCTATGTTAAAGTTAAAGCCTTCCTTTTTTTTTTGTTTAAACAGAAAAAGGGGAAAAAAAATAAAAAAAAAGAAAAAGGGGAAATGATGGAGGAAGGTCATTGGTTAAAAATAAAGAAACTGCTTGGTCCTCATAGGTTAGAACATAGGTGGGTGGAGTAAACAGAACAGAATGCTGGGAGGAAGAAGAAGTGAGCTCAGACGCCATGCTCCCCTCTCCCGGGCAGATGCAGGGCAGCTCCTCTCAGAGACAGCCACCATGCTCTCCTCTCCAGAGTAGACACGATGAGGCTCTGACCCAGGATGGACGTACGCTAGAATCTTCCTGGTAAGCACACCATAGGGTGCTATACACATGAATAGAAATGGGCCAAGCAGTGTTTAAAAGAATACAATGCATGTGTTGTTATTTCGGGTATAAAGCTAACCATGCGGGAGCCAGGCAGGACGAAAAGCAGGCCCACAGCTCCCTACTACAGAGGGCCAGTTTTTCTGCTCGCAGGTCATCAGATCCAGATATCCTTCACTCACAACATCAAGGCCATCTCTACTGTTTTGTCCAGGCGTAGTGAAGGGTCCATTCTGCTGTGTAATATTTGTTTACTCTGTGAAGTAAAGGTGACTTTGTTAAGTCACCTTCTGATGAGTTTAGTAAAGAGTTGAATGACAAAAGCTAGGCAGAATAGGTTAAGTAGGACTTCTGGAGAAAGAGATGACTCTCGTAAGAAGAAAAAGGGGCAGGAGATCGCAAGCGGAAACAGGAGGAACAAAACAGAAGAGAGTTAATGCCATGTGACAGATGTAGATCAATATAATTGGGTTAATATAAGTTATGAAAGCTAGTTAGGATCAAGCCTAAGCTATAGACTTAGATTTCGTAATTAATAAGAAATTTCTTTGTTATTATTTGGGAGTTGGATGGAAGAAAAAAAAAGATTTGCTGCACCTCTTTCTTGATTTTTTCACGGGAATTTGAGGGAGTAGCAGGGTCAACTCTCCTGCTCTTCTGCCATCGGGGCTCGTTCAACTGCACCAATGACGATGGGGTCAGCTCTAGGATGCTGCCCAAGTGAGAAGAGACTGCTTTCTTGTGTGTTGCAACCAGTGAATATCAGAGCTAGCACTCCCACTCTTGTGACTCTCATGATTTGTGAAGTAGAAGACCCAGTATCTGTATCCTAGATCATTTTAGAGAATCTTTTCCAGTATCTTTCCACTTTCTTCATTATATGTGATACCATCTTCTTTTCTTAAGCATGACAATCATATCTACTAAGTTTCAGTTTTGATCCTCTGTTTGAGTTCTCATCTGTGATTAAAGCTAAAAAATTTGGCAAGTTGTAACTTTATCTCTAATATGGCAATCAGAAGATTCTGTCCTGTTAGAATGCAAGCATTGTAGCATCCCCCACCACACACCAGGTAAGCCACCCCTGATGGTTTCCAACTTAAATGAGAAGATATACAACTGACACATATAAAATCCAGAAAATTTGCATTGTGCTTAATGAAATACATGTTTTAGAATCAACTTTATGAATACTATAGTGGTAAAATTGTATTTTTAATATATATTATGATTTCTAGTTTTTTCTTTACTTTGTCCATTTTTATCTACTTATCGTTTAATTCTAATGTTGAAAATATCATGAACATGTTGTGGGAGTACATTCATACTTTCCTTAAAAACAATAAATTGATCTTTACATTCCTCAAGACAAGATACTCTCTACTTTCATGTCATGTGTACTTTCATGTACACCTATAAAAGTTAATTATTTATATAAAACCTATTTCATGAATATATTGTAGGGAACTTGCGTATCTTCCTTAGAAAACAATAAGTGTACCCCATCCACTTCTAAGGAATATCTCCTTACTATCTTTCTATCATGCATGTGCACATTCATCAATTTTTTAATATAAAAAGGTCGGTCAGATGTATCTATATCTTTTTTGATATAAATTTATATTTACTATTTGTCAGTTTGTGCCAGATTTCTTTTTACCCCTTTGTAACTGGAGAAAAAGACAGTTGCAATCTGTCATTGACAGTTGTTGGATAAGCCGTATGTGCATGTGTATGTGTGATGGGATATGGTTGTACCCTTACACTTGAACTATGAGATGTTTTCAGCCTTCTACCTTTCTTCCTTTGATTCACTTCATTTTTTATTAATTTGTCAGTGTATTTATTTTCATAAAATACAGGGTTTAAAAATGAGAGAATAAGTATAGTTTTCTGAATGTGTTTGTTCTGGATCTGAATTATTTTGATTACTATGATTATCTCCATTTTGCATCAGTGAAGAAAAGTGAGAAAACAGTGGAGAATGAACAAGAGTGTGTGATGTCTTTGATGAAAATGGTACACTGACCCAAATAAATATACAATAGCTGGGACTATAGATTCATCTGTGATTATGATGAAACAAGCATCAGATAAACCCTTTCCCCCACATATTGCTTTGGTCATCGTGTTTCAACACAGCAATAGAAATCCTAAATAAGACACAAAGCAAAATCATATTCAGCATTTAATATTATACTATTATTCACAGTACTTTTTAATAAAATGGAAACTCAATGCATCATAATGTGATTAAATATTTCCTAATGGCATTTGTTTTATGCTATCATAAATTAATGTAATAAAATGATTATTCCAAAGTCAATGACAGCAAGAATTTATCTGTTTTTAATAATGTATCTGTAGGATGTGAAGCAGGATGTGTGCAATGTGTAGAATTAATTTTTATTTCCCATGGCCTATAAAGCATGTTAATTTCTAACAGTTATAGAATATTGTTTCTCTTTTGTTAAATATAACAATAAAACTCAATCTAGACTTTAAAAAAATCTAATGCTTCTTGGACAATCATTATGTATTCTGAATCTGAATATTTTTTCAGATACAACCGTGAATATATAAGTGGAGTTTTGGCGAATTTTCAGTTAATATTATCAAATGTTTCTTTCTTCAGAACATAGGGCCATTTCGTATACAATTCCTCAAATTATCTTGTTTCGGTTTTATGACTCTGATTCTAACGTGACATTTTTAGACATTTGCTTTGTAAGACATTTGCTTTGTAAAGATGCAAACATACTGGGCTGAGCTCCAGGAGAATTATTGAGGAGAGAAAGGGAGGTTTGTACGAGCCAGGATGTCAAGGTCATGACAAGCAAACCCACAGAGACAGCTGACCTGAGCTCTGGGAACTCACAGACTAAAGCAACAGCCAAGGAGCCTGCATGGGACCAACTAAGACCTTCTGCATGTGTGAGAGTTGCATAGTTTGGCTTCTTTATAGGGCTCCTAGCAGTAGGATCTGGATCTGTCCCAAGCTCTTGAGTTGGCTTTGGGAACCTGTTCCCTGTACTAGGTTGTCTCACCCAGCCTTGATGTGGGGGGGGGGAGAGCTTAGTCCTAAGTCACCTTGATGTGCCCTGTTTTGTTGACTTGCCATAAAAGTTCTATCCCCTTTCTGAACAGAGACAGAGGTGTAGATTTAGTGGTAGAAGGTCAGTAGAGAAAATGAACAGAAGGGAAAACTGTGGTCAGTATGTAAAATAAATGAAGAAAAAAAATTTTAAAAAAGCATTATTAAAAATTCTGTTTTGTTGGTTGTTGTAAAGAGGGTTGATTGTTCCCAGCCGCACAGCTCCGAAATAATAACACAGAAACCAAATTATTTAAGTCACTGCTTGGATCATTAGCTTCAACTTCTTATTGGCTAACTGTTACATATTAATTCAACGCATTTCTATTAATCTGGTTATCTCCACGTGGCTGTGGCTTACTGGCTAATGTTCCTACGTCTGTCTCCAGTGGGGCTACATGGCATCTCTCTCACACCAGCTTTATTCCTCCCAACATTAATCTTATTTTCCTCTACCTAGCTATGTTCTGCCATGCTCTAAGTCCAAAACAGTTTCTTTATTCATTAATGGTAATCACAGCACACAGAGGGAAATTCTACATCAGTTGTTCACTCTTTTATTATTCTGTACCCAAGTTCATGTGCACAGAACTATAGCTGACAATACTGTAAGTATGTTGTAAATTCTAGACTGCTGGTATTTATTTTCTGTAAACTAGTATATGTAGGAAGAGTCATAAAAACCCAGAGACAGATATTGGGGTTCAACCTGAAGATCAGAAAAGCAAAGCAGCCAAGTCACTAGAGAACTCATACATCTAAGAAATCTTCAGGTTGAAAGAGAGAACAAGTTCCTGTCTCACTCTGCTTCATCCTTCTCTAGTGTGGTTAGGATTAAAGGTGTATATCCGCACCACCCAGCCTCTATGACTAACTAGTGTGATTGCTTGGATTGAAGATATATAGGATTAAGGTATGTGTGCTA
Organism: Chionomys nivalis; assembly: GCF_950005125.1. NCBI lineage: Eukaryota > Metazoa > Chordata > Mammalia > Rodentia > Cricetidae > Chionomys > Chionomys nivalis. The sequence continues at coordinate 65,132,512 of NC_080096.1, read as the reverse complement.
GCACTGCCTGGCCTGTATGGCTGACTAGTGTGACTGTTTTGTGTTCTGGTTTTCAGACAAGATTTAGTTATTAAAATACAAATGAAATCTCACTACAAGGATATATGACAGAAGTCAATAAGACTAAAACTCCTCATTTCTATTGAAAGTAGGTTGAATCTGCAGAAAATATACAAGGAATTCATGATATTGATAGTATTCATGTATTATGTTTATAACATTTGTTTTCAACAAACCTATAATACTAAATGACCTTTACAGTATCTCCATAAAGTATATGTTATTTTTCTACATTTATGATGTCTTCTATTTCCTTTTATACTTTTCTTGTTTGTTCTTTTTCAAGAATGTGTTTCTCATTGTAGCCCTCTCTGTAGACCAGGCTGGCTTCATACTCAGAGATCCATCTGCCTCTGACTACCAAGTGTTAGATACATTTTTTTTCTCAAGTCATTCATACTGATAATGATTTTGAATTTATTTTAACTTCTGGGAAAGTTTCAACACATTTAACTATGATAATGATGACATTCTATTTTGAAATAAATTCTTTTAGAATCTCACTTCAAAAAAACATAGTAATTTTGTAATTATCATTTTTAATCACAATTTTTGGCCTTAAAATCTATTAGAACGACAATGATTTATTTAATAGTGTAGGTCTACATCTTATAAATTCCCAAAGCAAAATTATGTCATACAAGAAACTTCTAAATTATTCTATAATTAGAATGACCCTTAAAATCTTTTGAGTCGTTTGCAATCATATGTGTTTTATTAAATATATTTTAATAAACTATTTTGTCATCTCATACTATCATGCTACTTGGAAGTTACACAATTCAAACCATTTATAATTTAATATATTTATCCTGTTTCTTTTTTGAAGAAAAATTTTAAGAGGTTTGAGAAGTTGCTCAGTGGTTTTCACGTATTCTTACTCATCCAGAGAAATGAAGTTCTGTTTCTAGGGCCTATAACCCTAGCACCCAGGCCTCTGGCTCTCTTTTCTGGACATTGTGAGCTCCTCCACTCATGTTCACATGTCTTCACAAAGACACTCAGATTCATATATTTTTTAAAAAATAGATTTTTAAGTTTTTGCCTTTTCCATTTCTAATTTTACTTAAATAAACCTATATCAACCAGAAAATGTATACATGTTCCTTACCTCCACACCTAGATGCTATTGATTTCTGTTATTGCTTTGTCTCACTTGTACTATAATTATACTTTTTATTTTCACTTTGTATGCATATTGTTTGGGGGTTTGTTCTAACAATATATTTCTTTACCTTGCTAATGTTGTTTTTACCTTAATTAGAGACAGACAATAGCCTGGAGCTCAGTAGATTATATGAAAGGTTATATGAGAAACAAAAGTAAGAAAATGGGAAAGGAAGAAAGGAAAGTGATTTGTTCACTAGTTAACATTAAAGCACAAGAGTGTCTCAATATCTTAGTACCCCACTAAGGACTCTCTCTCTTTGTTCCAATAGTGATTTGAATAAATAGTTGAGGTATTTGTTCATCAAAACTCCACAGAGACCACAATTGTGTTCTATTTACCAGATGTGAATGAGGAAACAAGAATGCCATTTGAAACTTTGGGGAAAATCCTTGAAGTATGAATTTAAACACTTGAAGAAAAAGTCTTACATGTACATGCAAATCTGATGAATTTCTAATATATTAACCCAATGATCAGATGGCTATAAGGAAAGAAATATAACTCTAACACAGTCACTACCTCTTAATTATAGTATCTTACACATTATTCTCTGTCCCGCGCAACCGTCTCGCCAGCAAGAACGACGCGGCACACACAGGATCCTTCTGCAGAAAGCTTTAATGCATCTTGAGAGGGAGAGCATAAGCTTACAGAGCGGAGACCCCAGAGGACCAAAGCCCAATCCTTTTATAGGTTAATAGTCCTCGCCTCCGACGTGTCACGCTCTGACTGGTTGCAGCTTGTCAGCCCATATGATGCCACGGGAGAGGCAGAGAACAAGGGATGGAAATTTCAGTTGGTGCTGCCGAATGCAGGCGCCATCTTGTAATGGAGTATGCAGGGGCGGCTCCCCACAATTCTCTCTTACAATTTGTATATCTTCTCTGCAAATAGTCTTTTCCGGTAGTATGGTTTTGTTGTTATTAATTTCTTTGCTTTCAAAGAACATTACATAGCTATGATTATTATTCTTCTGTTGTTTTTCATTAAAGGAAACATTTTCTTTCTTATCTTTTCCCTGAAGAAAATGATAATTTACTATAAAGAGTCCCCTTTTCTTGTTTTCCAAGAAACAGATCTTTAGATTTCATTTTTTTCCTATTTATCAAGTAAGTTCCACCAAAAAGGAAGTAGAAAGTTTATAAGGAAACATGTGAACAATGAAGGGACAGAGTATTATTTACTGCCTATAATCTACTTCTTCTGAAGTTAAAAAAAATAAGTCACATAAATATGGAATATATAGAGAGAGTCTGGATTGTTATATTACTGTGTTTTCATTGATCTTTTTGATTGTAGAGAGATATTTGATTCTGGGGACTGCTAAGCTAAATCAATTAAATTAAATAAATTGAAGGTATCTTGACTTAAAAATTTGAGTCTAAGGATATGTTTCTTTGGAAAGGAGGTTCTACTTTTGTTTCCAGAGAGGATGGCAACCTGTCAATTCCTTCCAGGCTAATATGGTTTGATGAATGGAATAAGGCCCCTAAAAATACTTTCTTTACCCAATTAACAGCAGGAAGTGGTTTGGAGAAAACTATGCTGAAATTCCCAAAATGATTATTTATAAATGTTTATTTTCATTTTAACGGTCACAGTCATTTTCTAAATAAATAAATAAATGGTATATGATATAGAGATAAATACTTTACATTGGTATGATCTTAGTTTATTGATACAGATTTAAAGTCAGTCTTTAAATATATAATATATATATCTTGTTTAAAGTATTATGTTTGTGTAGGTTCTTTAAAAATGTAATGTATAGTTAAGAAATACAGATTAATAGATAGTCATTTATAATATTCCAAATAGTTGTCAAGTAGATAGATTTCTAGATATACAGAGATATATTTAAATTACATAGATAATCTTCAATACTCCAAAGAATATGGAATATGGCACTTAATTTTTTTTAAGAATTTAGGCTTTTCATGACATTGAGACACATCTCCTGGCACTACCAATGTACTTCCAGTGGATGATGGGCATTGAAGAAACTCCTTAATGAGTTTGTTAACCATTTGGGCAAGAAAATGTTTTTGCCTGGACTGCTTTATAATATGTTGTGTGAACTGGACATGCAGAACATACAGAAAAGTGACTGCTGAATTTGCCTAAAGATGAGACAGTTCTTCAAGTTTCCTCTTTCATGAAAGAGTCTGCTGGACGTATTGAAGGACACAAAAGAAAGCAACTGATGAACTTTGCTATTGCAAGACAGATCTACAAATTTCCTGCTTCATGGAAATGTCTGCTAGATGCTATAGGTCCTTAGGCTGAAATTTGATGCCCCAACATTACAGAATCACTATCAAGTCAACAACATGTCTCTGTCAATTCTAAAGTTTTGGAAGTTTCTTACAATGCACTTCCTGGTTACTTAGATACTATTATATTCTTCTGTGTGGTCTTTGAGGAGTTGAAGACAGATATCTAGTTTTCCTTATTTATGATAAAAGATCAATAAGATATGAAAATTTAGACTCACAAAGATAAAATAAATAGTATATTTTGTTTAATTTGCCAGAAACAAACTAAATATTGAAACTCTATTTTTTGGATGATACCTGTTTTGTTATATGTAATTTTACTCTATTAATGTCAAAACCTCACTTTTTATTTAGTCAAAAAAGAGGAGATGATGTGGGATTCTGCTCGGTATGCTATTGATATGTTTTATTACCACTAGTTAATATAGAAGCTACTTCTACCTATAGTAGGACAGAATATAGCTAGGCAGGAAGAAATACAGAGAGATGATAAGTGGAGTCAGAAAGAAGCCATGTAGTACCTGAAAGAGAAGACACTGGAATTTTACCTGGAATACCACAGCTTCATGGCAATACACAGAATAATAGAAATGGGGTAACTTAGTTAGCTATGAATATGCCTAAGCTATGAGCAAGCAATGTTGCAATTAATACAGTTTCTGTGTGATTATTCAGGTACAAGCAGTCAGCAAATGAATGAGTAGTCTCCCCCTGCAGGACTACAGGTAGACATTTTATCCCCATGCCCAAAAGTTTCTTTTTTATCTAATATTTCATCCTGTTGAAGACATGCAGCAACAACCTCTCTCTGTAACTAATTCCTGCTTATACATGATGTAGTTGTTAGGGCACAAGGAGGGTAGAATGAAAAATAAAAGAGAGAAGTCCAGAACAGATTCAGGCAATGGAGCATTCATCAGAACTGTCTGGTTAGCTGACCATGCTGAATAGTCAGGGATCAATCACAGCTGCAGTGGGTCACAGCAACTTTCTGAAAATCCAGAGCTCGTAGCCATTTGGAGCAGTTTGTAGTCTGCAACTGATTTCTGAATGGTGTCTGTCAGCCTAGTAGAAAACTGCTGTGAAGGGTATAGACTAGGCACAGAAGTTAAAGTTTAGAAACATAAAGCAAAACCATACATTTGGAACTTTCATGCATATTATCCTGTTAGTAGGGAGAGGGAAAGCATCCCAAGACAGGAGGAGGGGGAGTGGGAGAGAGAGAGAGAGACAGACAGACAGACAGACAGAGACAGTGACAGAGAAGATCCATTCTCAGGATTAGGCAGTTGGGGAAAATTAAGCTGTACTTATATGGAGTCTGTTTGACCCGTGAGAGGTTAAGTAAGCCTTATGACTCCCTTAATTCTATGAACTTACACGATATTATTTAGTTTACAAAAACAGATACAAATTTAAGATACACTAGCATTACCACTGTTTGTATTCTTAAAATCTATACTGAAAAAAAATTACCTAAGATTTATCTTAAGACAGTTGGAGTAAACTCATCTTCAAGAGAGTGAAAACAATTTATATATTTTAAGGTGAAATATTAATGAGGACATCATAAATTAAACATTTTATAAACTTAAAATATTCCAAAGCACTGTACATTGTAATATTTTTAAAAGATCTTCCTTTTTTTAAAAAAAAAGTCCACTTTTCTTACATTTTAAATTTCCTCTAGAACTCAAATTTTTTTAAAGAAGTTTAAAATCTCTTAGCTGTGGGCTCCTGTATTAAAGTGCCCTTTATAAAGTATCTGTCTTAGGTTTCTAGTGATGTGAAGAGACACCATGACCATAGCATCTATTGTGAAGGAAAACCATTTAGTTGGAGTAGCTTGCATTTTCAGAGGTTTGGTCCATTTTCATCATGGTGAAACATGGTGGCATGCAGACAGACATAGTTCTAGAGAAATACCTGAGAGTCTTTACATCTTCATTCACAGGCAACAGGAATTGGTCTGTCTCACTGGCTGTGGTTTGAGCATATATGAGACCTTAAAGTCTGACTTCACAGTGACACACTTTCTCCATCCAGGCCACAATTCCTAATAGTGCCACTCCCTTTGTGGACCATTTTCTTTCAAACCGTCATAATAGCTGGAGCCTCTAGTGACTATTACCCATTGTAAATGACCTCTCTTTAGGAGCTCTAGCCCTCACACGTGCTTCCAATTTCATCCTTTATCCATGACTTTTGCATACCGTTAAAGCCAATACCAGCTGGGACAATATTGCATTACAAAGGTGTGCTGTCTGCATTAGGTGCATTCATTAATATCTTATTAAACATTGAGACGCAACTTTAATACCTTATTAAGCAATCATTGCTTTTAAAATACCGTTTCATAAACCTTGTTTTCAGGATAGGAAACATCATGCAAAAATCCACTCCAACCCAAAATGTCTTGGAAACATATGTTCTCTCTCTCTCTCTCTCTCTCTCTCTCTCTCTCTCTCTCTCTCTCTCTCTCTCTCTGTCTCTCTCTCTCCCTCTCTCTCTCTCCCTCTCTCTCTCTCCCTCTCTCTTTCTGTCAAAACCATGTGGTCACCCTTAATTAAGAGGGTGATGTACTCACACGACATCCTTCTGCTCTAAACCTAGTGAAGTTAGCTACCTACATCTGGCTACCTCTATCCTAATGGGAAACACAAGCTAAGACATTGGTAAGCCACATGTTTCTTATGTTCTAAGATGACATCATGTGGCATAGTTCCTTTAAGAGTACCTATATAGAGAGTTCTAACTATCAACCATGTGTCATGTTAACTTTTTGTCACAGATTTTAAGGATTTTTACCCATATTCAATAAACTTACAAATCTTGAAAAATATTTATATATTATTGAAAGTCTTAGATTATTATTATTATTATATTGATTATTAAATCAATATTATAATCTTTTGTAGCCATTCTGCTTTTCTCTCTTTTCTCTGTCACAGAATCAGGTAGATTACCTGACAAAGGACATAGAGAAGTCTTTAAAATCAAAAATATATGTGAGTTCCTACTAAACAGAACATAGTAAACAGAAAGTTCAGAGATAAATTCTGAGTCCTGGCCATCAAAGAAGCTATGGTTGCATCATGTCTAAGAGTTGACAATGTCAGAGACAGCAAGCCAAATTCAATAAATACATAATACAAAATATTCACACACTCAATGAGACCAGTCAGAAACAAAACATGCTATCATTCACACATTCAACTGAGCCTAACCCACTTTGTCATCAATTCTATTTGTCACAAAATTTATGGACACATCAGAAAATATAGACTCATCCACACATACAAAAAAAAAAAAAAGAAAAAGAAAAACCTTCTATCAGAGCCTGACAGTAATCACTGAATGATTCCTTAACTCCTTCGGTGTTATAATGCCAAGGGAATCCCATCTTTGCAGGATTCAATCTATCTTTGTAGCCTTCAATTCACTGGGCTCAGTAGCTTCAACTATCTGTGGAATAGTTGCTGCAGTTGAATCCAATATTATTTTTTTTTTACCTTCCTTCTTTTTTATCCCCTACCCCAACCAAATAGGCTATAGTGCTTGTCTGCATCAAAGAGGAAAAAGATGGCATTGGAACATTCTGCTGCAGTGGAGAACAAAAAGAGCAGCTGGCAGAGTCCTTGAACTGCCACAGAAAGGAGTTATGGAGCACAGTGCTGGATCCAGAGCTGCACAGTGAGCAGACACCATAATTCTGGTTACACAGTAATAACTAGGTATAGAAGTGTCAGTCCACAGACTTCTACCCATCCTTAAATATGCTTCCCAATCCCTGAGCCCAGGCCTGAGGATTACAGTGCATCCACTGTGTACAGACCTGGCATATACTGACACCAAACCCAATGTCCCCACAACTCCACTGTCTGTGGAGTGACTTCTCCAAGAGTAGCACTTCTTGGTGATAGGATAGCCAAAATCTTCTTTATGTGGAGAAGGAAATTTTTAAAATACAAAACAGATGGCTTTCAAACTTACCAGTCTTCTCACCCTTGTCATTCATCCATTTCAGTGGCCCCAAGTAGATACACAAAAAATAAGTAAAATACAAGGCAAAACACAGAACAAAAATGACAAGAGAAATACCAAACAGAGATCCAGTCCCTTTTAATTGTCTCCTCCTCACAACCCACTCACCAGATATTCACCAGAGAATAGGCCTTTCCAGGTTCTCCTTGGCTATCACAATACATGACATCCATCACAGAGACTCTCCAGTCTCTTGGTTTGAACCCTAATGTCATGGCATGTCCTTATGATTCCTAAGTTCTGCTGTGCATCCTACACATTGAAACCCTACTAGTGAATATCTAGGTGCCAGGCTTCTCTGTGTTTATTCTTGGCCCCATTCTTTGCCAGGAAAACTTTAGGATTACAAGGGAGTTCAGAAAATAAAAACTGATAGCTCTGTGTAAACTTCCAATTAAAAAGAAATTATCAGAGGTTCATGCAACCTCCCCTTTCCCAGGACTGATGATTGTTTGGTGTTGCCTATGTTGCCAGATGTCGCAGAAGCGAAATTTCATATAAACAATTAAAAAAAATAATTATAAATTACTAGAAAGAGGCTTTGCTTAAGAGCAAAAAAATAAATACGTTTATATCCCTTTGTAAGCATGGTCATATCAAGGTCACCTCCTGAAACCTCAGGTTAGCATTCCAAAGTTCACACCTTGTAAGTGGCTCCTGGCCTCTCAAGGGGCCTGGAGCAACGGATCTGACTGGGTTCTCCAAATGTTAAACCTGAAAATTGCAAAGTGAAAGACCAAATTCATAATTGTAAAATTAATGTGAGCTTTATTTAAAAGTTGCCAGGAAGATAGACACCAGCCAGGTCCAAACCCAAAGTTTACAGAGAATGGCACTGCTTTAGGTCTGTCAGATGCTCATGAAGATAGAAAACACAAAACTACCATACTTTCTATCTTTCTGCCAATGAGGGGCAAGCTTATATCCCAAGATATACTTCCTGCCTATTTTTATCCCACTTACATGTGATCCAGTACATACTATGCAGTGTGGTAACCACAATTGGGGCAACCAGCCTTATTTATTAAAGTGAACAAAATGTGACTTTTTATCTTACAATAATAATAACAAATTCCATCATTTCAGAAGGTTAGCTGCCCTTCTAATAGTTGAGTTTAAAGGTTACCTTTCGACCTTATATCACCTTTCTGTATCTCTCAGAAATCAGGACATACCTTGCACAGCTACTTTTCTAAGACACAGAACTGATGAAACACTAATGAGTCTGGCCTTGCATGTATACTGTCAAGGTTACAAGATAACCTTGGTGATAATACTGAAATCTTTATCCTCAATGCTACTTGATTAGTCCAGACCCCCCCCCCAAAAAAAAAATGCAACAGAACTTCTAGCTACCCTCTGGAAACCTACAAAAGGCAGAAAGCATTTTTTCCTCCAAGCTTTTCTGAAGGAAAACTGAAAGCCTATCACTTTAGGTGTTCCTTCATACCAAAGCTGGGTTGGCCTGGTATTATATATCTGTAGAGAATTTCTTACTTAAGTTTGTTTATGTAATAAAAACTTTCTCATTATGGTAGTATCATTCCCTAGACAAGGAGACATGAGCTGTATAAGAATACAGAAATGTAGTGGTCATAATCAAACAAAGAGAAATTGAATATATATGCACTTCCTTCTCCCTGCTCTTATTGTGAATGTGATGCTACTACTTATTTGAAGTTAGTTTTTATCTTGAGTTCCTCACAACAATGGACAATAACTTGGGATTGAAATTTCAATAAACTCATTTCTTTCAAAAGTGTCTTTTTTGTTATGTGGGGGAGATCAACCCATTTTATAACAACAATAGAAGTGAAACCAGAACTCTGGCTTGTAAAATTATTCATATTGAAGATGAAATGTGTTAATTTATGTACCACACATACAAGAGAACCTGTCTTAAATGTAACAATGTCTGGATTATTAACAAAGTTGACACAATTAGAATTAAACATTGCTACTGCCATTATTAAATTTAAGTAGAAATGTATTTCATTTGTTTGCTCAATAAAATCATAATTAATCAAAAATAGCAAAGAAAATGGGGTGCTTTGAAAGACTATTCTATATTGGTTTTTATTGAAACACAAATAACTTTTTCTCTGTGTATAACTACAGATTTATATTGTGCTGGGCAGGAACCATTGTTCAGTACAAGAATTTCACATGGTTAGCAAAAGTGCCTTAAGAAAAGCAAACAAGACATATATAGAAGTGATGTGCAATCTGGAAACTTATTTCAAGAGCAGAATGTATAGAAAAATCTGTTGAGACTGAGAACATTCCACCATATTTATAGAGATTCCATTAAAATCTAACCAGAAGACTGAAGGAATGTCTATTAGAAATCTGCATATCCCTAAATTTTAAGCTATTTTCCATGATGAAATATCTAAATATTTGTAATTTAACTGTGCAGTCTATGGGGTTTTCTATTCTTTTCTTTTACAACTTTAAATAAACTTCCTGCTAGTTTCTTGTAACAGCCTTTCCTTGGGTGCCAATATGAGAAATAAAACTGACCATAGTGCTCAAGGTATCAAAAGTATGGTAAAAATATTTTAACAACAACAAGGCATCTCTTTAATTTTTACAGTAGATATAAAGTGGTCTGACCATATAAAATTAAAGCTTGAATCTGGATTCTCTGTGAAAAGAAAAAATAACCTTCTAAGTGTTATTGACTATAAAGTCCCCAACAATATTACTGTAGAATTCTCAATGCAGATAACTATTGATTTGGGGAAAAAGTTAAGAGAGGGTGAATTTATTTCCTGGTAGATCTGTGTCAACACCGAGTCCAATATCTAAGTATATCTTTTTACTAAACAGTAATTTATATGATTTCCAGGTTCTACAATTCTTTCATTGGATTCACAAAAAGATTTAGGACTATTAATCATTAGTACTTTAAGAGAACTCTTTTTATTCTTCAAAAATAGTTTTATTGAATTACTGATTACTAAATGTCCCTCGGTAGGAGCAGCAACATACTTAATATAGATAATGCAGAGCTTAATGTTATTGAAATAATGAATTTACTAAACAGAGATGCAAAAAATATTCCTGTCTTTGCTGTCTTATCAGTCTATATGGTTAATAATGTTTTATTTGAAATTTGAAGAAATTAAAGGTAAATCTCCTGCATTTCTTTTGTTATTATTCAGGAAGGAGTGAATGTTTAGAAACCCTTACATAGTACAAGTAAATTTTCATAGATATGTTACTGTAGCAATGTAAGCTATATTATGTGGTAATTAAGAACACATAAATAGTGCGTTGTTTGTATGGATTTCCCCATACTCTTTATTATATGAAAAAGTCATAGGCTGAAACACTTCAAAAGCATCAATTAGATTTTATTTTCTTAAGAAATAAAACTTATTAAAATGTTCTAAAGTTGCAAAATAACCATGAAATACCATGACCATCCCCATGACTCAGTAATTAATTGCTAGTTGTGTTTGAATGTCTTCCAACAATTTACTCAGAATTAAAGATGGAATTTCCTATAAATAAATCTATTCTGAGTTGTAGAATTTGCTTGGGAAGTTGAATCATGAAGTTAATGCAATTTTGACAAACCAATATGGAGGGTAAAATTTCATAAGGTTCCTCCCTTTAATGAGGATATATAGGTAATTAATCTCTGTTGAGAGAGGAAAATTCACTCTTCTGTAGGCATGATCCCTTTGATATGGTATCAAATCACAAGTGGCCAATACTGGAACACACAGATAAGCATCAGAAACTATAAATAATTTAAGTTGAAATATATACATATTATATGTTAAATATGAAATACATAGTAATATAAATATTATATAATGTATATATTATATCGATTATATAATCAATAGTAAATATAATTGGCCAACAATTTAAGATATTTGAAAGAGAGTGAGAAAAACATGGGAGAGTTGGATATGTGATAGGGAAGGGGTAAATGATAAAATACTCATAAAATCTATTTTTTTAAAAAAATAGAGATTAAATAAACAATAACCACTTTTCTGTTTTAAAGAGCTTGCATTTTAAAGTTATATAATTATATCACCTTTCTTTTGTTAATGATGAGTATCTTAAGCAGACTTTTCAATATATCTTGATGAGTTGTCCTGAATAGGCCATTTTTCCTTTCAGTCATCCAGATCTAACCTGGCCTTGTCTGGCCACCACACAAAATTCTAAAAGCAATATCTAGGCTTATACAATGGCCCGGTATATCTGTCCCCAATTTCAGCTCTCTTCTGAGCTATTTCCAGTGTCTTCACCAAGCCTAAATTTCCCCAGCCTTCTCTCGGGTCTATACATGCAGTACTCCGTGATCAACCCAAACCGTCTCCCTAACCAGAAGACCTAACTTGCCCCACAGAATGCTCTTGAATAATCCAATTCCCCCCACACACTGCTAGTGATTTCTTGACTGCTGCCAGGACTATCCCTTTATATCTGTTAAATCAATAACCCCTCCCATGACACATCCAAAATTTCCACCAAACACGATCTACCATCACATTCAAGACTTACACCAGGATGCCCATCTGTTCTCATCTGTTCATGCTACTTCACTCTTCCCAAGCAATTTTCAGCTGTGAGGTCTAATTGACCTAACCATCCTTTATTCTTCCCTAACCTTCTCTGTCCTTATCATACTTAGAACTTAACAAAAGAAGCCCACATGTCCAGATATCATCACAAATCAAAAAAATGAGAATGTTCAATACAGTGTCTTCTCATCTGTCCTGCAGAAATGTTTGACAGTAATATTTGAATACAAAATTAGTAAAACACAAAATTTAAAAGAACAACTATATCTTTATAAAAATAAGAATATAAAAATAAAATAAATATATAAGAACATACAAAAACACAAAGAAACAGCTTAATGAAATAAAGGAGAAAGAATACAAGAAAAATAAACGTGTAATTGTTTACAAGAAAACACAAACATAAGGCTATTAGAAATGAAAATACAGTCCAGAGTTTGAGAGAGAAATCAATAAGGAGACTGAAGAGGACACAATCTGAAATGAAAATAGAAATAGAATTGAAAGCCATATAACTCAATTAGAAAAGTCAAAGAAAAGCTTTGTAAGTAGAATGAATCAAAACATAAAAATTAAAGAGGAGCCCTAGATCAAATAGGTAAATAATATAAAATATTAAAAGCACATAGAAAAACAGTACACAGAAAAATTGGGACATTGTGAAAAATCAAAACTTTTTACTTATAGTCATAGATGACTGAGAAGATTCCCAAGTAAATGTCAGAACAAATCTTCAACAAGATCATAGAATAAAATTTCTCAAAACTAATTGAAAAACTTGCCCATAAATGACAAGAAGCTTACAAAAAGAAAACAAAACAAATAGAAAAGTCCAGAAAAGAAAATCTCTGTGGCATATCATAAATAAAACACTAAGAACATATAGCAAAATGAATTGAGAGCTACAACAACCAAAATAACAACAAACATAAAGCATATACAAGGAAAGGAAAACCAATCAAATATCACCTGATATCTCATATCTCAATGGAAAATTTGAAAGCCTGAACAGTCTGAATCTATTTAACCATCATCCACCTAACACACACACACACACACAAATCCTAATGGGGCAACCTACCTTTCCCTTTTATCCGATCAAATTCCCTTTTCCTTGCTCCTCTACTCTATTGCTCCCCTACTCCTCCTATTCTGATGGGAAAGCTCAACCTGGTTAGGGTGTGGCCTCCTGGATCCCAGGTAGAAAAACCCAAGATGTAGGTGCACGCTCTTTCTTTCTGCAGTGCCGACCAGACCTATCGGATTTTGAAACTCCCATTCTTGTAGTGTAAGTTTTTCTCCTCTTTAACCATTAAAGTATTCCTGTTACTTTTCAGCTAGCCTGGTTAAATCGTTACACTATTTGGAAATGATCCATTTTTACATACCTTTTTTTCTGTAATTAGTCCAGGATTTGTACTCAGTAGTGTAGATTTGACACAAAGAGCCTCTGATGAGAGGCAGCCTATAATGTTTATCTGTGAAGTTCTGGGTTACGATATTGAATATGATATTTATAGTAAAATAAAATCTCAAAGTTGCTTTGAATTGTGCTTTCCTATTTCCTAGGGTTTCTCCTATTTTTTTTTTTTTTTGAGGTAATTTTTTTCGACATTCTTCTTTGGTAAACTCACCATTCAAGGATATTTCTTCAAATGTACCTGTTGTTTTATTAGGTCTTTGTTTATTAAGTTATTTATATATGTTGGATGGATATATATGTATATAAATCACCTGTCATATATATATATATATATATATATGTATAGCTGGCCAAGATTCTATTTTATGTTGTCACTTCCATACCTGATTGATTATTTCTTTAGCAGTGCTGAAGCTTTTTAATTTTATGAATTCTACTTGTCAAGAGTGGTCTTAATTCTTAGGTATATAGAAAGCCATTCAGAAACCATTTCCTACAGCTTCATCATGGAGAGACAGCATGTTTTCTTTCAACACTTTCAATGTTTCACACTTAGGTCTTTGACTCATTTTACATTTGTTTTTCTGCAAAATGATAGGCACAGATCTAGTTTTATTCTTCTAAATGTAAATATCTAGTTTTTCCAGAATCATTTGTTGAAATGTTCTTTTCCCCAGTTATATTTTTGGTACTTTTGTCAAATATTGAATGACTGAGCTTAAATATACCCATGTTTGAGTGTTTAGCTTTAGCACAATATAATTCTTATGATAGAATTACCTCATTGTTTCTGTTATTTTCCTGTTAAATTAATCAAACACCATAACAAAATCATATTAAATAAGAAATTATTTATTTTTGTCTATAATTCCTCGTGGCTAAGAATCCCCAATGATAGAATAGAGGCATGATCTCTGGATACAGAAACTGACAGATCTCATATCAAGGTTGTAGGTGGAGATTTTCTTTCCCAAGCACCTAGTCCCAAGGAACCAGTCAAAGTCTTAATATTAATAGTAAATGCTCAGGAAATAGCACAGGCTTATTAATAACTAGCTCTTATAACTTAACTTATTTATATTCATCTATATGCAGCCACATGGCTCATGGCTTACACATCATACTGTGCATGTTCTGCTCTCTCTGTGAGTGACTGGCCTGTCTATAATTCCTGCCAGGCTACCAATAATATTTTTTTCAGATGAGAGCAACACATTTTCACAGTGTACAAGATTTTAGCATAGCCTTTTCAACTTACTAGCTAATTAAAAAATCAAAAATTTAACTTTAACATAGTAAAACAATATATAACAAAATAGTTATCTAGTAATAATTACAGTTACAATATCTAGTCCATTTGCATTTGGTAAAATTAGAGAAAATACTCTATTATCTGTCTTATCATGGTGAGTCTAAAGTTCTATATCTAATAACTCCATCAAAGACCTGAGAAGGGTATAATATTACCTGAGTAAGCAAGAAGTACATAGCATGTGTTTTCCAAAATTTGAGAAAATTACAGAAATGGTTGGCTATTTGGACAGTCACCCAATATCTTTTGCAATGTTAGAGCATCTATCCCTGGCATATAAGCCTAGAATATCTGATAGAAATTTTTAAGAAGCAGGGAAATTTGAAGAACTATCCTATCTTGTCTTATCAGTATTTGACTGTTGCTTTTACTGCATCTTGCTGCTCCAGTTTTCACAGTGACTATCAGCAAATGAAGCAAGAGAAGTTTCTTTTTGCTCCCATTGCTAGCTTTTGTGATTAGAAAAGCAAACTCCATATGGAGTTTATTTGATGTTCATCATGTTCTCTGAAGTAGATTGGTGGTACCAGGAGCAGACCTGTTTCATGAAAAGACTTAGGTTATTAAGCTTAATAAATGTCATATTCTGTAGGTATTTGAAGTGTTTGAAGACCATATATTTAAATATATCAGTTTTATGACCTTGAACACATACCTAAGTTTAATTGTTATAGATGACTTTTAATGAGTATTTTGAATTATACATTTTAGAATGAGTTTCAAAGAACAATACCCCAAACAAGAGAACATACATGTATTGTAGCAAAAATAACTTTAAATTTGCATCAATGCCCCCAAATAAATATCATGTAAAATACTTTGAAATTAATAGTTGTTTTTTAATTAAAAAGTTGACTCAGCAATCTACTCATTTATTCTATCACTTCTATATCAACTACATTTTTTAAAGAAATCTTTGCACTAACTCATTTCCTCAGCTTTTTTTTCCTGACTATTACCAATGACAACTTATAACCAATCCCACATAAGGGATAATGAATATCCATAATATTATCTTTTGGGAATGTGGGCATAATTATCTAGACTACTTATTGCTTGGAGGCCCTAGTAATCTTTGGGGTATCTTGAGAATATCAGTATCATTGTTAGGCCTTGACTGGAATAGATTATGAGGCCATACCATTTCTGTCAGTAGCCTTAGAATTATTCTGGATATTTGACCATCTCAGCCAATCATTTTTATTTCTACCCTGTCTTTTTGTTCTTAAAATACATAAATTTTTATAGGTAACATACATAACAAGTATGGAATATGTGTTGTATGCAAGTCAATTAAAGGCAACTTTTGTTTTATATTTGAGCAAACGTAGGCAGAGACTGCTCATTCATTTCCCAGCCACCCAGACTCAAACACAGAGAAACTATATTAATTACAATACTGTTTGACCAATGGCTTAAGGGTATTTCTAGCTAGCTCTCACATCTAAAATTAACCCATTTCTATTGATCTGTGTATCATCCCCAAGCTGTGGCCGACCAGTAATGCCCCAGCTGGCATGTCCTTTTCATTTAGCAGTTACATGGTTTCTTTCTGACTTTGCCTACTTTCTCTCTATATCTCTGTTCAAATTTCCTTCCTGGCTTAATTCTGCCCTTCCATAGGCCCAAAGCTGCTTCTTTATTATCCAATAGTAATAAAATATATTCACAACATACAGAGGGGAATCCCACATCATCTCTCCTTTGCATATAAATGAAAAGGAAGGTTTTTACTTTAATATAGTAAAATTAAATATGACAAAATAGGTATCAAGCAAGAATTGTATTTATAAATACCATCAATTTACATTTGACACATTAAGGAAAATACTCTATAATCAATCCTATCTTCATGAGCCTAAAGTTTTATATCTAATTTACACTTAATCATAACTAAGGAAAACTATTACTATCTTTCTTCAACTTTTCAGACACCAGAAGGATCTCATATTATGTAAGTTAACAGGAAGTACATTGTGAGAAATTTCCAAAACTCTAGAATTTAGAGACATCTTGCTGCCTGGATAGTCATCCAAAGTTCATCTATAACATAGTAGTATGTGTTTTTAAACTACAGGTCAATAGTGTCTGTCAGACTTTTCCATAAAGCAGGAAATTTCAAAGACTGTTTTGCCTCTATTGGCAGTTTGTCACTTTCTTCTGTATCCTGTAGAATGTCTAACAGATTCTTTCATAAAGTAGAAACCAGGAAGGACCATCTCACCTTTAGGCAAGTTCAGCAATTATTTTTTGTGTGTCCTGCATGTACAGTTCATACAGCATACCATCAAAGCAGTCCTGATAAGAGCAGTTTCCTGCCCAAATGGCAAAAACTCCATGAAGAACATTTTTAATGTTCATCATCCTTTTGAAGTAGATTGGTACTGCCAGGAACAGATATGGCTAATTGTCATGAAAAGTTCTAAGTTCTTAAAATATTTTAAATGTCATATTCTGTTAGTCTTTAAAAACTTTGAAGAATGCCTGTGCATCTGAAATATTTCTCTGTACAAAAGCCTAACTAACATGACTGACTACAAGCTTGATTATTATAGATGACTATCTATTAAACTGTTTCTTAATTATACATTATATTTTTAAATGAACTAAACAAACACAATATATTAATCAAAAGCAGAAATATACATACAACAAAATTGACCTTAAATTTATATCAAAAACCAAGATCCATGCCAATGCAAAGTATTCATCTCTATAGCAGATCCCTCTTTAAATCTAAAAAAAAATTTATAAACAATCATTTAGGGAATTTGGGCTTTCTTCTCTAGACTAATTACTATTGATTTAGGGTGTTGTTAATCAGGTTTTTGTGAGGTTTCATGTGTGGTAGGTCCACCTCAGCCGGAATTCCTGAAGCTGTTATGGATGTTAGAACTTCTGGGCCATTGATTCAGGGACTCTTGTTTGATCAAACCATATTAACCAGAAAGGAGCCAACAGCTTTTTATCCTCTGTGGAAACAAAAGCAAAACCTCTTTTCAAAAGTTGCATATTTTTAGAACCAAAATTTGAAGTCAAGATATGTTTAAAACATATATGTTGGTTTAGCTTAGCAGACTGTTCAATGAAATGCCTCTTCTTATTCATCTCATTCACCATCAAAAATATAAAAAAAAAACAGTAATATACATAATTCAGACCTCTGTGTATTTTCTATCTTTACTTGGCTTATATTTTTACTCTATTACCTTTTTTGAACATTTATTTTTCATCTTTTCCCCTTCAATCTATGACTGACTGTGCTCTGTCTCTTTAAAGACTTTTTTTATAACTCTTTTTACTCTTCTTCTTCTCTCTCCCGAACCTATTGTACATTTTTAAACATACTGTGACCCATTCAGAGGTTTATTTCTGTTTAAATCTTTCTTTATTTTATATCTGTAATCATTTTCTCACCATTACTGCTTTTAAAATGATAATCAGCTTACTCACAGTGGCCCTGCATGATGACTCCACCTCTCTCAGCCTTTCAATGTGGCTGAATAAAGTTTACCACCAGTTCTGGGATTGCCACATGGGAGCTTCACTCATATCTCAACTCTGGGAAGCAAGTAACTTGCACCATGCTTTCCACAGATGCCATTCAAGGGTTTTGCTTTCTGAAAGAACCAGAGCTGTTTGTGTAACTAGCATAAACTAGGAAGCCTTCTTAAAGTAACCACACAGTTTTTGTTGCTACTGCTGAATCAGAAAGCCTTCAATTAAATGAATCATGCTTCTGTTTGTTCAAAACGAGCAAATGCAAGAAAGGGCTATTACCATGAAGATGTGCTTAACTTTGGCTTTTGTGTGTGTGTCTTGAATTCCTTTGTTTTATGTGGTTTATTTTGTGGGCAGAGACTGCTCGTTCATTTTCTGGCCACTCCAACCCAAATAATCATGCAGAAACTATGTTAATCATAATATTATTTGGCCAATAGCTCAAGGGTACTTTTTTGTTTATCACCATGAGGTTGTGGCCTACTGGTAATGTTCGAGCCAACATGTTCTTTTTCTTCAGCAGCTACATGGCATCTTTGTGACCCTGAAAACTTTCTTTCTATATCTCTTTTCAGATTTTCCACTTGGCTTTATTCTGCCCTTACATAGGCCCAAAGATGCTTCTTTATTAAAAGCATTTTTTTATTAACCAAAGGTAATAAAACATATTTACAACATGTATAGGGGAAAATCACATCAAGCAGGTAAAATATATGTTACATGCTTTGTAGTTATTCTAGGTTTACTTTTTATATTTGTAGGCAGAATTTTCAGTTCTTCTTTGAACAAACATGATCAACTTTAACTTTGAATAAATTCATAGTCTTTTATTTTCTGTAGCAGACCCTCTTTCCCAAAACAACACAACTTTTGACTTAAATTTTGTAGTCAAGGTATTTTTTAAAAGATTTATTTATTTATTATGTACACAGTGTTCAGCTTCCATGTATGCCTGCAGGCCAGAAGAGGGCACCAGATCTCATTACAGATGGTTGTGAGCCACTATGTGGTTGCTGGGAATTGAACTCAGGACCTCTGGAAGAACAGTCAGTACTCTTAACCTCTGAGCCATCTCTCCAGCCCATAGTCAAGATATTTTTTAAATGTATAGGTTGGTTTAATCTAGCAGCTTTTATAATCCAGTATTTCTTAGCATGCAAAACATTTAAAAACAGCATAATAACATAAAATATTCATAATCTTTGTGTATTATCTATCTTTATGTAGCTTTGTTTTTATATTACTATATTCCTTTTAAGAGCTTTATTTTTATTGTTTTAAAGCTATATTTTTAATCTAAGACTGTATATATTCACTCTCTTTTCTTTCCTATGCCTAAGCATATTTTCAAACTTGTACACATCTAGATTGCTCTGCATCTGGCTAATCCACCTATACTTCCAGCATGACTACTGGCCAATCAGCTTTTTGGTAACAATGACAACAGGACATTTTTACAGTGTATAGGATTATTACACAGAAAAAAAGTCTTTGTATTTTACCATTAAGGGGACCTACATCAAGAGACTTTTGCTGTGGCTTACCACCAGATTTCCAGTCAATATAAGTGCTAAAGCTGTCACAGACTGGCAAACACATATTGTACAATAATATTTAAATGTTTACACAGTTTATATAGCCATATGTAATGCTGAATAAATTGTACTGGTATAGTTGAGTTATTTATTAAGTGACAAAGAAGAGATGTTGGTGATCCAGATGCTAAATATGGGAATCATTAAACTCATTTCCAGAATAATAATTTTGATGTGATGAATTAGTAATTGTTTCTGATTGTTATTACAAAACATTAAGATGACATCTTCTTTTGTATCATTACTAGACAAAGAATAGAGTTAGATGCCTTTTCTAACATTGGTTTGGATTTGTAGTTTCCTATGAAAAATGGAATGTAGTGTGGTCACTTTAAATGCTGAAGCAGATGAACTGGCATGAAACTGGTAAAACTCATACTAACATAAACAAAAAAAAATTTAGCATGTGGAGGACATAAACTTGGAAACTATAAAAAACCGCAACTCATTCTGGAAATCAATTATCTGTGCCTCACCAAAACAGTAAATAAACTCTGTTCATTTTCTTAACTGACAAACAGCCAGGTCTAATTTTTGACAACAGAATTTGCTAATATAATTATAGATTTTACTTTAAAATACCAGTAATGTGAAAAACTTTGAAAATTGAAATAAGTAGTGAAGGTATCAGTTTCCTGTATATACAATTGGTAATCAGGAACAAAAGCTTTTGCAATCTCAATTTCCTTTTATGTTCACTTAAGAGGAACAATGTTAAGTAGTTATTGTTGTTAATTTGTTAAATGCACTTCTGTTAATCAAATTCTTCCAACCATTTATGCAATTCTTTGCTCTTATATAATATGAGATCTATGTTTTAGGAACACCTAAGTCATCTTTGATATTTTAAAGTACAATGTCTAGAAAAAAATTGCAAAAATAGTAAGTGTTCTCATTTTTACAGTCTTCTAAATAGAGTTTTAGCTTTAAGAATGAGATCATATTTAGGGGACTGCAAATGGAAATTCAGAAAAAAATTCAAATTCCTAGTTATATAAAATCTACAAAACATGCCCTCAAGAACCTACTTTTTCTCCTTTAGTGTAAGAAATTTTCATTTAAAACTTACTTAGACTTAGATGTCAGGGGAAACTGTGTTCAATTTAGAGTGTATTTATAGACTAATTATATTTTGCCACCAAATTGAAAATCCTTACTTCTAGACAGCCATGATACTAAATTACAGACAAAACTAGGCATCTGCTTAAATTGAGTGAGCAGAGCAGAATGTCTCTTGTTTGTGTTAATTATGTTTAGTACATGGAAGTTTAAAATTTTAAATCCAATTGAAATACAAATGCAAGATACAGGGGAATGGGACCAGAAATGCCAGCATCTAATTGAGAACTTACAGCCTTTCATATTCAGTAAACCAATTACAGACTTAAAGCATTTTAAATGTGATATATGATATAATTTTAGTAACTATGTACAGAAGCAATGTTCATTTTAAAACTTGGAATATGCTCAGTATCCAACTTAATTAACTGTAGGACAATGAGTTCAAAGAAAAGCTATACTTCTTACATAGTTACTCCTATCAAATTCATCTTTCTGTATATTGTTTTGTGTTTTTCTGCTAACATGACCAAAGAACATACTATAAACACTTTACAAATTTCTGAAACTGAATAATGATTAACTTTATGTAAATGGAAGGTTATTCTTCCATGTGTTAGTTCCTAAATAAGCAGAGGCTTAATGTTAATTATCAGTGTTTGACTGATGACTCAAGCTTATCACTAGCTAGCTCTTATATTTAAATTAACCCATTTCTATTAACTTAAGCATTGCCATGGGGCTGTGATGTTTCTGGTCTTCTGGCATGTTGTTCCTTGGAAAGCTGGATGGTGTTTCAGATTCCACCCTTCTTTCTCAGTTTCTCTTTTTGTATTTCCTGTATGTCCATGCTGCCTTACAACAGGCCAAAGCAGCTCTATTTATCAACCCATGAGAGCAACACATATTCACAGCATACAGAAACACCATTTCACAGTAACTTTAGATAGTTTCCAGGTTTGGTTCAAATCTTTCTTTTTATTTTTTTCTCCTTCGGTATATAGTCATTTCTATAACATATGTGTGAGTGTCCATCATTCGTTTTACCACCTTACTACATAAATAGTCTCCCTGCACTTATTCTAGTAATATTTAGGAACTAATATGATATATTTTCTATGTCTCCACAATACTTTTCTTAGTTTTTTTTTCCACAGCAGAAACTGTGCACATTCACATAATTGTTACAAAGAAAAAAGTGATTGATTATTTGTTCCAGTCATTGGGAAATAACCCTAACATTGAGTACTTTTCCTCAACAGAATCCCAATTAGTTAAGAGAGACAACAGCAACAAACAAAACACACAAATGCTTTTCTTTTCTTTTTTTTAAATAACAGCCTGACAAAAGAATCAGGAATCCTATTTATTCTTGATGGCAGAGAAAGCTCTTCATCGTGGAGATTTTTGTGAATTAGATTGTGACAGCAATTCTTAGAACTTAGAATGCCAGCCTTTTAAAAGTTTTATTTTATATTATGACCAGCATCTCAACTACACTTATTTGAATATTGACCAATGGTTTATATCATAAATAATTATATTAATCTTTGTTAAAATGCAATCATCTCACATGTAAAGATATATCATCCCTGTTTGACCTAAATGCAACTACCTATTACAGCATTCACCATGTCAACCACCTGGGAAACATTTGATGCTCTCATGAAGTAACATTAAAAAGCAATTAATGTCTGCAATTTATTTGAAATTGATAATAAATCGCTATTTGTTAAATGCCACTTTCTTTACAAATTTATCAGACCTATCATCCTATGTACCAGTCTCTCAGTGATTTCTAACCTTGCCCCCAGCCATGTTTTAATCAAAATTGTTGGTCCCACCACGTTACCTAATTTGTTACAGTGGTGAAACTGTTATTTTTCACTCTGTAGTAGATAAAACAATCACTTTAAGCCAGACAGAATGTCAGTTCTCATTACTCTAGGTTAGCATGACATGCCATAAAAAATTAACCATCATGTTAGAGAAGTCACAGTAATCATGAGTGGCTTCATGGTAATAATCAATGTAAATCTGGCATTTGATTCTGAAATCAATTACTACCAAAGACATCTTAGACCTAAACGTACAGCAAGGGAATCTATTGAAATATAATGTGTCATTACCAATAAAGAATGATAAGTCTTAAAGTCTAGAGATGTCATATAATCCTGTGGTTATGTGCTTCAGATTTTAAATCAATACGACTTGAAAAGAGTAGAAATGCCATGAATGTTCAAATTTAACCATGAATGATGAAAACGTGCTGGGAGCAACAACTCAGTGAAATCTATGACTCTTGTTTTTTGAAGAAATATAAATAGTGTGTAAGCTAAAATAAGGCTCTGGTTGATTGCCTATGGTTTTTTTCATGGTTTATTTTTGTTTGCTTGGAATGCTTGTCTACTAAATTTCTTAAAATGAAATAGCATAGAGTTGCAGGATGGTTCATTGGGGATGAGAATTTGCTTCTTTTGCAGAGGATATGAGTTTAGTTCCCAGCAACTCATGCCACCTTATAATCTTCTGTGACTCCAGTTTCAAGGGATCTAGGTCTGTCTTCTGAACCCTGAGGGCAAGAGGCACAAAGGCAAATATGTTGAGCACATACATAATATAGGAAAATGTGGCGATAATTTGTTTATGCTATAATGAAACAAACTTGCTTGAGCATCAGTGTGTAAAGTGAGCCACTAGTTAGGCATAGAGATCAGGCAGTAGTGGCATGCATACATCTTTAATACCAGCATTCAGGAGGCAGAGGCAGACAGATTTCTGTGAGTTCAAGGCCTCCCTGGGTTACACTAGATTGCTCCAGACTAAGAGATAAAAAGAGTCAGGCTGGGCTGGAGAGATGGCTCAGAGGTTAAGAGCATTGCCTGCTCTTGCAAAGGTCCTGAGTTCAATTCCCAGCAACCACATGGTGGATCACAATCATCTGTAATGGAGTCTGGTACCCTCTTCTGACATGCAGACGTACACACAGACAGAATATTGTATACATAATAAATAAATAAATAAATAAATAAATAAATAAATGAGTCAGGCTATGGAGGCTCACACCTTTAATCCCAGTACTTTGGTGTCACATGTCATTAATCCCAACACTAGGGAGATTAAGACAGGAAGGGTTATGGCTGGGCAGAGAGAAGAAAATAGAATAGGAGGAAACAGGAGCATATGGTTTTCAGTCTGAGGACTTAAAGAGAAAGGATATTCCATTCTGCTGGAAGATTTCAAGGAGGTAAGAAATAGTTGCTGCTGGCTCTGCTTCTCTGATCTTTCAGTTTTCACTCCTGAAAATCTGACTTCAGCAGGTCTTTACTATTAAGACCAGTTGGAAATTGAACTATAGGGAAACATTCATAAACTATGTGAATGCATGTGTGTGTGTGTGTATAAAGAAAGTTAATATTAAGTACAGATATCAGTAAAATTAGAAGAAAATTTGGAAACAGTGGGGCTCAAAGAAAATCCAGTGCCTCTACCACAAAGATATATCCATTTCAACAACCATTTTTTTTTTTTTTAAATTTGAAATGTTAGACTCAGAAAAATTGGGATAGTATAAAGTCCCCATACACTGCTTAGTCATTTTAATCTGGGTAACTTATAAAATATACTTAAGACATTTATTGGTAAATTGTGATAAACATTACATCATTTTAAAAATTGTATGTATCACTCATATAATGCTAGTTTTAAGTGTATTTTCAAAAATAATGAGCTAAGAAGTTGTGGTGTTTTTATGTTCTCTCTGAGAAACCTACATACAAACTCACATTTTTAAATCCCCAATTCTGTTCCCCCCAGCATCATGTGCTTTAATGGTCTTTCCTCAAAGCTGTGTAATTTTAATCTGTAAGAAAACTGGTATACACTAGCAGAACAATATAATGTACAACATTTGTAATGAGCTTTTAATAGAATAATGGTAATAATCATTTTAAATTTGGACCATTTCAGGGGATAGAAAACAAATGTTTATATATTTTCTTGTAATTTAAAATTTTTCTAAATACCTTCATTATGTCTGATAATTTATAAAATATTTTATATGTGAATAACATTTTGCCTCTTCTAATACTCATGCAATTTTATTATTCTGCCACTACAATGACATCTAGTAAAATAATAGACTATAGGAATGATTGCAGAAATTATTATCTGTTCTGGCTATTAGTAGAAATTTCAAAAATTATTTACTATAATGTCTCATACATGCTGGATAATTTGGGTTTTTTAGTTGGTCTCTGCTTTTGCAAGTCTAGTTTTTATTATTTGATGATTTCTTTTAAAATATACATTTTGTAGATAGATTTTATTAGGACTATATACTTTTACTAAGGGGTTTTATCATTAATTAAGATTGCCTCATTTTGCTATTATTTTTTGCTATTTTGATATCTTAATAATGATATTTAATAATTTAGAGACTAGTGTTGGAAAATCAATCTTATATAAATGTGCTAAATAAAACTGAATTGTGAAGAATGTAATTGAGTTATATTATTATTATTAATATTTAAAATTTCCACCTCCTCCCCTCCTCCCATTTCCTTCCCCCAGCCCCTCAATCCCCCTCCCTCTCCAGTCCAAAGAGCAGTTCCATGCCCTATGTGAAGTCCAAGGTCCTCCCCCCTCCATCCAGGTCTAGGAAGGTGAGCATCCAAACAGACTAGGCTCCTACAAAGCCAGTACATGCAGTAGGATCAAAACCCAGTGCCATTGTCCTTGGCTTCTCAGTCAGGACTCATTGTCTGCCACGTTCAGGGAGTCCGGTTTGATCACATGCTCCATCACTCCCAGTTCAGCTGGCCTTGGTGAGCTCCCATTAGATCAGGCCCAACGTTTTAGTGGGTGGGTGGACCCCTCGCGGTCCTGATTTCCTTGCTCACATTCTCCGTCCTTCTGCTCCTCATTTGGACCTTGGGAGCTCAGACCAGTGCTCCAATGTGGGTCTCTGTCCATCGTCAGATGAAGGTTCTATGGTGATATGCAAGATATTCAGCAATATGGCAATAGGATTGGACCATTTCAGGCTCCCTTTCATCAGCTGCCCAAGGAACTAGCTAGGGACATCTCCTCGGACACCTGGAAACCCCTCTAGAGTCAAGGCTCTTGCCAACCCTAAAATGGCTCCCTTAATTAAGATATCTACTTCCCTGCTTTTATATCTACCCTTCCTCCATCCCAACCGTCCCATTCCCCCAAGCTCTCCCCATCCTCCCCTTCTCACTTTTCTCTTCCCATCTTCCCTTACCCCCACCCCACCCCCAAGTTCCCAATTTTTGCCTGGCAATCTTGTATACTTCCAATATCCAGGAGGATAACTATATGTTTTTCTTTGGGTTCACCCTCTTATTTAGCTTCCCTAGGATCACGAATTACAGGACCAATGTCCTTTATTTATGGCTAGAATCTACTTATGAGTGAGTACATATCATATTCATCATTTTGGGTCTGGGTTACCTCACTCAGGATAGTGTTTTCTATTTCCATCCATTTGCATGCAAAATTCAAGATATCATATTTTTTTTACCACTGAGTAATACTCTAATTCATACATATTCCACACTTTCTTTATCCATTCTTCCACTGAGGGGATTCTAGGTTGTTTTCGGGTTCTGGCTATTACAAATAATGCTGCTATGAACGTAGTTGAACAAATACTTTTGTAGTATGATAGGGCATCTCTTGGATATATTCCCAGGAGTGGTATTGCTGGATCATGGGGTAGGTTGATCCCGAATTTCCTGAGAAACTGCCACACTGATTTTCAAAGTGGTTGCACAAGTTTGCATTCCCACCAGCAATGGATGAGTGTTCCCCTTACTTCACATCCTCTCCAGCAAAGGCTATCATTGGTGTTTTTGATTTTAGCCATTCTGACATGTGTAAGATGGTATCTCAAAGTTGTTTTGATTTGCATTTCCCTGATCGCTAAGGAGGTTGAGCACGATCTTAAGTGTCTTTTGGCCATTTGAACTTCTTCTGTTGAGAATTCTCTGTTCAGTGCCACATTTTTTAAATTGGGTTAATTAGCATTTTAAAGTCTAGTTTCTTGAGTTCTTTATATATTTTGGCGATCAGACCTTTGTCTGTTGTGGGGTTGGTGAAGATCTTCTCCCAGTCAGTAGGTTGCCATTTTGTCTTAATGACAGTGTCCCTTGCTTTACAGAAGCTTCTCCATTTTTTAGGAGATCCCATTTGTGAACATCAATGCAAAAATTCTCAATAAAAATCTGGCAAACAGAATCCAAGAACACATTAAAAACTTATTCGTTACTACCAAGTAGGCTTCATCCCAGAGATGCAGGGCTGGTTCAACATATGAAAATCTATCAATGTAATCCATCATATAAATAAACTGAAAGAAAAAAATATATGATCATTTCATTCGATGCAGAAAAAGCATTTGACAAAATTCAACACCCCTTTATGATAAAGGTTTTGGAGAGGTTAGGGATACAAGGATCATACCTAAATATAATAAAAGCAATATATAGGAAGCCAACAGCTAATATCAAATTAAATTTAGAGAAACTCAAAGCCATTCCACTAAAATCAGGAACAAGACAAGGCTGTCCACTCTCACCATATTTCTTCAACAAAGTTCTTGAAGTTCTAGCAATAGCAATAAGACAACATAAGGAGATCAAGGGGATTTGAATCGGAAAGGAAGAAGTCAAACTTTCATTATTTGCAGATGATACGATAGTGTACATTAGTGACCCCAAAAAACTCTACCAAAGAACTCCTACAGCTAATAAATAACTTCAGTGGTGTGGCAGGTTACAAGATCAACTAAAAAAAAAATCAGTAGCCCTCTTATACACAAAGAATGGAGAAGCAGAGAGGGAATTCAGAGAAACTTCACCTTTTATGATAGTTACAAATAGCATAAAGTATCTTGGGGTAATTCTAACCAAGGAAGTGAAAGATCTATTTGACAAGAACTTTAAGTCTTTGAAGAAAGAAATTGAAGAGGACACCAGAAAATGCAAGGATCTCCCATGCTCTTGGATGGGTAGAATCAACATAGTAAAAATGGCAATTCTACCAAAGGCAATCTATAAATGCAATGCAATCCCCATTAAAATCCCAACAAAATTCTTCACAGAATTTGAGAGAACAATAATCAACTTTATATGGAAAAACTGCGGTTAGGTTGTAAAATAAATTTAATTAACAAAAAAGCAAAAACAAAATGGTGACACAGCCAAAGCACCTTAGGTATGCCTCAGTAAAGAAAAAAAATATAAAATTTCCAAAGAAAATAGAGGTCTATATATTAAAACTCCCTAAAAGTATAATCTGAGAGTTGGCACCTCATTTTACTTGAGAAGGCTTGATCTGAATGCATTTGAAAAGATGCAAACATGAAGAGCAATGTGTTTGACAGAGAAGATCAATGACTCAGAAACTCAGTGCAATATGTCTGGGAAATAAAATATAGGTTTAAATGACCTTTGCTGATGAAACTATGATCAATCAAAACATTTATTAAGGATCTAATTAATGAAAAAAAACTGAGTTGTGAAACTTTCAAATGGGTTAATTTTCATTAAGAATTTTGTGTTTATTTTGCTAATGTAGTATATTATACATGTGCTTTTCTTTTCTTATGATATCTTCCTTTTTAGAGGCTAAAAAGTAATACTGTTTTGAAGTAGTTACAATTTTATAATAGCTATTTAATAGTGAATATGTTTCTGACACTAGATCATTTCTAGAATTTTCATAAAGGTTGCAAAGTACCCAGTCACTGCATTTTTAAATAGAAAGCACGCTATGATGTTGCCTTTCACACTGCTTATGGTGTAATTGTGTCTAATCTTCTCTTACATGTTAATAGTTTAATTGTAAAGAAGTACCAGAAGCCTCAAACTTGGATAGTACTGATACTATTGTTCTTCCTTTTTCCCTTTTATTCAGTTTCTACCGTGATCTCTTTTATGTGATATGGTTTTGTATTACATAATTTTATTCATTTTTCATAAATTTCTCAAAAGTTACTGGTATTATTTGAATTGTTACTCCTTATGCCGTAAGACTACTATCACAAATAATACGATGCAATGTTTTACTTTGAAACATCCTATGTAGTTTAATGTACACAGTCATATATTTATTCAGTTAAAAGTTATTTCTGATTCATCTAATAAATCTTTCTTATTTATACATTATTGAGAATTCTGTTCTATAATTTCATATTCAGGAACTTTCCCCATTTTTTATTATTAATGTCTTAAGTAGTAATTTATTATGGGAAATATGATTAGAATGTTAGTCCTTTTAAATTTAATAAGAAATACTTTGTTACTATGTTGAATATTCAGTTCTAAGTGCTTTTATTTTACAAATATGATTGATATGATTGATATTCTTACTAAAATTTTTTATTTAATATATGATATATTACATACAGAACTACTTTTCACAATTCTTGATGTTCTAGTGATACAAGCTATATCTTTTTGCAAAATGCTTACCCCATTTTATATTTTCTAAGACTCTGTTGTATTTGCATAGTAATTTCAGATTGTTCTACCAGCATATGTTAATTTTTTTGTCTACATATAAATGTGTACACATATATTGATAATATCATTATTTCTAGTATTTATTTTATATTATAGACTGCAACTAGCCTAAATTTTGATTTAGTTATTTGAACTTATCAGGAATGATGAATTCCTTTCTTTTTTAATTTCTAATATTTACTCATTATTGAATTATTGTGTATTTCTTTAAAATAGTGTAATACTTCATTCATATTTGTATTTACTATCAAAATTTTTATCTTTTCAATGGCAAATTCTACCCATTTATATTTAATTTATATTCACATTTAGTAGATATATTTTAAAAATTGATTTCTATGTCTTATTGTAATATTTTTCTTTGACTCCTTTTAAATAAATTACCTTTTATATTTCTTATGTGCTACTTTTCTCATTAGCTTATAATTTTATGTTCTAAAAAACAAATTATTATATTTGATGCAATTTAGCTTATTATAATATTTGACATTGTAAAATGTGTTTATATGTGATATTTTGCTACCATGTCTATATTAATCCTATAATATACTTTTATTTTCTACTGTTTTAAACACTTATTATCATTTTAACTATAAAATGAACAGCTATCTATGTAATATAGTATACTTTTCAATTGATTGTTGATTCTTAATATCTATTTTCATTTTTATTTTTAGGTATGTGGGTCTGTATTTATACACATGAGTGCCTGTAGAGGCCAGAATAGGTTGTCTCATGACTTAAGATGGAATTACAGGTGGATATGAGGTTTTTAAATGGTTAATGTTGACATTTGCCAAAGCAACAAATATTAACCTCTGACCCACTTCAGAACTGTAATTTATATATTTATTTGTTTATTTAAATATAGCTAAAATTGAAAAATCTTTCCAGTTGTTGAAACAATCACCATTTGATCTTCTGTATTCCTTTGGGTAGCTGTCTGTTTCTACTTAGTGTGTTGTTTATCATACTTAATATGAGACTTGCTTTTAGATTATATAATATAAAATGAATAGATTTGGATTTGAGCATCAAAATATTTCCTATTGTATTTGAAAGGGACATCTTACTTCATAAATCTCCATAAATTACACTATTTTAAACAAATCTTTGATAGACAGTTTCACTATGTTATGCTGAGGAATGAAGTGCTTAATTCAGGTACTCTGAAATGCGCATGTCCCTTGAAGATATTTTTCTATTATCGATTTTAAAAAAGCAAAATTTAGTTGTTACTACATTGTTACTTTTCGGTTGCACTGATAAAATATCATGACCAAGAAATATTTAGAAGAGTTTATGTGGTCTTATTGTTCTGGAATGATAGAGTACATAGTTATGGTTCTAGAATGATAGAGTACATAGTGGTTCTAGAATGATAGAGTACATAGTTATGGTTCCATGATGACAATGACTCTAGAGTGATATAGTCCATAATGACAATAATTCTAGAGTGAGAGAATCCATAATGACAATGATTCTGGAATGATAGAATATATAATGACAATGATTCTAGAGTGATAGGGTCCATAATGGCAATGATTCTAAAGTGATAGAATCAATAATGGCAATGATTCTGGAGTGATAGAATCCATGATGGCTATGATTCTGGAGTGATAGAATCCATGATGACAGTGATTTTAGAGTGATCAAGTCCATAATGGTGATAATTCTAGAGTGAAAGAGTCCATAATGGCAATGATTTTAGAGTTATAGAGTCCATAATATTGATGATTCTAGAGTGATAGATTCCATGATGACCATAATTCTAGAGTGATAGAATCTATGATGACAGTGATTCTAGAGTGATAGAGTTCATAATGACAATGACTCTAGAGTTATAGAGTCCATAATGACAATAATTCTAGAGTGATAAAATCAATAATGGCTGTCATTATTCAAACAAACTTATTTCACTCCCTGCCACTCATAATTGGCCAGTTCATAATGCAAATTCATTCAATCCAATTTTTAATTTTCCATAGTCTCAGGCAGTCCAACATTTTTAAAAAGTTTGAAGTTAAAAGTCTCTTCTGAGACTCCAGACAGACATTATTTGTAACTTCTTGTAAAGCCAAAACACAAATTGTATACTCTTAGTATATAATTGCACAAAATTTACATTACCATTCAAAAGGAAAAAAAATAGAGCACAGTGAAAAATACTGGGCTAAAGTGGGAATGGAAACAGCAGGAACAACAAAACCTTTTTAACTCCATGTACAGTTTTTCCACCAGCAGCACCCATGTCTTAACAGGACCAACTGCTCTCTCCATATGTGGCACTGTTTTTCAGCTTACCTTCAAGGGGATCTTGCCATGAGGGCACCCTTTATTTACTTCTTTCCAGTGTATAGCTAGAGGTCTCTCCTTAAGTGCTAATTTCCTTTATTGTTTTATCACAAATTTTGTCTGTCAAAATCATATCTCTTTTTCTTTTTGAATTGCTCATTTTTAAAATTTTCTTTCTGTACCATTTCCTCTTTTTTCTTAAAGACATGCATAGCAGTCATTTATAGTAAATATGATACAGACTCACTAGCATACTGACTTGAACTTGCCTCTGCAAATAAAATTAGCCCATTTAACTCACAATTTATTTTCAGGCAAGTTCTTAGAACAATGACAAAATACAGTTAGACTCTTTATCAAGCATTGAGAAAAATGGAATCTAACCCAGTTGATAATATTGCTTCCCCATGAAAAGTCTTTTTGTTTGTTTGTTTTTGAGACAGGGTTTCTGGTTTCTCTGTATAGCTTTAGTACCTGTATTGGAACTAGCTCTTGTAGATCAGGCTGGCCAGAACTCACAGAGATAACTGTGACTCTGCCTCTGGAATGCTGAGATTAAAATGTGTTCCACCACTGTCTGGCAAAAACTCTTAACATAGGCCTCCAGAGTAGTCATGTAAAATATCTTTAAAATTTGTGTAAGATAGATGTAATTAATAATCTTGAATTATCTGTTGTGAGGAGCAAGGAACTTCATGTTGTCTACATCTAAGACATGTGAAAATTTGCGGGAGTGTTGTGAGTTGTGAGTGTCCTCTTTCCCACCCAGCCTGTTGCCATCAATTCAAAAAAGGAAAGTTTAGGCACAATGGGCAGCAGAAAACTTTGTATACAGTCTATGAGCATAAATGGAGACAGATCCCAGAAGACAGATTTATGTAAATTAATTCAACTTTACTCAAGAGGATAAGGAATATATAGGATTGGGGAGCCTTGTGACAAACCCTAATTTGCATGAAGTAGCATGCTTCTAATATAAGGCATTGTATGTAACAGTGGGGTCCTTCAGTAGAACTCCTAGCAAAAATCATCTATCAGGAATCTGACAAAGTTTAAGCCAAAGATGAATCATGAATCTAGTTTAGAGACAGGCATACTGTTTAAAAATAACTTTCAGATACGTTCAGTCCTCCAGTCCCCATGACATTCTCCAAATAATTTCAGGTAGAGGCAGGAAGTTATTCTGGAGGGAGGGAGCTCCATGTTGCAGAGCTATTGAGAAAAGCTGCCCAGTCATGAGGAAGTTGCAACCTCTGACCAGTCAGCAATATTTTCCAACTAATAATCTTGAATTACTTGCTGTGAGGCTCAAGGAACTGAATACTCTCTGTATATAAGATAGGGAAAATTTGTGGGAAAGTAAGGTGTATAATGATGCCAAATTTTATTTTGTCACATCTCTAAATAAAGTACCAGAGGTAAATAATGACCTCAGAGACAGATTTCCAATTCCTGAAGCACATACATCACATACATTTTTTTCTTTTTTCTTTTTTCTTTTTTTTTTTTTTTGGTTTTTCAAGACAGGGTTTCTCTGTAGCTTTGGTGCCTGTCCCGGAACTAGCTCTTGTAGACCAGGCTGGTCTCGAACTCCCAGAGATCCGCCTGCTTCTGCCTCCTGAGTGCTGGGATTAAAAGTGTGTGCCACCATCGCCCGGCAGCACATACATTTCTTAAGTATTTCTAAGCTTTTCTAGGAGAAAGCATCTTCTGTCCAGCAGACATTAAAATCACATTGCCAAGGTCCAAATGAAAGTCTCATCATAAAATTGGAAGACATACCATGAAATTTTAAAATCCAGCCTTGAAGGATGTCAGTAGTTGAATTGAGAAGCCTGATTTGGTAGCTTGTGGCAGAGATGTATGGAAGGGCCCAAGTGGATCTGAAAACATTGAGGTCTCAGTTTCTGTTGAGTTTATATTGTCTAAGGAAATAGTTTTTACTTCCTTATTAGAAGATGCATCATAATCCCTACCTTCTGCAGTGTTACCCTCTTTAGTATTGTATGAGTGAATTAATCCTGCATTTTCTGTTCATCCCGCAATGGAATGAACTCTGAAAGAATGTCAGTATAATGAATATTTGAAGGCAGAAGCCACCCAGACCTGAAATAATCACACTGCTTGGCATGCTAGCTCATGCTTCTTATTGGCTATCTCTTATATCTTAAATGAACCCATTTCTATTAATTTGTGTATTGTCATGCGGTTATAGCCTACCAGTAAGTTTCTATCCAGTGTTCTGTGTCTGTCTCCCCTGGCAGATATAGGGCATCTCATTGACTCCTCCTACACTCTCTTCCTCTATCTGCTTGGAGCTCCTTTTTTCCCTACTCTGCACTGCAATAAATAAAAAGTAGATTCTCTATTTATCAATGGTATTTACAGCATACAGAGGATAATCCTATATCACCTCCTCTTTTTTGTCTAAAAAGGGGAAGGTTTTTACTTTGACATAACAAGATTGCATACAACAAAACAGTTATCAAGCAAGAATTATATTTACAGTATATATATATATATATATATATATATCTTTTATCACAACTAAAGAAAACTATAATTACCTACTCTTCAAATCCACCAAAGACTCCAGGATATAATATTATTTAACTTAACAGAAAAATTAATCTTAAGTAACTTCTAAAACTCTAGAATTAACAGAGACATATCGCTGCCTGGATGGTTACCCAAAGATCTTTGGTAACACTGGTGCACCCATTTTCAGTTTATAGGTCCATAGTATCTGGCCGACTTTTCCAAAAAGCAGGAAATTTCAAAGACAGTTCCACCTATATTTGGAGTGTGTTAATCACTTTCTTCTGTGTCCTGAGGAATATCTGACAAACTCTTTCATGAATCAGGAATGACAAAGAACCATCTTACCTTTAGGGAAGTTCAGCAGTCATTTTTCTGTGAGTCCTGCATGTCCAGTTCATACAGCATTACATCAAGTAGTCCAGAAAAGAGCAGTTTCTTGCCCAAAAGTTTAACAAACTCTGTAAAGAGACTCTTCAATAATGGCTTCCTCTTGAAGCAATTGGTGCTGCCAGGAGCAGATGTGTCTCATTATCATGAAAAGTTCTAAGCTCTTAAAACATTTTAAATGCCATATTCTATTAGTCTTTGAAAGGTTTGAAGAATACCTATCCATCTGAAATACATCTCTGTCTATCTAGACATGACTACAAGTTTGACTATTATAAATGATGACTATTAACCTGTATTTCTTAATTATACACTACATTTTAAATGAGCTCCACAAACACAATAACTTAATCAAAACCAGAAGCATACATATAACAACATTTTTCTTGAATTTGTATCAATGACCAAAATACATATCAATGCAAAGTATTCATCTCTATATCATACCCCCTTTAAATGTAAACAAACATTTATAAACAATATTTGGAAATCTGGATATAGTTCTCTCCAAACTATTTCCTGATAATTGTTGGGAGAAGTAATTTTAGGGGTTTAAAGAAACCTTTCAGGGGAACTTGCTCCATAAAATCACATTAGTCTGGAAGGAATATGCAGGTTCTCATCCTTTGTGGAAAGAAAAGTAGGATCTCTTTTCCAAAGCAACATATCCTTAGACCCAAATTTTGAAGTCAAGATATCTTTAATGTATATATGTTGGTTTAGCTTAGCAGTTTACAGAATTAAAATATATATATATATATATATATATATATAAATAATCCATATTCTTTGTGTATTTTCCATCTTTCTGTGGTTACTTTTATTTACTCCTTTAATTAATGACTGTCTGTACTCAGTATCTTTAAAGACATTTATTATTAAAATAGCAATTTACTTGTTTTTATAACTATTTCTTCTTTCTCTCCCAAGCCTACATATAATTATTCAACACTACAACCCATTTAGATGTCTTTTACATCTGGATTTGTCTATTTGTCTTTATATCTGTAATTATTTTTTGATCAGGAGCACATTTTTCCTTTTTTTTGTTTTTTTTTTGTTTTTTGTTTTTTGTTCTTTTTTTGTTAATGCTAAGCTAGGACACAAACTGCAGTCCTGCGTTTTGGCTCTGCCTAGTCAAACATGGCAGAGGCACTGCCACTGAGTTTGCTGCTTCTGAGAGTCATGCAAGCTGCCCCAGCTCCAGGGTCACAGTGGGTCTATGTCACCATTAAGCAAATAGTATCATGAGGTTCAGAAACCCCATTTAAGTACTCAGCCTCCTGAAAGAGTCAGAGTTAATTCTGGAAGCACAAACCAGGAAGCCTTCTTAAAATAGTTTTTGCTACTACTACTGAGTCAGGAATGCTATTAAAGGACCCATAGCATCCCTGCTCACTGCCTGCAAACAGCCCATCTGAAAAAAAAATGCTAGCTATCCAGAAGCCATGCTTAACTCTGTTCTTTTGTTTTTGAAATTCCTTCCAAGCTTTCTCGGGTTTTACATGGTTATAGTCAGCCACAAGTTGGCACACTAAATATAAATGTCCCATGATGCCTAGTAGGCCTTCTTTGCCAATAATGTGGCTCAAGGGTCAGCAAGTCCCTTGAGATGGAGTAGAAAGTGTGACCTTTAAATAAAAATGTCATCACTCTGTAGAACTTCATTAGTTTTCTAATGCACTCAAATAGAGTTAGGACACATATTTGTATGAATAGCTTTTAAATGTATTAAAAAAAGTGAAAACAAAACTAGATCAAATAGAGTTTGTAAATATGAGATCATCAAGAACATGTTTAAATTTTAAACTGGTCCAGTTAAAAATGACAATGTTTCACATTATTGGATGGGAGAACTATGGGACACAGGATGACTTACTGTGAGTGATCTGGAATGTACTGCTTATGAAGAGGTTCAAAGGATCAAGTAAAATTTAATAATCTAGTAGTTTTGCCTTTCAAACTAAAATCTTTCCCAAAAATGTCTCTATAGCTTACCTTTCACTAGAACCGTAAGAGACAGTTGTATAAAAAGAGTGAAAACCTCTGTGAGGATATCTGTCATTCCTCTTCCTAACATGTAAGGTAGATGAGGAACAATTAGATTGATTAAATACGATGCATCTCTATAGAAACAAAAACTAAGTAGCAGCACTGAATCAACAAATGAGAGGTGTGCATGCTTATTGTAATGAGCAGCATACTCAAAGCAATATTCACAATGATGTGATTCATATAGAGCTCTGGCTTTCACTATGTAATCATGGTAGAGACAGAAGAGAAATAATTTGGAAATTTATTAAGTGTCTGTTTAGTCTTATAAGCAGGGAACATCCAGAACAAATGCCTACTCTGACTGAGGACAACATACAACCATAGTTTGTTATCTATTTATCAGACTTGAGCTACTTTGTAGACCACAATCCCTGGAATGAAGGATAGTATTGGTCCTCTTGAATAAGTACTTTGCTATGAAATGCCAAAAATTTATCATTAACTTCTCTCTTATCCTTTTCCAAAGGGACCTATAACCTAGTATCTAGTATAAAGTTATTCAGGTTGCAATTGAGCTTCTCAGCACATGTTAGCAGCAAACTCCACAATTACTAGCTTGCTCCTGTGATTCATCTATGCAGGTCTACAAATGTTACAAACAGTATCCTTATTTCTCACTGACCCCTCATGGCTGATCAGTTCTGATGGATCATATGGCCCAAATTGCAGAGTGGGCTACAAAGCAACATAGACTTGATGAAAAGATTTCTGCACTGAAAAATAGCTGGTTTCTAAGTACCTTCTTAGATCAGTCATAGGTACATAAAGAGTAAAAAAAAAATACTTCCTCAAATTCTAAAGACCACCAGTGTCGTGTTACTTTCTTGGTAACAGGAAGGACCAGATGAAGCATATTAATCTGAAACTCAAAAGAATACATTTGTATGCTTCTATCACAGTTACTAGACATTTTACTGAGGTTATGACTTTAATTTTTATTATTTATATTTTATCTTCTAATACACATTTGCTTATCAGCAATTCCAGATTTGTTGCTACATCTGTATCATGTTAGCATTATGTCATCAATATAATAAACTAATATGATAACTTGTGGGAAAAAAACAGTGATCAAGATCTCTAGAAACTATGTTCTAATACTGAGGTGAAAGTTCATTTTATCCCATAACACTGTTTCTGCTTACCTACAAATATTAGGCTCTCACATTGTATGCCTACCATATGAGTTAGTGGCATACTTACCCATTTAAAATTTCAGAATGTGTGGAAACCATTAGAGTCCCTAGTACTAGAATCATTCACTTCATTGTATGAAACTACTCAGTGCTGTCCATTTTCAGGACTACTTGTTTATCACAAACTTAATCAAGTAGTTATCCTGAATGCAGTTGCTATACCAGATTCATTTCCTAGCTAGAGAAGATTAACAATTTTCCTGGCATGTATTATTCAGCTATTGATCTTAAAAATGATTTTCTCTCCTACCTGTCCATAAGGGCCACTAGATGCAATTTTCTTTCAGCTAGCATGGCTGTACATTTTTGCCCCTCTAATTCGTGGGTTTATTAAACTTTAGATCTATAAGGCAACCATATATATATAACTCTAATTCGTGGGTTTATTAAACTTTAGATCTATAAGGCAACCATATATATATAACAGTATGTATGGTATACACACATAAAAAATCAAAAGAATATTTTATTACCTTGGCTTACACAATTTTGGCATAGTTGGCTAATAGTCTAAACATGTCTGTCTTCATTTCGCAAATGATCAGAACTTACTGTTGCTTGATCCACAAGGCTGAGTGCCTATAATTCCCAGTCTTGTGATGGAACCAGGAGGAATCTTGAAAAATAAGAATTTTCAGTGAAAATTAGAAGGCAACCAAAATTTAGGTCTAGTGTAAGAGAAAGATGAGAGTAACTGTACCCACAAAGTAGACTCAGTCTGTAGAAAAAAAGTGAGGGCAAGTAGACAGGCATAGAAAATATTTTCTCTGAAGTCTTTATATCTGAGTCACTGCTGGATGGTGCTGCCCACTCTTGGATGCATCATCTCTGTCCAGTTAACCCTTCCAGGGCATACTTTTCCAAAATCACCCAGATAAAATCAAAATGCATAACTGAGATTATCAATAATGACTACCATCCATGACCTTACAGAATGCTTTAGCTACAATCATAATTAATATACTATAATTTCTTCTAAGGAACAAATTTCAAGCTGAAGAATTCTCATGGAGTTAACTGTCTTATCATGTTTCCTAACACTTTAGAGCAGTTGACTTGATAGAATAGTTAAATAGATTTTTAAAGTTATACTTACAGCACCAAATAGGGAGCAGTAGCTTAGAATGCTCACATCTCAAGCTTAAATATCTCATTGTCACCTAAAATGTGAGCAGCTCCAATGTAACTGCTTTTGCCACTTTATTATAATTATTTTAGAACTTTCATATAACTGAAATCATATTTTTTGAGAAGGTGAGTGTTCATCAATACAGTTGCCTATGTTAGGAACAGGTCCCTTTCTGTGTATGTGTTTCCCACAGTGCTTAGTGTGAGTCACTTTATGGCATCTGAGTTGATTCCACTTTTTTAGTTGGTGAACACTGTTGTTATGGACATTCATCTGAAGTGCTTTTTAAATGTATCTTCTCATTTCTCTTGATTAAATATATAGGATCAGAATTTCTTGGTCATAATGGATAATGGGTCATAATGGATAATGTATCCCTTGTTAGTTTTCTATTTTTAGTTTCATATATTTTTTAAATTTGTTTTAGATATTTTTCTTTGATTAAATTTGTTCATTGGCCCATTAAAAATAAGTCAAAAATCCTTTCCTTAGGAAAGGTACTATAATCTTATTTGTATAAGTACCATTTTGGGCAGAATATATCCATATTAAATTAGTGTGCTGACAGATCATGGCAGACTCTCTATGAGTTATAATAGAGCCAGAACATTTACTTTTTGGAATACACAAACACACAAAAAACAAACAAACAAACAAACAAAAACCAATAGAATGCTAGTAGTCATCCTCCTAGTGACACAGAAAGAGAATGCCTGCTTTTTTTTTTTTTTTTTTTTTTTTCTTTTTTGCCATGCCATTATGCTCTTATGTACTAGAAGTTTCAGGTCCAGAGTGGTGAGTACTTCTTTCAAGAGGCATAACAAACTCTCCATTGAACTGTAAGTTATGACTTATTCCTTGCCACATTGGGATCTTTATCATCTTTATTCAAAAGACTAAGTCAGGGATCATGCATTAGGAGGGGGTGACTGATACGGATTACTGGCTGGGAAGGAGTTGGATGGTATCTCCACGTTAGAGGTAAGGAAGAGCTTGCCTTGATTGAAGGATGATCTTTAGGATTCTTCTTGGTGTTAATAATTAAAGCCAATGACAAACTACAGCAACCCAATCCAAGCAGAGTAATAAAAAATCTTCCAGAAATATTGTGTGCATCATGACTCCAGGAAGAGTTGCAATACACACTGAAGTACTTTCTTTGAGTTCACAAAATACACAATGGACATCCAATCTCCCTACTTAGCCAGATGACCCACATCTTTCCCCAGGGTCTAGAAGGGTAAATACACTTGATACTCATGTCCATATAACCTCCCCCAATCATCAGACATAACCTGGGTACCACATCCAGTATCCCTTCCAAATCCCTCCTTCTCTGCCTGCACACTTTCTAACCACTAAGCATTTCCCAGGATCCACTCTAACAACTTACAGGCTTCTCTCAAGCCATAAAAATAATCTCTTTGGCCAGAAAGAATGTGAGCATTCTTTTCCAGAGTCTGGTTAAATGAATCTGCCTAATTCTGACTTACATACATAATCTTCAGCCACAAGTTCTACCCCAAACTCCAGGTTTAGCTCAGGATACACACATCACATATGACAACCAGACCCTGAAATTAATGAACTACAAACAAATACAACAATGCCAATAATCAATGTATCTAAGACTGTGTCCTGTTGGAAAATTAATAAGATTCACAGACACTTGAAACAAGAAACCAAATTAAGAGTCAAGTCTCTTGCCAACCCTAAGATGACTCCCTTAATTAGGATATATATTTCACTGCTCCCGTATCCACCCTTCCTATATCCCAACCATCCCATTCCCCCAAGCTCCCACCATCCTCCCCTTCTCACCGTTTCTCACCCCATTTCCCCTTAGCACCATGCAACCTCACCTGCAAGTTCCCAGTTTTTGCCCGGTAATCTTGTCTACTTCCCCTATCCAGGCGGATGACTATACGTTTTTCTTTGGGTTCACTTTCTTATTTAGCTTCTCAAGGATCACAAATTATATGCTCAATGTCCTTTATTTATGCCTAGAAATCAATTATGAGTGAGTACATCCCATGTTCCTCTTTTTGGGTCTGGGATACCTCACTCAGGATAGTGTTTTCTATTTCCATCCATTTGCATGCAAAATTCGAGAAGTCATTGTTTTTTACCGCTGAGTAGTACTCTAATATGTATATATTCCACACTTTCTTCATCCATTCTTCCATGGAAGGGCATCTAGGTTATTTCCAGGTTCTGGCTATTACAACCAATGCTGCTATGAACATAGTTGAGTATATACTTTTGTTGTATGAGAGGGCATCTCTTGGGTATATTCCCAAGAGTGGCAGGTGTCCAGGGAGATGTCCCCAGCTGGTACCTTGGGCAACTGAGGAGAGGGAACCTGAAATGACCCTAACCTATACTGATGAATATCTTGCATATCACCTTAGAACCTTCATCTGGCGATGGATCGAGATAGAGACAGAGACCCAATTTGGAGCAACGGACTGAGCTCTTAAGATCCAAATGAGGAGCAGAAGGAGGAAGAACATGTGCAAGGAAGTCAGGGCCACGAGGGGTGCACCCACCCACTGTGACAGTGGAACTGATCTATTGGGAGCCCAGCAAGGCCAGCTGGACTGGGACTGAATAACCATGGGTTGAAACCATACTCTCTGAACATGGCGGACAATGAAGGCTGATGAGAAGCCAAGGACAATGGCACTAGGTTTCGATCCTAATACATGAACTGGCTTTGTGGGAGCTTAGCCTGTTTGGATGCTCACCTTCCTGGACCTAGATAGAAGTGGGAGAACCTTGGTCTTCCCGCAGGGCAGGGAATTTGGACTGCTCTTCAGTATCTAGAGGGAGGGGAAATGGAGTGGGGGGAGGAAAAGAGGAGTGAGGATAGGGGGAGGGGAGTGGGGGGAGGGGGCAATATAAGGGAAGAGGGGGAGGGAAATGGGAAATGGGGAGGAGGCGGAAATTTTAATTAAAAAAGAATAAAATAAAATAAACCAAATTAAGGAAAGAGAACCCAAGTGAACAGAATAGGAAATGAACAGTAAAATATTCCCACAGATACAAAACGTTTTTTTCTAATCCTTTAGAAACCAGTACTTATTTCTATGGAGAATGACATCAAAATTTGTTTTGGATTTTTAGTGGTTTGGATAATATGTCTCGCCTAAGTTAGTATATTTGATCATTTGGTTTCAGTGAAGTTACAGAGGAGCAGGGGTAGAGTCCATACAGCCTTGATTCAGGAAATACTCCCCTTGGAATAAGCATAGTGCCCTTATAGCTTCACCTTACCTCCACTTGCTCTTTCTACTTTGTGTTTGTGATTGAAAATACGAAGACTAAATAAATTATTGCTGAGTGAAGTATTATAATTTGAAGTCATTTCACTCCCCCTTTTTAACCTTGTCTTTCTTATTGCTCTAAGTAATATTTCAAACTCTATTGTGAATAAAAGCCATATAATATGACATCCATGTCGTTCTCCTAATTTTCATAGAAGTTCTTGTTTTCTCCCAATTAATATGATGTTGACTTTAAATTTATCATATATAGTAATCATTTATTAGTGTATGTTAAATCTATTCCTAACTGTCTAGGAATTTCATCATAAAAAGATGTTGGATTTTATCAAAACCCTTTCCCATATCTTTTCAAACATTTTTGTAATTTCTGTCCTTGATTCCATGTATGTGATTGATGCATTAGAGTTACTGTATATTTATTATATTATTCTTACATCACTGACTGGTTTGGTAATGTTCTTGAATTAGTTTTAAGAACATTTTTAATTTGAACTTTTCACCTGTATTCATCAAGGAAATTGTTCTGTAGGTTTCTTTTGCTGTATCCAAACTGGTTCTAATATTGCAGTAACATTGCCTTCATCAAACAATTTTGTCATGATCCTTCCATTTCTACATTAGACGATGAGTTGAAAAGCCTTACTCTAAGTCCTTTAAAAGTCTGATAGATTTCATCAGTGAATCCAAATAGGCTTCAACTTTTTTACTTGAGAAATTTTTATTGCTATTTCAATCACATTGCTTATTATAGATCTGCTTAAATTTCTTATCTCTTTTATTTTTGGTAGGTCATATCCATCTAGAAATTCAGCAATTTCTTTTACATTTTCCAGTATAGTAAAGTACAAGCTTTTACAGTACATGCTATATTGATTTGGAAGCCTCAGCAGCCTCCTAACAATAAAATTTAAGGAGGTAGCCTATTCCTGGTGATGAGATTTTTTTTCAATAATCTCTGTCTTTTAGCATTTGATCCATGTAATCAAGTAACACTTTTTCAAATGATTTTTAGTTTTATGCTTGAAAATAAGTTTCAACTTATTAATCATATTGCCCTAATTATTTTTATGGCTCATTAGTTTTTGTTGACATTCTCCAAACTTCCCTATTTCTTTACCTACCCACTAATCTTCACTTCTTAAACATTAGAGCAACTTCTTTTGTATATTTGATAGGGATTAGTGCAGAGAATAACTCAAAACATGTTAATGTGCAAAGAATAAGAGACTATAGAATGAGCAAACTAAAAAGTCATTTTATTTACTTCTTCATAATGGTTAAAAAACATGAACATTTTTTAACTGTTGATATTTATCAGCCATTTATATTATTATTTTGAGTACTTGTAATTTAAGACTTTATCCTAATTAACCCACTATTTGATATATGGCTATAGAAGGTTTTCTTTTATTTTGCACGTTGTCTCTTCACTCAATTTAATTTCCTTGTTTTTTTTTTTAATTTTTAAAATCTTTTACATACCAATCCCAAATTCCTCCTTCTCCCTTTCTCCAACTCCCCCATCTCCCCCCCCCCATTCCCCATCCTCAGAGAGAGTGAGACCTCCCATGGGTAGTCAACAAAGTTTGTTACTTGACACAGGACCAAGATCTTCCTCCTTGTGTCAAGGCTGAGCAAGGAATCCCCATAGGGAATAGGCTCCAAAGAAACCCAGTTCATGCACTAGGGATATATACTGATTGCAAGGCCAGTGGCTCAACAAACTGCCCAAACCACCCAACTGTCACCCACATTCAGAGGGCCTACTACTTTGGTCCTATATAGGTTCCCCAGCTGTCAGTCCAGTGTCAGTGAGCTCCCACTAGCTCAGGCCAGCTGTTTCTGTGGTTTCTTCCATCATGGTCTTGACCTCTTTGCTCATATTATCACTCCTTACTCTCTATGACTAGGTTTCCTCTATAATACAGATGATTTTTGCTTTTATGAGGTTCCATTTGTAAAATATTGAGCTTGTTTCCTGAATGGCAATATTTCCATTCAGAAATTTCTTTTCTGTAACTAAATCATTTAGTATTTTACTATTTTTTTCCTATAATCATTTCAAAGCTTCCTCTATTATGGTGGGATCTTTGGTCCTTAGAAGTTGTGTTTTGTGTTATGTGATACAGTTCTTGCTTCACATTTGTAAATGTAGATTGACCCTAATTTTCTAGGGACATTCGTTAAAAATAATATATGATCTTCATTGTATATTTAGTAATCATCGTCAAAAAATTCCAATGTCTGGAGCAGTGTTCATGTTTTTTCTTGTTCTTCAGTTCTGTTGCACTGACTTACATATCTGTTTTTGACAATAGTATATCAATTTTATTTATTGGGTCTATAATACAATTAGATAGGATAATATCTACAAGGGTAATTTTTGCTTGTTTGTGTTTGCTTTGTCTATCTAGTATCTTCTGTGTATCCACATAAATACTCGGCATCTGGCTGCGCTATGACTCCCGCAGTGGGACACACAACATGTACCGCGAGTACCGCGACCTGACCACCGCTGGGGCTGTCA
This sequence comes from Chionomys nivalis, assembly GCF_950005125.1. Taxonomy (NCBI): domain Eukaryota; kingdom Metazoa; phylum Chordata; class Mammalia; order Rodentia; family Cricetidae; genus Chionomys; species Chionomys nivalis. Next base: position 65,087,555 of record NC_080096.1, on the reverse strand, counting down.
CACAGTGCTACCGAGACATGGGTGCCCGGCATCGTGCCCGTGCACACTCCATCCAGATCATGAAGGTGGAAGAGATTGCCGCCGGCAAATGTCGCAGGCCGGCTGTCAAGCAGTTCCATGACTCCAAGATCAAGTTCCCGCTGCCCCACCGTGTTCTGCGGCGCCAGCACAAGCCTCGCTTCACTACCAAGAGGCCTAACACCTTCTTCTAGACCCAGAGACCCACTGAATAAAGCTCCAGAGTTCAAAAAAAAAAAAAAAAAGATTGTATTCTTCTCTATTTTTGTGAACATTTGCATTAGGATTTTTATGGAAAGTGCACTAATTCCAAGTTTTCTTTATGATAAAAATCATAGAGTTGCTAGGGATTGAGTGGTCATGCCTTAACATGGTACACATTATATATAATAGCCTTATAGTGAACACCATGCTAAACAGAGAAAACTTTAGTGTACACATTAAATTAGGAATATGAGAAGGATGGATATTCATTCCACTCTTCTTCATTACAATTCTTTACAACAGGGTTGTAACAATAAGACAAGAGAAGGAAAAGGGAATATAAATGCAAAAATAAGTTGCATGTATTAAAGAAGGTGCTTTGATTTTGATGTAATAGTCTAAAGAGTAAAGTATTCTGGATTCATAACTTAGTATTTCTCAATTTCATAACTATCATTTCCTCCTGACTTTTCAAGATTTTAGGGAAGTGTACATTTCTTCTGATCATGACTTCAAGTGTCACTTTGTATTTCTCTGTTTCTGCTTTTATATTCTTCTGTATATTTAATGCTACAACTGTAATACGACATTTGGTGCTTTTTTTCTAGACAATGTCATTTTCTCTTCTGAAATCCTCCTGTATCTACATGTATCTCTTTCCCTAATTTTGGTAATTTATCTATTATAACTTATTTAGGATTATTTTGAGTGCAATAAGATTTTACTCTTTTGCCTGTGATTCCTATCTTTCCTGTGTCATTTCATGCTGTCTCATATATTTGAAGTTACTAAATGAATTTTGTTCTTAATTTATCACCCTTATTGGCAAGGGTTCCCCTTCTCCATTGATATCAAACCCTAACATGTTCGACTGTGTAATACAGAGTGCCAAAGTAAAATCTCATTTTCTTAAGTTGATTTTGATGCATATAAGGTTTTACCAGAATTAAGAGAAGTTCTAAGAGAAAAAATGATGCCAAGAAGTGAGACTGTTGGAGTAGTAGAATTAACTATGTAGTTCTAATTTTCTGGAACAATGTTGTGGAAGAAATGTAAAATAGTGAGTACCGTCTAAATAGGAATGCTCAAAAAGGTCTTCTATGGAACTATTCAGTTAATTCTGATGATAGCTTGAAAGACAAGAGGACTGAGAAGAAAAAAATCAATGGATGCTTGTATCGTGAGATTTCAAAGGAACACTAGCCTAAATACTAGTTGAAATGTGGACCTTTTATGTCAGGAGCTACACAATATTTAGCACTCCATATCATTAGAAGTTGACTGAGGTTGAATTTTAAAGTACAGGGCTGATTTGTTTGTTGTGGAAAATTAAACATGATAGCATTCAAGTTATCCTGGCTAGTTTTACATTGACTTGACCAAACTAGATTTATCTGAAAGAAGGGAATATCAGTTGAGAAAATGCCGCCATAAGACTGGCTTTAGGGAAGTTTTTAATTAGTGATCGATGAGTGAGGGCCCTGTCTGCTTTAAGTGGTGCCATTCTTGCGCTGGTGGTCTTGGCTTATAAAAATAATAAAGTTAGGTTGATGAACAAGCCAGTAAGTAACACCACCCCAAGACCAATGGATTAGATCTTTCATTCATGTTCCAGTCCTATTTGAATTTCTGTTCTAACTTCATCCAGTGATGAACAGTGATCTGGAAATGCAAGTCAAACAAGACTTTTCTTTATACAGTTCTTTTTGTTATGGTGTTTTATCACAGCAGCAACCCTAACTGAGACAAGAATCTTGTCATAATTTTTACGGAAGGACACATTATTTGCTACATCATTGCCAACAAATATTCTACTTTCTCTTTTCTTAGTGGAGATTTCTGGTATTGAATGGTTACAACACAATCCATATTTTAGAGTCTATACATCAAAACTCAAAGGGAAGGAGTGAGGAGTAATCCTAACTCATTGGCCAGCGTTGCTTGTCCAGAGGTTGCATGAAATCAGGGGTATAAATCATGGCAGAGGAAAGGAGTCAGGCCCCACATCATTTCTGTACTAAGATGCCTCCTTATGGTTCAGGCCTGGAAAAAAGTGCAACACATAGAATAGTCAAGAAAGTTTGTAGAGAAGTCCCTTATAACAGAGTATGGTTATTGTGGGATTTTGTTGCTGCTTCTGCAGAAACAGCCTCCGATGACTCTAACCCCCCTTTTTACCCGTCTAATGAAAACAAAAGGCTGGATTGTTAACCAAGGTTTTGATACATTTCAAAGCTCCTCAATTTAATTGAACGAAAAATTTCAATGTCTTATTTTTCTACCAAAAAGACAAATACCATGACCAAGCACATAAAGAAAAACATTTTATAATAGAGGTTGAGGTTATGACAATCAAGGTGGGTATGATGACAAAAAGCAGCCAAGAATGGTCTTAGCAAGGGTGACTGAGGGCTTACATCTTGAGACAGACACAATCAAGAGGAAGAAACAGAGAGCTAACTTGGAATGGCAAAGCCCAAGTACAGGAGCAAACCTCCTTCCACAAGATCATACCCTATACTTTTTCCCAAACAGTTCCACCAACTGGAGACCAAATATTCAAACAAATGAACCTATGATGGCCGTTCTCATTTAGCCAGTGCGTACTACTCTCTGACCCCTATAGTTTCACAATGCAAAATGCACTTAATCTAACTTCGAAGTCCCCAAAGTCTTTTATCATGTCAGCATAGTTTTAATACCTAAAATCCATTCCTAAACTAAAGGCAATCCCTTAATTGTAACTGCATTACTATTTTTAAAAAAGCAAATTACATATGAAATATACATCAAAAGGAAGGAAAGGGAGAATAGTGAGGAAATACTATACCAAAGCAAGAATGAAGTGCATCAAAACAACTCCAAATAATGTACTTTTATGTCAGTGGTTAAGTGGAACTTTCCTTCTTGTTTGCAAACTAAAATCTCTCTCTCTCTCTCTCTCTCTCTCTCTCTCTCTCTCTCTCTCTCTCTCTCTCTCTCTCTCTCTCTCTGTGTGTGTGTGTGTGTGTGTGTGTGTCTGTGTCTGTCTGTCTGTCTGTTTTTGTCTCACTCTCTTTTTTTTATGCTGTTTCTCTGGATGCAACTTCCATTGGCAGGTATCCCAGTGACCGTGTCATCTTCAACTTCTTGAAGTGTCCAACACAATTCAGGCTTCATTTTTGCAACTTCATTCAATATTCTCTCAAGGGTTACATAAAGAGACATGCCTGGCCTTGGCAGCTTTTCTTAATTGTGGAGGAAATTTCCACAACCTCTTTTCACCAATGTATTTTATAGCCAGAATCATGGTGCTGCTGCTTGGGATGGTGTTGTGCTGTTTTGTTTGGATTCTGACAAATAAAGCTTGCATGGAGATCAGAGGGTCTGGAGGTCTGTACAGACAGGAGATAAGAAGTGAATGACAGGTCAGAGATAGGAAGTGAAAAGGCAGGCTTAGACAAAAGCCTGGTGTCTTTTTGTTCAGAGCAGTATGAGAGGTAAGAGGTGAAGATTTTTATCCCGATATCTGACTCTGGGATTGTATTATTAGGACTAATAAGGATGGCACATCAGGATGGATTGTGACTTTCATCCTGAATTACATTTTCATAAGATTTTATTTATAGTTGCATTTTCAGTGGAGGAAATCCATTGACCCTTTTCTTACATTAACTCAGTGGGGTATTGCCCCAAGGGTAATACTAGGTTTATTCCATTTCAGATAGATCTGTCATATATTTCAGCTCAAATTTTGGCTTCAAAATTTTATTTTCTGTTGCTCTTTTTCTCCTCAAATTTTATGTTTTATTTCTTTTTGCTTGAACGTCTTCACTGTAGACCTACATAAAAGGGATCAGGTATGTTCAAGCATTGGAGTTAATATTAGTCTGAAACTCTTCACTTTAGCATTTTTCAGAGTGTTAGGGAAAAAACACAAAATAGCCATGGTCTTTTTCAAAATATCTCAAGAAAGATGTCTAGCCTGGTTGCTATTATTTTCCCCTTCTGAAATCTCATGGCTGGCCCTCGATTGGTCACATTGCTCACAGCACTATTGTCTTCAAAAAACCTATAAGGATAGTTTCTTAAGCTTTGTTTACATTTAGTTGCTTCAATAGTCCATAGTTAAAAAAGTCGTCCACATTTTCCTAAAACCATTACCAGGCCTGTGACGATAACACCCATACTCCTGGTACTAAAACATCTGTCTTGAGTCTTTCCTAATCCTTCCCAAACAGTTTCACCATTTGAGGACCAAATATTCAAACATAAGCATATGGGGTCATTCTGGTTCAAACCACCACATCCAATTTAAAAAAATAAATGAATAAAACCTTGGTCTCCTGACCTCAAATAACTTATTTTTCTGCCTTTTCTGAATTATGAACTCTCAGTAATGGTTATCCATAATTTTTTTATCACCTGTTATTCAACCAAATTCTTACTGGTAACTAATAACAAGTTTGAAGTTCAGGTCTAAAAAGGGAAATTCTACTTCCACTACCCTACCTTTCTCTTCTGTAACAGCCTAAGCTTGTAGAATTATGAGATTGTCTGATTCTTGCCTAGATTTCTTTAAGATTTTTTTGCATATAAAAGTACACATCGTAACTAAGTTGTTTGTTCCCTTATGTGCTTTTTATTTACTTATTTATAATTATGACTCATTGTGCTCATCTAAAAGAACAAAATATTAACCATATGAATAAGAAAAAGAACAAGTTTGGTAAGGAAAAGTTTATGAACAAGGTCAAGTTGTGGAAAAGACAAGGAATATTTCTATGATTACATATTTGTAACTTTAAAAGAATTTGGAAACTTGTGCTCTGCATGAGACAATAGAAGCAGTATCCCAAAGTAAAAGTTTACTTATCAAAGGCTACATTTGGTGAAAACGAAAATTTATTTAACATAATAGATTCAAAATTACGGATGTCAATGAACTTGTTTGATAAAAACTAGAAATTAAGTGTCTTCACTAGTTCAATACATGAAAGGCAATGCAATAGTTGCCTAAAGATGCCACACTCTATACAAAGCATACAGTAAAGCTCAGTAACATTGAGTACATGGCATCAGTTTGGTAGCCAGGAAATAAGCATTCATCAAGGGATCATGACATTTCGTACCATGGTTCTACAGTGTTACTGAGATCAGAAAATGTCCAGTTGGGTCAAATTCCCAGAATTAGTCACTGATCAGTCTTTTGAATATGAAGTCTTAGCTGCAATAGCATCCCAAAGATAATATACAATGATGCCAGGGAAGTCAAGATGTAGGAATTTAGGGGAATGGAACTCGTCTAAGTTATAGTCTGTGTATTTCAGGCAGGAAAATTGAAAGGATGGACTTTTTGACTATGCTAGAGCCTAGAAACCTCCGTTTTAAGCTACCGATATCAGATATAGATCTCTAGAACTTTGTATTTGATTTACTGGTTGATGTTTGGTCTTGATTTAATCTCATTAGTCTTTACTATGTCTATAATGTTCCCTCTTAGAATATAAAGGATTATTCTGTTCCATGTATTTGAACTACATATACAAATTTTCTTGATGTTGTAACAGCTTACTGAAGTGATTGCCTGGCGTGTCAGGACAGACTTTGATTTTGGAGTTGTAGACTGTTGTGGAACTGATAAATTCTATATGGACTTTTAAATTGAACTGAAAATTAGATCTCCTTGATCCTAAGACACAATAGATAAAATGTTATAGCTTTAAATAATGTTTTATTTTTCTATCAAATTTAAAAGTGAAGTTTTGATAATCATGTTACATTGCAGTTTTCTCAGAAAGCAAAAGTTGTAGAGAATTTCATTGTGAAACAAGATGCAAAGGAGGTGCTGGAACACAGAACATTTTACACCAAGATATTCAGGTGTGCTGAAAAGACAGAATATTTTAAACTCGAATCACTTTAAGACACTGGTTGTTAAAAAGAAGGTAAAGAAACAGGATGTTAATGCGAGGTGAAACATTCCATTCTGCAGTAGAGCTCCTAAGGCTCAAGAAGTAACCAACTCAAGGGATTATGAAAGTCCCTGAAACTGTATAGATGCACTAGATTCCTCTGTTTCCAAGCTTAGGTGAACAGTAAGGACTTCGAGGGGCTCACTAAGCTGTTTGGAAGAGGTAGAGACAAATTAAACTGACTGGAAGAGGCACAGACCAACTGAGATACTAGGAAAGACACATCCTATTTGGTTAGCTGTCTCCAGGTTTTGCAGTGTTCTCTAGGCTTCAAGCATTTATGAGATTTTATTCATCCTGTGGTGGACTTTAGTGATGCAGCTATCTTTGAATCATTTCTATTCTGTAAGTAACTTCTTCATACTCCTATAATTAAAGTCAAAAAGACTCAGCAGTTCAGCAATTTGGATTGAACTTGATGATATTCATATGTTGGTCTCTTGTCATTCCCATATGCTGGATGAATAGACATTTGTTCAGTTTTTTACAGGAATAATGACACAAAACATTTTTGACTCTCAACATGTTAGCATTAGAATCACAGTGAAAAAAATTGGTGGTATGCCTATGAGAAATTGTTTGGATTAGGAAAGTTCTAATGAGAAGACCTACATTAACTGTGGATATTATTATTATTACATATCTTAGATTCCTGGAATGAATAAAAATAAGTGAGCTGTGGCTGGAGAAATGATTCTCCAGTAGTTAAAATAATTAGTCAGTTTCAATTTCCAGAGCTAATGGCTCACAAACATTTTAACTCAAGATCAAAAGGACCTGACAATAGCTTCTGTCCTCCTTGGGCATAAGGCAGGTGTCTAGTTCATACCCATTAATAAAGGCAAAATGACCATATACATAAAATTAAATGAATAAAAGTAGTAATAAAATATACCAAAGACAACAATTCATTTCTTTCTATTTTTGGACAGTTGGTGCAATGTGATTAGCATCTTCTAACCTTTCTTCTATACCTTTCTGGCTATTATGGAACTGTAAGCCAAAGAGAGGAGCCCTCTTCCTTCCCTCAAATTAGTTTGTCAGATATAAAAAATTCCATTTGGCATTTATTTGTATAGTATATAACTATTCTCTTTTAAACTGTTATTTCATTATAATAATAAAAATAATTATTATTATTATTATTACTGTTTTTTAAAGACAGCTTTGGAGCCTGTCCTGGTACTAGCTCTTGTGGACCAGACTGGTCTTGAACTCACAGACATCCAACTGCCTCTACCTCCTGAGTGCTGGGATTAAAGGTATGTGCCACCACCATCCAGCCTTAGCCAAATTTCTAACATGGATGCATAAGTATTCAATTTTATAAATATTAATCTTACCATATAGTTTCTTCTATATCAATTTTTTTTGAGACTAAGTTTCATTTATCTCAGAATGGCCCCAAGCTTAATATGTTAATCAAAGCTGACCTTCATCTTCTTACCCTCCTGTTTTTATTTCTTTTTTTTTTAAACTTAGGAATGCTTTTCTTTTTTTTATTAAAATTTTTTATTAAAAGTAAAATTTTTTTATTAAAAGTTCCGCCTCCTCCCCGCCTCCCTTTTCCCTCTCCCTCCCCCAACACCCCACACTCCATTCCCCTCCCCCTCCCTCTCCAGTCCAAAGAGCAGTCAGGGTTCCCTGCCTGTTGGCAGTCCAAGGTCCTCCCCTCTCCATCCAGGTCTAGGAAGGTGAGCATCCAAACAGGCTAGGCTCCCACAAAGCCAGTACATGCAGTAGGGTCAAAACTCAGCGCCATTGTCCTTGGCTTCTCATCAGCCCTCATTGTCCACCATATATTCAGAGAGTCCGGTTTTATCCCATGTATTTTCAGTCCCAGTCCAGCTGGCCTTGGTGATCTCCCAATAAATCAGCCCCACCGTCTCAGTGGGTGGGTGCCCCCCTCGCAGTCTTGACTTCCTTCCTCATGTTTTCCCTCCTTCTGTTCTTCATTTGGATCTTGGGAGCTCAGTCCATTGCTTCAATGTGGGTCTCTGTTTCTATCTCCATCGATCGCCAGATGAAGGTTCTATGGTGATATGCAAGATATTCATTAGTATGGCTATAGGATTGGGCCATTTCAGGGTCTCTCTCCTCAGCTGCCCAAGGACCTAGTTGGGTACATCTCTCTGGACCCCTGGGAACCCCTCTAGAGTCAAGGTTCTTGCCAACCGTAAAATGGCTCCCTTAATTAAGATATATACTTCCCTGCTCCCATATCCATCCTTCCATTATCCCAACCATCCCATTCCCCCAAGCTCTCCCTATCCTCCCCTTCGCACTTGTCTCTCCCCATCTCCCCTTTCCCCCATCCCACCCCACCCCCCAGTTCCCAATTTTTGCCCAGCAGTCTTGCCTGCTTCCAATATCCAGAAGGATAACTATATGTATTTCTTTGGGTTCACCTTCTTATTTAGCTTCTCTAGGATTACGACTTATTTGCTCAATGTCCTATATTTATGAGTAAAAACCAATTATGAGTGAGTACATCCCATGTTCATCTTTTTGGGTCTGGGTTACCTTACTCAGGATAGTGTTTTCTATTTCCATCCATTTGCATGCAAAATTCAAGAAGTCATTGTTTTTTACCACTGAATAGTACTCTAATATGTTATTATTCCACACTTTCTTCATCCATTCTTCCATGAAAGGGCATCTAGGTTGTTTCCAGGTTCTGGCTATTACAAACAATGCTGCTATGAACATAGTTGAACAAATACTTTTGTAGTATGATAGGGCATCTCTTGGTTATATTCCCAAGAGTGGTATTGCTGAAAGTACTGCTGTTACAAGTACACAATGCCACACCTGGCATCTAGGTTAATTCCAAATTATGTATCTTTCTTATAATTTTCTCTTCTCTCATTTTCTGAGGTTAGTAGTTTTGATTTTTTGGTAGTTTTAAAATAGCATGAGTTGTTAGAATTTTTATTGCTGTATTTATTTAAATATTCTCTACCTTTTTTAGATACCTAGTTGAATTACTAGAAATTGCCTTGATTCTTTGATTGGTAATTACAAGCGTTTTCAACTAGGGCCTATTATATTTTCAATAAAAAATGTTGCTCATAAGTCAATTTTTTGAATACATTGTCTCTCACTGGCACTCATTTAGGTGGTTGTGAAAGTTGTAGCAAGTTTGGCTTATCTAAAGGATGTGCATAGGTCATTAGTGGCAGGACCTTGAAATTTACATTGTTTAGGGTATCTCTCTCTCTCTTTTTCCTTGTCTATCACAATGTGAATACTCTCTGTCACATGATCTTACCATCACGATTTGAGGTTCCCTATCACGCATTCCCTACTCTGATGCCCCCAAACTCTTAAAAATTATGAACTGAAAATAAGTCTTTCCACTTTTAAGTAATTTTTTCCCATTATTGTTGTCACAATACCACAAAAGTCACTACTACAGTGTCAGAGCAAGTTTTTTTTCAATGTGGATATGAATCTGTTTTTTTTTAAATTTATTAGATTTAAAAAAAATACCAAGCCAAGTTCCCACTCCTTCCCCTCCTTCCATTCCCTCCACACACCCTCCCATCGCCCCATCAGTACCTTAGAGAGGGTAAAGCACATTGATTTGTGGAAGGACCAAGGCCCTCCCTACTCTATCTAGGCTGAGCAAGGTATACATCAAAGAGATTAGGACCCCCAAAAGCTGGTACATGTAGTAGGGATAAATCCTGGTGCCACTGCCAGTGGTCCCTCAGTCTGCCCCAGCTATGCAAATGTCAACCACATCCAGACGGACTAGTTTACTCCTATGCTTGTTCCTTCCCAGTCAGACTGGAGTTATTGAGCTTCTATTCGCTCAGGTAAACTGTGGATACTAGCTATAAACAAAGTACATTGAGTGTATAGTTCATGATCCTAGAGAAGCTATGTAATAAGGTGAACACAAAGAAAAACATGTATAGACCCACCTGAAAGTTGGAAACAGACAAGATTGCCTGACAAAATTGGGAGCATAAAGGTGGGGGAGAAGGAAGAACTAAAGGGGAAGAGGAAGGGAGAGAGGGAGGGGAGAGGAGTACTTGAGGATATGGGATAGTCAAGATGGACAAAGGACAGAAATGAAAGAAAAGAAAGAAATATCTTGATTGAGGGAGCCATTATAAGGTTGGCAGAAACCAGGCTTTAAAGAAATTCCCAGGAATCCACAAGAATGACCCCACCTAAGACCCAAGGAGAGAGGGCCTGATCTTGACTTGCCCTATAATCAGACTGATGATTATCTTAAATATCACCATAGAACCTTTATCCAATAATTGATGAAAACAGAGGCAGAGATCCACATCAGAGCACTGGACTGAGTGCCCAAAGTCCAGTTGAAGAGTGGAAGGAATAAGAATATGAGAGGAGGTCAAGACCATGATGTGTTCACCCACTGAAGCAAGAACTAATTTAATTCACTACTACTATGCTAGTTATCCTATAGCTTTTCTCTGTCTTAATGAGTTCTTGATATCCTCACTCTTATGACTGAAGAGAAGTCCGCAGCATTGTTTTCACTGTGTTCAAGATGCTGTTCATCTCAACCTCTAGTGTTTTTCATTTTGCAAATTTTGGGGAGTGGCCACACACAAACAGATTGTTTGTATTTAACTCAACAATGACTGAGAACCCTTGAATTTTTTCCCCTGAGTTCTTTCTCTTCAAACTTATTTTTCAGGACCCTGCCTTATTAGTCCTCAAAAGCCAGTCTGACTACACTCCTTACTGAGAATTTCTGCTTTATTCCTGTTTTCACTGTTACTGTGATAGTCCAAAAACTCCGTAAATAATAAGGAATAAACACAGCCAAAACAGCTCACATGCTGGGAGCCGATTCGAGTGGCCGCCATTACAAGATGGCGCTTGGCCCTGGCCTCGCTTGGTGGACAGCTCCATATTAGGCAATGCAGTGGAACCGTGCCTCTCGCATGTGCAGTGACGATGGTGTGCTTAGGGCCAATCCCGTGGCCAGGAGCATTGGCAGGTGCACATCGGCCAATCCAGGCACGACTCGTTCCCTTACCCCCTATATAAGCAGCCGCAGCTTGGCGCTCGGGGCTCCTCGCTTCCGCTCTCCCTTCAACCAAGAGGCTCCAATAAAGCGTGATTTGGGAAGAATCCTCTTCTGGTGGTCGTCTTTTCCTGCTGGTCAGGGAGTTCGCCGCACTCACATACATGCAGGAAAATTCAATACTGGAAATGACTGTTTTATATAAGTGTACAAAATCATATATGTAAATTAGTTTAAAGTTCATTTATAATGCATATTAGGTTTCGGCATACTTGGTAAGAATTCAAAGTACAATGCCAATTTTTGCAAAAAAAATGTAAAAAATGGATAAAATTTTTTAATTGTTGTGCAAAGAACACTGAAGATCTTATACTTTGTGGAAGATATTTGAATGTGGGCTAGATCTTCTTAGATAAAACATACAATAACGAGTGAATGCATCTGTGTGATTTTGTGCCTCTGTGTGCATGTAAACATATTTAAACATTTATATTAGCAAAAGGTTGTGGTTTACAAAGACCTTTTAAAAGTAATTAAGGCAATTATTTCTTGCAAATTTCAGCAATGGTCAGCAAAAAAAATCAAGTAATATCAAACATAAATAGTTGAGGTACTTTGGGACATACAGACTTTGCCCCATATTATTCTACTATCTCATCACCGTGAAAAGACAAATAGAAGAGGAATAAGTAGGCATAGCTGAGAACTAACTAAATTTACTTTTTAAAACAAGCAATAAACTGTATTTGACTTATGCATTAAAGTTTGTTTCATTTTAAATTTTTTCTGAGAATTTATGTATGAGTAGTACATATATTAGTTTTTATAATATTTCCACCCCTCCCTCTCCCCTGTCAAGCCCTTCTACTATCCCACAATCCTTCTCAATATTATGACCTGTCAGGGAATTCATCATCAGGGATAAGACTCTTTCTATCTCTTTCTTAGCTGTCAGAGACTGCCTGTAGATTTTCACCTAGTAGCAGGGTTTTGTGAAATTTTACTCATATGCCTTGATATATCAACTGCTATTTGCTATTTAGGTAACCACACTGCTGAGATTTTATGGGCGCAGCTTCGTTTCATGTCACGAAGACACTATTGCATAGGTGACATCCTAGTCCTCTGTCTGTGTCTCTGAAATTCTTCCTGGTCTCTATTCTTCATTTTTTCCAAGCCATGGGTGTGGGAGTTTTATTATAATTATATCAATTGAGGTTGGGTACAGTAAGTCACTTATTCTCTGCATTTTGTTTGTTATAGCTTCATGTAATGGTCTTCATCTCCTGGGTAAAAGGGTTCAGAAGCAAGCTCCATTTAACTGTGGGTACAAGGATAATAGAATACAGTTAGAAACTATTTAGGTCAGGGTAAATGTCAGCATTAAGTTCTCCTGAGTGCTGTGATAAAAGGAGTGTACTTCCACTACCTGACTCCCTATGGCTTTTCAAACATCCTTAATGACATTTATCTTCCTTTCTTCTATCCCTCTTTGGTACCTACTTCCCCATTCTCTACCAAAGACTGCTATTTTTCCTATTTCCACTTTCACTCAACTATCCATCTCCAGTGAAAGGGTGCTTGGGCTGTTCTTAGATTTTGTGGATAGAGTGATAATGAACATGGATAAGCTAGTATCTCTGGAGTAGGATGTTGGGTCTTCCAGGTGCATAACAAGGCTCATAGCTTGGCCATATAATATGTAAGATGGAGAAATTATGTAGCTCATATATGAGTCATGGTTTCTAATATTAGAATTATAGTATATCACAAATGTATACTGTAATCAACCTTCCCGGACTGTTTAAATCTTAAAATCTCCTGGAGGACTAAATGCATATAGGACGTATTTTCTTGAAGTATCATTTCAAAATGTGATTCAGAAGAAGAAAGGAAGTATCAGTGTCACATTTGTAAGTACAACAGTATGATATGTGAACCTTTTGGGCAATTTGAAGAAATTAGTTTCTTCAAAGAACAAGGCCAGTTGAAAAGTATAAAGTATTTCGCTAGACTTCCTCCACTTGCCGGAGGGGTCCTGAGATTACTCTGAAATATTGCTTTATCTAATTTCATCTCTTTTCTCCTCAAGCTGCATTTTTAACTCATTGTTTAAAAGTATATTGAGGAAATTTTAAGGCACGTGTACTTGAAACATTTATTGCCACAGTCTTGAAAAATATGGCATATTTGCATAAATTATTCTTCACCCTGAGTTAAAAACTAAAGTATTTTAATTAGGAAGACTTACTAGAATAAAGTTTTAAATATTTTAATGAAATTGATAAGGTATTAAATTATGAATTTTGACATTGTGTGTATGTGTTATTCATGACATCACAGGAAATTTTGTTAGTGAGTCATCCCCTTCCACTCAGGTGTCTGAGAATTAAACTGAGTTGTTAGGTTTGGGAGGCAAGTGTTTGTACCTCCTGTGCCAAATTATCAAACAAGACTTACAGATATTTGGATGATATGCCTTTTTGGTTCCAGGTTCCTTTTTCAAACTTTTTTTGTGTTTTGTCCAATGTATAATTCTTGAGGTTAGAAGACTTAACTGAATTAGCACTGGGAGGTGATGATAGAACATTTTGTTCTCTGCTCTCCCTTTCAACCTTCTCCCAAGGTCCCCATGCTTTCAATTTACTCAGGAGATCTTGTTTTTTTCTACTTCCCATGTAAATTAGATCTATGTATGTCTCTCTTAGGGTTCTCATTGTTGTCTAGGTTCTCTGGAATTGTAATTTGTGGGCTGGTTTTCTTTGTTTTATGCTTAAAATCCACTTATAAGTGAGTACATGTGATAATTGTCTTTCTGGATATGTGTAACCTCACTCAGAGTGATGGTTTCTAGCTCCATCCATTTGCCTGCAAAATTCCAGATAGATTCATATCTATCACCATTCCCAAAACTCAAGTCCAAATGGATCAAAGACCTCAACATAAATCCAGCCACACTGAACCTCAGAGAAGAGAAAGTGGAAAGTACACCTAAATGGATTGCCACAGGAGATCACTTCCTAAATATAACCCCAGTAGCACAGACACTGAGAGAAACAATTAATAAATGGGACCTCCTGAATCTGAAAAGCTTCTGTAAAGCAAAGGACACAGTCAACAAGACAAAACAAGAGCCTACAGAATGGAAAAAGATCTTCACTAACCTCACATCAGACAGAGGTCTGATCTCCAAAATATAAAAATAATTCAAGAAATTGGGATCAAAAGAACAAATAACCCAATAAAAAAGTGGAGCACAGATCTAAACAGAGAACTTTCAACACAGAAATCTAATATGGCTGAAAGACACTTAAGTGAATGCTCAACATCCTTAGTTGTCAGAGAAATGCAAATCAAAACTCTGAGATTTCATCTTATACCTGTAAGAATGGCAAAGATTAAGAACACTGATGACTACTTATGCTGATATAACATTCTTAAGTAAACACACATATTTCATTTCTTGATTCTACTTTCTAACCATTATGTCAACACAGATAACCTACCAAAATGCATTTGCCATAGTCAATTGATATGTTGAATAATTTCAATGAACAGAGCAGGTCACAGAGATTAACATGATTTTGATTCATATACAAGTAAATTTAACATATAGCCATTTCCCTTATATTGAATTCACAATATTCTACCACTTTAATTACCTTCTACCATGATTTTCACACTCTTTTTTATATATATTAGACTAGACTTTAGGAGAATTACAGTCTATAGTGAGTTAACTGCTTGACAATTTATGAACCATTGTATGGTACATTAAAGAAATACTCAGAATATTGTGAAAGCATACAAAAATGGGATGAGAATATCTGTCCAAAGAATCAAGAAATACCTGGGTAAGTACTTGGTCTGAACTTTGAAATTTAATTATGTGCAATGTGCATCAAAATCAACTAAAGGCAGGATGAATGATGCTGGAAATCAAAAGCTCAAGCACAACTCTGGGCATGGCCATTCAGGCAATTGAAAGCAACTGAATACAACTGAAGCATACAACAGATGAGGTACAGGTACAGTTGAAGAAGTATAAGAGAATGTTGACGATTTGATTCAGTAATTTCATAAAGACATGTGAAATGAGAATGAGTTTTTATTAACAGAACACTTTGAAAAAAATTTCAAGAACTGCATTGGAAACATTAGGAACCTTTTAAAATGTCTACTGCAGTAAAGTAAACAGAAGCTTGCAAAGGCTATAATGAAAGCAATATTTCTAAGAAGACTGGAGGGACAAGGTCAAAATATCCAGATGGAAAATCAAATAATAGATAGAGTTTCTTTAAAAAATTACTGACAAAAGTAACACATATAAGCATTTTCTATATTCTGTCCAGTTAATTAAACCAGAGTTCATTTCCTCATAAATCATAAACTAAATATGTAATATTGAAGTATGCTTTTCTACTTATTCAGTTAGAATTCATGTCTAGTTGGACTGAGCTAAAGGTCACAGATAATACTTCAATATTAAAAACTTGTAAGCTTTTTAATGCCAACATGTTTTCCATGGGCCTGGGTGGTGGTGGCACATGCCTTTAATCCTAGCACTTGGGAGGCAGAGGTAGGTGGATCTCTGTGAGTATGAGGCCAGCCTGGTCTACAAGAGCTAGTTTCAGAATAGCTCCAAAGCAAAACAGAGAAACCCTATCTCAAAAAAACAAAAAATAGGGGCTGGGTTCTATGGGCCATGGTCTCTTACAAATATTAAAATGCTAACTAAATAATAAGCAACTTGTTTAGGAATATGTGTGTGTGTGTGTGTGTGTGTGTGTGGTATGTGTATGTGTGTGTATACATATTTATTTCACCTAACATATTCCATTGTGTTTGAATGTGATTATGAATATTTTCAATGTACTTGAACGTAGCATATACCATTTCATAATCATGCTCACATCCCCAATTTAGTTGTTCTTAAGCAGGAGGCAAAAAGTATAGTATTCATATCTCACATATCTCATTACTAACCCTGTTTTTCATTTCAAGAATATATGTGATGACATAAAAAGTAGACAAGCTTATGAACAGGATGATGAGAGTTTCTTGATTGAAGAGTGAGTGACTTGTGAACTGGGATGTAGGCATCATGCAATATACTCATGATAGATGCAGACTTAGAACAGCTTTTCAATATATTCTAGAACCAGGGTTTTTTGTCAACTGGAGAACAAAATTAAGCATGTGTTCATCCCCAAAGGCATAACAGCACTGAGGGAGGTTCACATGATGAATAGTTCCTGATGTCCTCCAAAGGGACAGATGGTGTTAATGGATCAATCATGGTAGAGTTTGCTCCTGTGGAAGATTATTTCAACTTTTTCTAGTAGTCCACTGCTGGCAAAATTAAAATAAAAGTATGTTTTAGCAAAGGAAGCACACAAATATTTCTGTTTTTAAGATAAATATGGGTGTTTAGTGAAGTAGAGGATTATATATATCTTTAAGTATCAATTATTAATGAATATATTAATTTAAATTAAATGTTGTATAAAATGTAGTATTCATAAAATACTAACATTTTTATAACAGCCATCATATTTCCTCACGTTTGAATGTAATTAGCAGTATTTTCAATGCACTTGAGCACAGCACATAGCACTTCATAATTACATTCAAGTCCCCAATGTAGGTTGCTTCTAAGCAAGATGGAAAAAGTATGGATTTTCTTTTCTATATTTTTATATAAGAGGCATTAGGGAAAGAAAGACCAATAAATCACTGGAACCTGTATATCTTCTATAGAGAGAGAAATATTCAGCTAGCTGTCAAGTTCGTGCAGCCAGAACCTCAAATGAGCTGACCTACTTCCCATCTGGTTCAGCGTTCCTTTCCCATCTCAGTTAATTATACCTTAGGAGAAGACTCACATTTGTTTATATAAGAAAGAAAAAAGAAAACTCTTTCTCTCAGTACTTTTATAAACCTGAATTTCTTGTGGCTCTTTTTATTTTTAAATATAAAACATATTTCCTTTGAAGAAGTGTTCTTTTAAGTTTGCTTTTCATTTCTAACTACTTCATTTTCTGTGTTGGAAGGAAAAGTCTCTCAAATTGGGGAAATGGCAGTCAAGCTTCCCAAGTTATCAATGTCATTTTGCTCCCAGGATACACGATTCCTTTTATTTCCCAAATGTCAAAAATATCGCAGAGAAAAAGCACACAAACTGACAAAAGAAAGCATTCCAGTGTCTGGTGAGAATAAAATCTCTTCTATTAGCACTGTTCTGCTTCTTTCCCTCATTTCACTTTGTTGCTGAACTGCCATCAATGGAATGGGTGTTTCATGTGGCCACTGTCACATGACCATGAAAGCAAAAGTCAGTATTTCCTCTTAATTTACTTGATGTTTCCATAATAAAGACCTATTTAACAATATTAGTGACTCAAAGAAAAGTTTTAGTAAGTATTCGGGGTAATTTATTATTTGTCAGAGAGGTTGACTTCTAATGTCAATTCTGAATAACACAATGTCATATACAAAATATAAACGAAGGGAAAAGTGAAAGAAACAGGAGAATGATCAATATTTGCATACGGTTATTATTATCAATTACATATACTAGAATAATTACTATGCTAAATAAAACAGACAATAGTTCTTTAGTAAATAGAAATAGGCAACATAATATAACATATATATAACATAATATATATAACATATATATAACATAATATATATATAACATATATATAAAACATAATAGTAAGTTAATCCCTCAAGTTTTATGACTTACCAGTTTAAAATTTTAATTAACCTTGCATTTAAAGTAAAATGAAGTCAAAACCTTCCCTGCTTTTGCAACCATTCAAGATCTATACCATTATGAACCAGGAAAAAAATGGAAAAGTCACAATATTTTACCAAATACATTTGTGAAATGTAAGAGTACATCTTTTCGGCAACCCAGTCTTAAGTTAACAGTCATGTTAGTTGTAAAGAGCTTCCATTGTATATCTTTGTTCTACGCCTGCAAAAATAAAATCAGTTGATAAACTCACAGCTCTGGTTATGACACAAAGGTTTATAGTCTAAGACAGAGATATAGCGATTGAAATTTTAATAAATTGAGGTAAAATAACAACTTGAAACTTTACATCAGGAACATAACCAAAGTAACTAGCCTAGAAATAGTCTCTATTAAGGCTTGGATTGTGTCTCATATTGATTATTTACATATAACCCTACTGTTTGATAGACATTCCTCTAACAATCACCATTTGTCTTTATTTCATTTTCTTATACTGTTTATCAACAAGAGTAATATTCAAGAACTGTTTTCCAGTTTCACATTCACCTAGAATCTTGCGTGATATACAGTCTGCCCTTAGAAAGCATTAGTGAGAGGTGTGTAAATATATTAAAATAGTTTTCTTTCCTCCCCCTGTGGTGAGGGAAAACGGTATTTTTTTGGATCATATTGGCCATGACCTTATCCTTTTTCAAGTACCCACTTGAGAGTGTATCACAGTAAGTGAAGATGTACAACTACCTGAAATGTCTCTATAAGGATATTGTGTGCATACATTTATGACAGAAGATACTGGTTTGGGAAATAATTCTGTAGTACACAAGTCAGGCCCTTGTCCAGAATGTGGTTGTGGGAATATGTGACTGTAGAAAAGTCAGAAAAATGCAGCACTGCTACCTTTAAAAACAGAGAAAGAAGCTGAAACCAATACTAGTAGTTGGGCCCCAGATAGTAGAAAGCAAGGTTCTCCTCAAGAAGCTCCAGGAAGAAAGGTGGCCTACATGACATCTTAGACTTTTGAGAACTATTATAGACTTCTAAACTTTAAAACCGTTAGTATATATAGTACTTGAGAACTACAGTAGACTTCAGGAAGTATAGTACAAAAAAATGCATCTGAAGTCACTTTCTTTGTGGGAATTTGTGATAACAACAGTGGGATGCTCAAAGACACTGGAGTTACAAGCAAAGGGAGACACAGGTGGTCTTTTGATATAAATTCAGGAGATCTTAACACAGAGCTTCAGTCTTTGGGAGCAGTCTTTGGGAGCGAGCATGCTTATCCGATAAGTCAGATCCCCAGCCCTCCTTTTCTGTCTTATTGAATTGTGTGGATTCTTAGTTCCCATATATTCAAATCTAGATGAATTCCTAGTGTTCTTTGCTTGCCAGATAGTATATAAGAAGAACTAAGGTATTTCTGTAAATCAGTAACATGATATTAAAATAGTATCACCAAATAAATGACTTATTCTATAAAAGTGATAAATTTCAGTGCACTAATTAACATTTTGCCATGGATGACTTGTTCTCCAGCAGCCTTTTCTTTCTGAGTCACTGGGAAAGAAAGGAGAATTTTGTTACTTAATGTCCATTGTAATTAGTTTACAATGAAATATTGATTTTACATTAGTGAAGATTAATGCCATAGTATTGGCAACTGTATCTTGTTTTTATAAAGAATGACATTTTGCAGATAAAGAGACATTGTGTTCCACTGCCCTGCCACATTTGTGCAATTAGAACATATGTATTATACTCTAGATATTCAGCATTTACAGTGTTGGGGCTTATCATCAAACTCTAGTTGGAGAGTCCTGGTAAATATCATTACCAATGGATCAGATGAACATAATTTCATCTTCTTACAAAAACATGTTACATTTCTAACCATTATAACTGCATGGTGACTTGTCCATGAGAGGAATTATAAGACTTTTAATGGTATAGCATTGAAGTTCTTAAGGTTTTTGACTTATATCTGATAACTAATGACTGTTTATAATGAGATTTTATAAATGAATATGATGATATTGAAGATAGTAAGAAATTATTGAAGAAATGCCTAGTTTCTTTTGTGCTTTTCCTTCTGTTTGTGTCTGGAGAAATAAATATGTTTGTGCTTTTATCTGTACAAAAATGGCTGCAAATGGAAATCAAGAGTCTTTTTATTAAAATTTGAATTTTTATGATGTACTTAGTGATAAACATAAGAATAAATGTCTCTAAAGCTACAATTTATAATCATAATCAGCATAGGTACTTAGGCCTTGCGATTTGCATTGATAGAAAATCTTTTTTTTTTTTTTTTAATTTTTTGAGACAGGGTTTCTCCTCAGCCTTTTTGGTTCCTGTCCTGGAACTAGCTCTTCTAGACCAGGCTGGCCTCGAACTCACAGAGATCCGCCTGCCTCTGCCTCCCGAGTGCTGGGATTAAAGGCATGTGCCACCATTGCCCGGCCTGATAGAAAATCTTATGTTGAGAAAAAAATGCACATGCTAAGAAATGCTTAAAGTAATTTACAATACTAGTATTGATGGAGGTGGGTCTTGTATTAATCTGTTGCTTTCATTGGTTAATTAATAAAGAAACTGCCTAGGCACATTTGATAGGCCAACCCTTAGGTGGGTGGAGTAAACAGAACAGAATGCTGGGAGAAAGAAGCTGAGTCAGTGAGTCGCCATGATTCTCCCACTCCAGACAGACGCAGGTTAAGATCTTTCCTGGTAAGCCAGCTCATGGTGCTACACAGAATATTAGAAATGGGTTAGATCAATATGTAAGAGCTAGCCAATAAGAGGCTGGAACTAATGGGCCAGGCAGTGTTCAAAAGAATACAGTTTCCATGTAATTATTTTGGGCCAGGTGCCGGGGACGCAGCCCCGCCGCTCATATTACAACATAGTATAATAAATATTGTTTAGATCTTTTCCTTAACATTTTGACTTGATGTAAGATGACTCCCCAAATAATATCACCAAAGTTATCTTTGATTCTTCAGTGCATATGTCTGCATGCCCAGCATCATCCCCATGCTCAATAAGAAGGCAACTTTTACTAACCTTCAACCTTCAATTTCTGTTTCTTCCTTACTAAGGCTTTATTTGCTTTAAAGCTTTCACTCATGTGGAATAGCTCCACCAAAGTAGAGCTACAACTTCAATATTCTTCACTATTCTTAGCACTACCTTGATTTTGTTTGTTTGTTTGTTTTGATTTTACAGCTGTTGTCTGGACAAGAAATTTTGTTTCTCTTACAGGAATGGAGGAGTAGGGAGGTAAGGCATGGCTAAGGTTTTGGTGGATGGGACAGGGTGGAGACAAACCTCATGCAGGTGATATTGAAGAAACAGGTAAGACTTCTCTTTTGGAGGTGACAGAAAGCTCAGAGCTATTATCAACTTTCTATCCAAAGAGCTATAATATGCGGTTTCAAAATTCCTTGTCTGTCTTCTGGGTGCATTCTGATTCCTTCTGATACTTTGCTACTGTTCAGATAAGCTGCAACACCTGAAAGTATTTGCTAACCTAGCAGAGACCATCATGGTCAGCACTATCAGTGTTCTTAATAAAAACTATCATTACATCATGTGTGATGGAAGGCTATGTTGTCTCCCTGTGTGTGATCACAAACTTCTGGTACTGGTCATAATTTGCTGGTTATTGTGACTGGTGGTATGCAAACCCTTTGGTAATGTAGTATTTTATGCTAAGATAAATATCTTCTCCCAGGTCGAAGTGGCTATGTGCAGGGTCCCACAAATCTTTGGTTGACACAGGTACTAGATTTTTGGCCTGAAGACATCCTGGGGCCCAGACATATTGAGTGGCTCCCCCTAACCCAGGGTTCAATTTTATATGATGGTCCTCATGATTCTGTGCAGCTTTTTCCCAGCCACCATCATAGTGTGCTGCACAGCCTTATTTTATCTCTTAGGAATCTCAAATCCCAACAGTTCTTTCTTCACCTTCAGTAAGTATATGTCTACTTATATATGTCTACTTCAATAAGTATATGTCTACTTCAATAAGTATATGTGGACTTAAAATTCTGACTCCCTAAATGTGAGCTTTATTATTTTGAGTAGGTATGTTGAACTTCTTAAGGTTTTAAATTGAGTAATATCGTATAATCAGAACTATGAACTCTATTCTCTAAGAATAAAAATGAATCAACATGGCGATAGCAAGCCTTTAATGGGCAGAAAGGGCACCAAAGAGCAGAAGCATGGTCAAAGCCTTCATTTTCTTTTGTACTACTAACTGTTCTCTGTTTTCTGAAAGCAGAGCTTCATAAGAATTTAAAGTGTCATCTAGAAGTCTCAGCTTGTGAGAAAGGAGGGAAATCTGTGGTCAGTATGTAAAATAAACTAGGAGTTCCTTGCGGCTTGCACTGGATTTTTGGAACACATTTTCTTTGGAGGGGTACCTTGCTCAGTCTGGATATAGTAGGGAGGGCTTTGGTCCTTCCTCAGAACAATGTGTTTTGCCCTCTCTGGGGAGTGGATGGGGGCTGAGTTGAGAGGGAATGGGAGGAGGGGAGCTAGTGGGAACTGGCATTCATATGTAAAATGAAAAAAGATAGTTTGTTTTCTTTTTAAAAAAATAAACTAAAAGTGGGAGAAATTAATAAAAATAAAAAAGAATCTTCAAATTGCTGTAATAGATTGTTGGGGATTTGATCTTCAAGGTTTAAACCAATATATATATATATATATATTTCCTTACAATAAGAGATAATTACCATTTCATTTCTTACCATCCTCTACCTAAATGTCATATGACTCTGCATGGCTGTTATGTGCACAAGGAGTTTTGGAGAACATTTGTATTTCACGTCATAGATACCTGTGCGACACAGTTGTCTGCCTTGTCAAGATAATGATAGGTGATTAATCTTGTTTATGGACAACCTGTCAAGTATACAAGTATGTCAATGATTTTGTCTTACCTCACCTGGAAAAAGAGTACCTTAGTATAGAATTTCCCAGCTAGACAAATTCGACCAAATAAGATTTAAGGTTAACTTTAGTGTGGTGTGTGTGTGTGTGCACGCACACACGCATCTCTGTGTGTGTGTGTGTGCAAGCATTCCCATTCACAATCTTTCCACTTTTGCCTGTTTCTGTGCATGTTTTTTTCTCTCTCACACATTTCTGTCTCTTTGTGTATCTATATAGAATGTGTGTTTGTGTGCACATGTGGGTGGTAGAGACAAAAGATTGAATTCTGTTTTATTCAGTTGCTTTGTACTTTACTTTTGAGAAATGGATTTTCACTGTACCAAAGATCACTGCAGCATACACTGGTTGAGCAAAAAGTTCCAGTAATCCTTGGATCTTACTCCTTTTGCCTAATAAACAATGAAGTTATAGATACACAATGCCATGTCTGACTCTGTTTTTTACAACGGACAGAGATTTAAAGTCAAGTCTTCTTTGCATGTCAGACATGTTACTGACTGATCCAACTCCCCAATCTGTAAGGTGTTTCATTTAAAATATACACTAAGATAATATGTGACATTGGTTACATTTTGAGTGACACTGAGAGTAGGGTAAGAATCATTTGTAGTGAAGAACATAGTGCGCTTCTCTAATAGCTGTTATAATGTCAAAGCTCATTTAATTTCATCTAAACACTGCAAAGTGTATGTACGGAAATTCAGGAAATATAGTCATATTTCATTTTTATTTTAACAAATGAAGCTTGTCTGAAGTTCAGAAAGTAGAACAGCCTCACTGATTATCCTTACAGTTCAGGCAGTAGTGACACAAGACCTTGATTCCATTAGCAACACTAGCTTGCTATAGAAACTGGGCTGTAGTGGTGCACACTTGCTTTGGAACTCCTTCAGCCAATAGTCTTTAAGATACCAGCCCACTTGGTTATAGTCTTTTATACTATAAATACAGCTGTAAAGCTTGTGCACATGTACTCTTTATCTCCACTGCTAGATTCAGGTTTTCTTCCCCTTTTGTGCAGACGACTGTGATCTGTGAGTCTATCCCTGAACAAAGAACCCTTTATTATACTCTATTCTGAGCTAGTGAGGGATTACTTTATAAATTCCATCTTCATCTGGCACCCTTGTGAATCCCAACTCCTTGCCTACCAGGTGGACTGGCCTGAAAGGCCCAAAAGGTCTGCAGCCCAGAAGATCTCCTACTCCTACCTGCATGGTTTGATTTCACCTACTATACGTGTTACTTTGATAAAACCTGGCCATAGTGGAGCAATTTCCCAAACTCATGCATACTTCTCACAGATGCTTTTCCTGTCATAGCATGACTTGAGTAACTCCCGGTTTGTGTTCCCTACTTGCGAGCTCTGGCCTCCTTGATCCATATATGAAATTCATTTACTTCCTCTTAATTTGTCTAGCAAAGCATATTTGTCAGTGTTTAACCAAACACCAACACACAGAACCAAAGCGGTGAGGGACTGTTTGTGCCACCACTGGTTGCATCTTAACTAGACGCAGCTGCAATGGTCACACCTCTGGCCAATGGCAGTTATTACACCTACAGTTTACTGAAATCTTATAACAAAGGTAACTATTTGATTAGTAAATAAATCAATGAACTTGAAAACTATAAAATTTCATACAGTATTACTATCCAGAAATTTAATAAGCTTTTTGCTTATAATATGGATGGTATTCTGAAAGGCTTATATGATTTTCCTGGTACATACATTTATTGACTATTAGGACTTAGTTTTTTTTTTCATATTATATCCTTAAAAATGGTTTGATAACACAGCCAAGAATGAGTCACTTTTAGAAATGATACAGTCTTTACAGACTAATGATAAAAAGCTAGCTGACAGGATTAATATCATCAAATATCAAAATTTAGTTGTGGGAATTAAGAACCAGGAAAATTAATTGTATCATATAATAGGGTTAAACAGGGCCAAAGAGAAACCTTTAGTGACTTTTTACAAAGATTAACTAAGACTGTACAAATAGGAGTATCAGACCCAGAAGCTAGATGAGCATGTATTGAACTTATAGCTTTTGAAAATGCCAACTTTAAATGCAAAAATATACTTGAGCCTTTAAAGTTTAGAACATTACCAATGGATTAATGGATCCTGCATACAATAAATGTTGAAACATTTGACTTTAATACTGAGTCTTTGGTGGAAGAAGCAATTTCCAAAGGTATGAGGAGACAGCAAAATGACAAATGTTTTCACTGTGGCAAAATAAGAACATTTTAGAAGGGATTGTAGACAAGAAATTCCTAGTAATAATTTCTCTTCTGGGAATGGCAGAAATAGAAGGTCTCAATCTTCTGAATTATGTAGAAGATGTGGTAATGGTCAACATTGTACCATTGAATGTAGATCAACAAAAGATAGACAAGTCAGCATGATAACATTGGGAAAATTCTTCTGAGCCTCTTGTAGGCCCTCAAGTCAAACATGGCCCTGTCATTCCTAGACACTGTGGAGGACATATCTCATCAGAAACATTAAAAAATCCATCGCGAGGTGGGTAGTCCTTGGACTTCCCACAGGGCAGGGAACCCTGATTGCTCTTAGGGCTGATGAGGGAGGGGGACTAGATTGGGGGAGGGGGAGGAAATGGGAGGCATGGTGGGGAGGAGGCAGAAATCTTTAATAAACAAATAAATAAATAAAATTTAAAAAATAAAAATAAAAAATATTCCTATACAACAAGAAAAAAAATAAAAAATAAAAAAATCCATCGCCTGATCCAAAAAACAAACAAACAACAACACCAAAATAACGCCAAATTGTTCTGGATGATGGAATAAACATGGAAGGTGCATCCAAAATTCCAATAAGAAATAGGAAGCATATATTTTGGCAGACTTCTATAAATGATGAAAGACCAAATCTAAGGCTGTGTGTAAATAACATTTTAATTGAGGAATTACTGACAAAAGTACGGATGTGAATATCATTACTCCAGAATCCTGGCATCTGTATTGGCCTCTTCAGGAGGCAGATGTTCAATTCCTAGGAATTGGAACCCTATCTCAGCTAAAACAAAAGACAAGACGCTTTGAATTCATAGGACCAGCCGGGCGATGGTGGCGCACGCCTTTAATCCCAGCACTCGGGAGGCAGAGGCAGGCGGATCTCTGTGAGTTCAAGACCAGCCTGGTCTACAGAACTAGTTCCAGGACAGGCTCCAAAGCCACAGAGAAACCCTGTCTCGAAAAAACAAAAAAACAAAAACAAAAACAAAAAAAACAAAAAAAAAATGAATTCATAGGACCAGAAAGACAGAAAGTAAGCCTGAGGCCATGTGTAGCTAATACTACAGTGAATTTATGGGGTTGTGATCTGCTGCAGCAATGGAATACCCAGATTGACACTCCTGCAGTCCCAGAAAATCAAGTTTCTGTGAAGGATATTATAAACAAATATCACCAGCCATTCTGGTTGTACAAGGATACAAAGTAACTAGCAAACCTTTATTAGGCACCAGTGGTACCTACCTTTCAAATGCTTAACTGGGAAACCAATATGGGTTAAACAGTGGCCTTTAACAGAAGAGAAACTGCAGGCTTTAGGACAGTTGGTACAGGAGTAAGTAGATTCTCACCATATTAAAGTATTAACCAGCACATTAAATTTTCATGGTTTTCTTGTTAAAAAGAAATATGGAAAATGGAATGATGACAGATCTAAGAGCTGTCAACAAGGTAATTCAACCTAGGGTCCCTCTACAATCTAGAGTTCCTTTGCCATCCCTATAGTCTAAAGTATGGCCTTTTATAGTTGTTGATTTAAAAGATTGTTCTTCAATATACCTTTAGAAGAAAAGGACAGAAAAAAATTTTTGCCTTCACAGTGCCTATTAATAATAATTCTCAGCCTAGTAGGAGATATCAATGACCATGCTCCAATAGGGAATGCTCAATAGTCCCACCCTGTGCCAATACTTTGTAAATCAGCCCTTGGAAATAAAATATAAACAATTTTCTAAATCTATAACTTACCATTACATGAATGAAATTTTGCTATGTGATTTAAACCTAGATAATTTAGAAATACTGCTTGAATAAATAAATAAAGTTTGTCCTCTATGGGTATTGCAAATTGATCCTGGAAAAATTCACAGAGGAGATTCTGTGAATTACCTAGTTTATAGAAAACAGTTACAAAAATTAGAACACAAAAGGCACAAAAAAGGAGAGAAAAATTTTGGACTCATAATGACATTCAAAGATTGTTAGTAAGCATTTCTAGTCTATCACCTGATCTAATAGTTCATTTAAACCAAATTTTAGTTGGTGACAAAGACTTAAATAGTTCAAGTGATTAACAGCTGAAGCTGAGAAAGAATTAACTCTTATTGAAGAGAAATTATAGAGGCACATGTGAAGTAGATGAATGCAAATCTTATTTGCAGTCTAGTCATATTGCATTCCAGAATTCCTCCTACAAAAATTATAATGCATGGGGAAGATATTATCTTACAATGGATATTTTTTACCACATAAGCCAAGTAAAAAATTAAATACTTATGTGGAAAATGTCTCTGAATCCACTCTGAAATAAAAATTGAGTCTTCGTCAATGAACAGGGATCAACCCAGCAGAGTTAATAGTGCCCTTTAGGACTGATGAAATTAAAAAATTGTTGGAAGACAATGGACCCTGGCAAAGAGGTTGTGCTAATTTTTATGAGAAATTAATAACAATTATCCCAAAAGTGATAGAATTAAACTTATAAAGAGAACTATTTGGATTCTTCCCTACATGGCACATGACATAACAATAACTGGAACTTATATATTCTACATTGATGCAAATAAATCAGGAAAGGCAAGTTACAAATAAAAAGATTTAAGTAGGTTGGAACAAATCCCTTATAATTTTATACAAAAGGCTAAATATTTGCTATTCTCATAGTCCTAAGAGATTTTTTAAAAATTTCTCAATATAGTTATTGCTTCACAATATGCATAAAGAGTTGTCTTGCATATTGAAACCACTGAATTTATTCTAGATGATATAGAACTGACTATTATTCATTCATGTTCAAGATATAATCAATAATAGGGTTTTTGTTTATGGCTAGAATCTGCTTATGAGTGAGTATATACCATATTGCTCTTTTGGGGTCTGGGTTATCTCACTCAGTAAAGTCTTTTTTATTTCCATCCATTTGCATGCAAAGTTCAAGATATCATTGTTTTTTTTACTGCTGAGTAGAACTCTAAAGTATATATTGCCACACCTTCTTTATCCATTCTTCTATTGAGGGGCACCTAGGTTGTTTCCAGGTTCTGGCACCTACGGAGACAGCGTGACTGATCTAATAAGAGCTCACCAAGGCCAGCTGGACTGGGACTGATGGAGAATGTGATCAAACTGGTCTCTCTGAATGTGGCTTACAATGAGGGCTGACTGAGAAGCCAAGGACAATGGCACTGAGTTTTGATTCTACTACATGGACTACACCTTTCTAGACATGGATGGAGAGGGGGAGGACCTTGGACTTCCCACAGGGCAGGAAACCCTGACTGCTCTTAGGACTGGAGAGGGAGTGGGGGGAGTGGGAGAAAAATGGGAGGAGGGGAGGAGGTGGAAATTTTTAATAAATAAATAAATAAATTTAAAAAGTAAAAGAAAAATAATAAAACAAAAGTAGCATTGCAAGATAGTCATAACAACCTCCTGAAAAAAAGGTATGGTAATCACAGCAACTTTTTGAAACAAATACAATGTTTCTGACTTCTGGAGTAGGCAGTACTAAACAATTTTTAGTTAAGATTACAAGAGAGGCATAGCCCAACCATTGAAAAAGAGAGACTTAATCATACACAGGAAGGAATCTAGCTTATTTTTTACTATAAGATGGATTTCAAGCCCAAGATGAAGTTATAGTGGTTTATCATTACTTGTGCTTTTTTGAAAACACCAGTTTAACCTTGCTGAAAAATTTTTATGTCATTTTAAAATAGAAATATCCATCATGATATACTTCGCAAGGCAATGATGTTTTCCAATTCATTAGCAAAACGCATAGTGGTATTTATACAAACATGGTTATGTTTAAAATCAGCTGAACACACTCAAAAGGAAATTGAAGACTAGTGCTGACTATAACCTTGCTTCAGTAATTTGCCAGCTCTGTCAGTGGGAGAATATCACTGATGGTCTCCTAAAATGTTATACTACTCTTTACTTTTGGGGGCTGGAGAGATGGCTCAGAGGTTAAGATCATTGCCTGCTCTTCCAAAGGTCCTGAGTTCAATTCCCAGCAACCACATGGTGGCTCACAACCATCTGTAATGGGGTCTGGTGCCCTCTTCTGGCCTTCAGGCATACACACAGACAGAATATTGTATACATAATAAATAAATAAATTTAAAAAAATATTCTTTACTTTTTCCTTGAGAATTTTTTAAGTAATTTAAAAATATGGCTTGATATTTGATATATACACATCTCTTTATCACAGTCATCATTTATATCACTACTTAAAGACTGAGAATGTGATAATTAGTCATCCAAAATACTTTTAATTGTACCCAAACTTCTGAAAAACTAAGTCCTTAATATTTGACAAGTGGCTAAGAATTTCATTTTAGCAATTTGTCCATTACACAAGATAAAAACCAATCACTGTACTCTATACTTTTTCTATCACTCTACTTAAATTGTGTAAAACACAAAGCTACACATTGCTTCACTATATTTAAGAGCAAAATAATTTGATCTTATGACCTTAAGGGCATCTGTTCACAGCTCCATTTTACTTATACTGATTAATGTTCTAAATAACTTCTATGGAATTTGTGAGAGGTGGCTCTCATTCCTTATTTTTACTCTTTAAACATACAGTTCTAATTTGAAATGCTGGTTATTAGCTTCACTAGTGTTGTTTTCTCTTGGATATTTTTTAATTGGAATCCTGGATGTAGATAATAATAGCTTTCTGCTTGAGGTTGAAATGATTCCCTTTTCAGCCTTTTGTGTAAGCCTTCTGCTTCTGAACACATACTGTAATAATGTATTTATGAAATCTATATCATCTTTTGAAAAGCTAAACTTAGCAAAACATTGCAGGTGTATCTGGAGACAGTCTCCTTATCCTGTGTGGCAATGTTAAGGTTTGGAATAATCAATTATGGCTCTCTCAGGGAAAGCAAAAGTGCTGAAGAGTCCTCAGGCTCAGCAGGAGTGATTTCACTTATAATGAAGGAAATTGTATCTAGTACTGACAGCACTAGCATTCCTGTTGTTTCTCTAAAAATATAGTTAGGTAGATTTGATTCAATGGAGACAATAGTTTAAACTTGATAAACAGAGTCTTAGTTAAGTTTTGAGAACCAAAATGAAAACTGTATGTTTTTAGAATGTCTCATTCTGAATGCTTTCCACATATCACTTCTTTAATGGTCTGGAAAATATTAGAAATAGGCTCACAGGTCTAGGTACTTAATGGAAACAACAGTGCTTCCAGATTTCACAAATAACATCATGATAGGTTTTACATTTACACTTTAAATGCTTTGTATTCTGGGTATCTATCCTCCTGCCTTCCTGTGTGTCCCATGTCTTCAGATGAATAATTGTGCTTTGCTTGGAGATGTATTGCTAAGGTGTTAACGTAAAGTCACCAAAAGATATCATTCTCTATATGGGTCAGGCATTACTTGCTCGGAGAAAGAAAAAGGGAAAGAACATTTAAGTAATGAAGATCTATGATCAAAGTACTCAGGTAATGTTACACTAAACGAATGGCCATGTTAGAGAGTCTGGTGAAATTTAAACTGTACTGACTGTTAATAGATTTCCAAAGTCAGTAGCTAAGCTGCTCCCTGTTCTTCAGGATAGGTGTTCTTGTATGCCATTTATAAGCTTGTGTCATTTAAAGTGCTCATAAAATTATATAACTATAAAATATCAAAGAAATTCTACAAAATCAACCTCCATGTGCAATTTAAAATCAACTGGCTAAATGAAACGGCAATGGCATTTTTTAAGACATGCCCAAACCAAAAGGAGGTAAAAAGTGGGTTTGCGCTCATTCCTTACTCCTTAGAGGTTGTGATTTCATAAGTTACTCCTTTCCTATTTAGGTTTTATTCTCTACTGTATTCATCTGTAAAGGGGAGAAATTTATTTGAAAAATACATGATTTTCTTTGGGTTCACTTTCTTATTTAGCTTCTATAGGATCACACATTATATGCTTAATGTCCTTAATTTATGGCTAGAAACCGATTATGAGTGAGTACATCCCATGTTCCTCTTTTTGGGTCTGGGATACCTCACTCAGGATAGTGTTTTCTATTTCCATCCATTTGCACGCAAAATTCGAGAAGTCATTGTTTTTTACTGCTGAGTAGTACTCTAATATGTATATATTCCACACTTTCTTCATCCATTCCTCCATTGAAGGGCATCTAGGTTGTTTCCAGGTTTTGGCTATTACAAACAATGCTGCTATGAACATAGTTGAACAGATACTTTTGTCATTTGATGTGGCATCTCTTGGGTATATTCCCAATAGTGGTATCACTGGATCTTGGGGTAGGTTGATCCCAAATTTCCTGAGAAATCGCCACACTGATTTCCAAAGTGGTTGCACAAGTTTGCATTCCCACCAGCAATGAATGAGTGTGCCTCTTTCTCCACAACCTCTCCAGCAAAGGCTATCATTGGTGTTTTTGATTTTAGCCATTCTGACAGGTGTAAGATGGTATCTCAAAGTTGTTTTAATTTGCATTTCCCTTATCGCTAAGGAGGTTGAGCATGACCTTAGGTGTCTTTTGGCCATTTGAATTTCTTCTGTTGAGAATTCTCTATTCAGATCAGTGCCCCATTTTTTTATTGGGTTCATTAGCATTTTAAAGTTTAGTTTCTTGAGTTCTTTATATATTTTGGTGATCAGACCTTTGTCTGTTGCAGGGTTGGTGAAGATCTTCTCCCAGTCAGTGGGTTGCCTTTTTGTCTTAGTGACAGTGTCCTTTGCTTTACAGAAGCTACTCAGTTTCAGGAGGTCCCATTTATTCAATGTTGCCCTTAATGTCTGTGCTGCTGGGGATAAACGTAGGAAGTGATCTCCTGTACCCATATGTTGTAGAGTACTTCCAAAATCATATAGTCATCCGCATGGAGAGGGGGAAGTAGACAAGATTGCAGGGCAATAACTGGGAACTTGCGGGTGAGGTGGCATGGGGCAAAGGGGAAATGGGATGAGAAATATGAGAAGGGGAGGATGGGAGGAGCTCGGGGGATTGGGATGGTTGGGATATAGGAAGGATGGATACGGGAGCAGCGAAGTATATATCCTATCTAAGGGAGCCATCTTAGGGTTGGCAAGAGACTTGACTCTTGAGGGGTTCGCAGGTGTCCAGGAATATGTCCCCAGCTGGTACCTTGGGCAACTAAGGAGAGGGAACCTGAAATGACCCTATCCTATACTGATGAATTTCTTGCATATCACCTTAGAACCTTCATCTGGCGATGGATCGAGGTAGAGACAGAGTCTCAATTTGGAGCAACGGTCTGAGCTCTTAAGGTCCAAATGAGGAGCAGAAGGAGGGAGAACATGAGCAAAAAATCAGGACCACGAGGGATGCACCCACCCACTGTGACAGTGGAACTGATTTATTGGGAGCCCACCAAGGCCAGCTGGTCTGGGACTGAATAAGCATGGGCTGATTCCGGACTCTCTGAGCATGGCTGTCAATGAAGACTGATGAGAAGCCAAGGACAATGGCACTAGGTTTCGATCCTAATACATGAACTGGCTTTGTGGGAGCTTAGCCTGTTTAGACGCTCACCTTTCTGGACGTAGATAGAAGGACCTTGGTCTTCCCGCAGGGCAGGGAATTTGGACTGCTCTTCAGTATCGAGAGGGAGGGGGAATGGAGTGGGGGGAGGAGAAGAGGAGTGGGGATGGGGGGAGGGAAGTGGGGGGAGGGGCAATATTTGGGAGGAGGGGAGGGAAATGGGAAACGGGGAGCAGGTGGAAATTTTAATTAAAAAAGAATAAAAAAAAAAAAAAAAAAAAAAAAAGAAAAATACATTTAAACGTAGCGTTTGACCTAAATCTGCTTTTCAGGAGTAGTTCTGACTTTTCCAGCTGATCAGTGAACTTAGACAAACTTCGAGAGAAGCCAACTTTTTTTTTTTTTTTTTTTTTTTTGGTTTTTCGAGACAGGGTTTCTCTGTGGTTTTGGAGCCTGTCCTGGAACTAGCTCTTGTTGACCAGGCTGGTCTCGAACTCACAGAGATCCGCCTGCCTCTGCCTCCCGAGTGCTGGGATTAAAGGCGTGCACCACCACCTCCCGGCGAACTTTTTATTCCAGCTATTGAGTCATTCCCAGTTTCCACCATCAGAGTTCCTTTTAGCCATGGTTGTTGTTAATGTTTTTGTACATCATTTCACAAAAAATATTTCCAGTCTGCTCTAAGATAACAAAATCATGTTTTGAAAACACAAAACCTAATTTTCTTCAGATTATTGGTTGACTTTCAATATCTGAATTCTAAGAGGATTAAATACTTAAATGATAAGAAATGTTTATTCCGTGTGATATATTAATTTAAATGGATTATTGAAAACTTCATTGATGAATAACTAGACATATTATATACTTAAGATGCTCAACATTATTTCTTGGTTACTCTTTCAGATTCATGAGCAATCCTATTTCTTATACAGTTACCTTATTTTTGGTGTATATGATGAGAATAATTAAATTTTAGTATCTTCTTCCTCTGGGTTTGGGGCATTATATACTGAAGCATTGGCCCCTTTAACCACAAGTTCTCCATTCTACCCACCATCACAACTGGGTAACATTTTTTCCCATCTATATTCCTATGTGTTCCACTGTTATCTGTTCCACCTATAGGTGATAATGAGAAGTCTTAATCTTTCAGTTCCTTTCTATATCATGCAGCATAATATCGTTCCAGCTCAAATGTGTTTTAGAACCACAAGGATATTCATTTAAGATGTTCAAGACCATGTGGTTTTATACACCACATTTTCTGATAATTTTTAATCTAATTTTCTTAATATATTTTTCCATTGCACCCACCGAGTTTTTCCCATATACTGCACACCAAAATACTATGACCAACAATGGGGTGGTTTCTAATGTACAGTTGTTACTAAATTACTTATTATATGGACATTGCAAACTCTCTATAATTGGATTGTTGTATTTTAGCTTTGATTCTTCATGACCCTGTATATTGCTGTCATATTTCTGTCTACAATGGCTTCATCAGCTTATATACTTACCCTCAATATATAAGTACACACTTCTTGATGTACTACCCAATAATTCTTTCCTATTCAGTGTTTGTGATGGAAACTAATATGTGAGAGCTGTCCTGTTGCAGCTTCGACTGACATTTTGTGATGACTATATTTTCAACAACCTGTTGGTCAGATTTGGAACTTTGTGTTTCTTCACATAGCTGTCACAATTCTCTTTTCTGATATTATCTCAATAAGCTTATGTGTGATTTTGTTTTCAGTGTGCATGAGTAGCTCACAAATTGTAAAAACAAAATTCTTATAGAATATATGTTTTACAAATATTTTTCTATCCACTGGCAAGTTGCCCATGCTTCATGATATGTCCATTTACTTATGACCATATGGACAGCACTAATTGCACTCAGGAGTCATATCTATTGGTGGTATAGTTGTTCAAAGGTTTTTAGTCCATCATAATGAGATATCATGGAAACTTTTATATCACTTTAAATGACATAATATCACAGCATGTTTCTAGTCCTCTGACTCTTAAATTTTTTGCTGCCCCCCTTTTAAGATGTTCCTTGAGCCTTAGGTAAAGGAAAGAAGTAAGTCTTATCCATGAATAAGTCTATAATTGATTATCCAATAGAACGCTAAGTGGTCAGCCCTAAAATCATGAAATAGACTGAGCAGACTATATTGATATATTTAGTCATATATATATATATATATATGCAAATATACATATATATACATACACACACATACATGTATACATAAGTGTGTGTGTAGACAAACAATAACAACCAATAACAGTTAAAGAGAAAGAGGCTAAGATTTCAAGATAGAGCAGATGAGGGTTAAAGAGACTGAAGAGAGGAAAAATGGGAATAATCATATTATTATTATTATTATATTTTAATTTGAAAAGTATCTAAGGCATAGTTTATTTTGAGATAAATATTGTGGAGGCCAGTTGAGAGAGTTGGAAGCATATAGTGCTAAAATATATGAAACTTTAAAATAATAAAACTAATTAAAAATTCACTTTATTTTGGAAGTATCTTAAATTTATTAAGCCACTTTTCCACAGTAGTATTCAAAGACTAAAACTATAGAAGGAGCAGTGGGCTGCTTTCCTGCTGCCCGGCTCACGGCCGCCTGGCTAGCTTATGCCTGGCAATAACAACACACAAGCTGTATTCTTTTAAACACTGCCTGGCCCATTATATCTAGCCTCTTCTTGTCTAACTCTCACATCGTGATTAACCCATTTCTATTAATGTGTGTAGCACCATGAGATGGTGGCTTACCGGGAAAGATTCAGCATGTTTAACCTGGCTGCTGGCTCCATGGCGTCTGACCAACTATGCTCTCTTTCTCCCAGAATTCTGTTCTGTCTACTCTACCTACCTATCTGAGCTGCCCTATCAAAAAGCCAAGGCAGTTTCTTTATTAGCCAATGAAATTAACACATAGACAGAAGACCCACCTACATAAAAAACAATCAAAATTCCAATTTTAACATTATATTTGTAAAATTATTAAATATCATTATATTTCTATAGAATCAAACTTTATTTTATAATCACACAAAGAATTAATGAAAAACACAACATATTATCATGTTAATATTAGATGGGACTAGTGCTCTTACAATGTTCTATGGAATTAATGATACTACAACTCTTGTTATTTTAAATT
This sequence comes from Chionomys nivalis, assembly GCF_950005125.1. Taxonomy (NCBI): domain Eukaryota; kingdom Metazoa; phylum Chordata; class Mammalia; order Rodentia; family Cricetidae; genus Chionomys; species Chionomys nivalis. Next base: position 65,051,677 of record NC_080096.1, on the reverse strand, counting down.
TATTATAAAAATAATACATGATTTTTTAGAAACACTTTAGCTTTTTCCATGAAGTGGCTGTTTTCTAGTAGATTGTATTTTCATGAAAATTGTACTTTAAAAAAGATACAATATCTCAAAAATTACATACTGCATACGAGGGATCTATGATTTGGAATCTAGTGTTGTGTGAGTCAAGATTAGAAACAATCTTTATTATTTGAACAGAAATAATCTTTTTCAAATATGTAGCTGTTCATGCAAGAAATGTAAAACTTTGCCATCAAAAGAAAATAAAAGCAAAACAAAGCACATGTGTGCCAAAGAAATGTATAAAAATATTTTCATCTCTCTCTATAAAATTTAAAATATCTCAAAAGATTAATTGCCCAGTTTTCAAGTTTGATGATAATAAACTAATATGAGCAGATTTTTAACATATACTGCATGAGCATACTTTGGTCACTCTAACCCAAGAATCATACAAGGACACTTACAGCACATTTAATGACATAATGTGGCATATGTAAAATATTTTGATCTGACCTATTTCCCACCTCTCAGAAGAGCAAAATATACCTAAGATATGGAGCTTCAGGGACATCACCCTACTCTTTGTACAGTAACTGGATCATAGTGTGGAATTAATGCAGGTTGAGCAAGTGAATATAAATTTTAAGTTATGAATGACAAACAATGAATTAAAGGAAATAGACTGACACTCCATTAGAATAGGAAACTTATTTGCTTAATCAAATTATATTCATCTTGTATTCCTGTTCCTCCAACAACACATTGCATTTAGGTCATTCATACAAAGATGAACAGTTGTCTCTCTGCAGTATGTCTGAATATCATAGCCACCATGAATTCTCATTAATCATAAGCCTGGTGATCATGTTGAGTTTACATAACAATTCTCTAGCTCAGAAAACTTGTAGACTTTTGCCATTACATTCTAATGACTACACTATACTACACAATCAAGTTTATGATCTCTTTGAGATTGCTAGAATGCCTGAACTCACATTCTTTATTTTCAGGAGCACAAAATAGCAAACACAATATGCAGTGAGACACTAACTTCAAGTCTTGGAGAAGTGTATTTAGGTACAAATATTTCAAAGTCATGGCAGTTTTCCAGGTGGGAAAACTCATAAAATACTGTTTAATGCAGCCTCAGTTTCTTATAATGCTGAGACTGCTGCTCAAACAATTCACTGCATTCCATACATACATGAAATATCCTTGGTGGCTTTGTTAGCTTATTTACTTTATACCTTTGGGAAGCTGTTCCCCAAAGAAATGAACTAAAACTGAAATTAAAAATCAGATTAATTGATCACGAGTAACCTGCTACCTTTATGTTATTTATCTTATTGATTTTATTGACTCTAGAATCACCTGCTGCCTGCAGCCTGCTCTGAGAAATGCTACTGTACACAGAAGAATGAACACTATCATGTGTGGTTGTGGATACTGATTGCTACCTAAATTCGCCTTTTGGAGTTGAGAAAGCCACGGCTCTGATTATAAATTCAAAACACATTCAGGGAAGTATTAGTATAAACTGAGTTTGAATGATGAAACTTTTAAGAGTTTTCTCCAGAAGTAAAAGACATTAGTGAGGTTCTAAGAGCAAAGGCATTTGTGGAACGGTTACCTGAACTCAAAGTTGGGCTTGTTTTGGAAAAGAGGAATCATCAATCCACCCTTCTGTCTACCTACCTACAGACAAATATGTTTTATGAATTCATAAAAACCTACTGACTCAAAGTATTTTGTTAACATTAAAGCAATGGCAATTTAAAAAAACTTTTTATACATTAAGCTTCAAAAATAAATGCTAACAAAATATTATATTATCTAATATACATATTATGCTAGAATACAACCATAAAATTATGTTTGTATGCACTTTATAAAATTAATAATGTATACTATATCCTTTATTTTACAATGTTTCAATTATTTAATCATTAACTTTATAATAACATATTTTTATATGGATACTTTGAGAATTACTTTAGATTTTTAAAATGTTTTATTTCATTTAAGGCCCATTCTATAGGAGAACACTCTAAATCTTTTTTTTTATATTCTTTTTTAATTAAAATTTCCAACTGCTCCCCGTTTCCCATTTCCCTCCCCCTCCTCCCACACATTGCCCCCTCCCCCACTCCCCTCCCCCATCCCCACTCCTCTTCTCCTCCCCCCAGTCCATTCCCCCTCCCTCTCGATACTGAAGAGCAGTCCAAATTCCTTGCCCTACAGGAAGACCAAGGTCCTCCCACTTCCATCCAGGCCCAGGAAGGTGAGCATCCAAATAGGCTAAGCTCCCACAAAGCCAGTTCATGTATTAGGATCGAAACCTAGTGCCATTGTCCTTGGCTTCTCATCAGCCTTCATTGTCCGCCATGTTCAGAGAGTCCAGTTTCAACCCATGCTTATTCAGTCCCAGTCCAGCTGGCCTTGGAGAGCTCCCAATAGATCAGTTCCACTGTCACAGTGGGTGGGTGCACGCCTCGTGGTCCTGATTTCCTTGCTCATGTTCTCCCTCCTTCTGCTCCTCATTTGGACCTTAAGAGCTCAGACCGTTGCTCCAATTTGGGTCTGTCTCTCTCTCGATCTATCGCCAGATGAAGGTTCCTGTGCCATTCTCCTTGGCCTCTCGTCAGCTCTCATTGTCTGCCACATTCAGAGAGTCCGGTTTTATCCCATGTTTTTTCAGTAGCAGTCCAGCTGGCCTTGGTGAGCTCCCAATAGATCGGCCCCACTGTCTCAGTGGTTGGGTGCACCCCTCATGGTCCTGACTTCCTTGTTCATGTTCTCTCTCCTTCTGCTCCTCATTATAACCTTGGGAGCTCAGTCCGGTGCTCCAGTGTGGGTCTCTGTCTCTATCTCCATCCATCGCTAGATGAAGGTTCTATGGCGATATGCAAGATATTCATCAGTATGATTATAGGATAGGTTCATTTCAGGTTCCCTATCCTCAGGTGTCCCAATGAACTAACTGGGGACATTGCCCTGGGAATCTGGTAGCCATTCCAAGTTCAAGTATCTTGCCAACCCTTAGGTGGCTCCCTTACCTAAGGTATGAGTTTCCCTGCTCCCCTATCCAACCTTCCTTTATCCCCAATCACCCCGATTCCCCCAGTTACCCTCATCCTCTCCTTCACACTTTTCTCTCCCCATCACCCCTCATCCCTATCCCCCCCCCAAGATTCCAATTTTTTGCCCATCAGTCATGTCTATTTCCCATAGCTGGGAGTATATCTATATGTTTTTCCTTGGGTTTACCCTCTTGTTTAGCTTCTTTAGGATCACAAATTATAGACTCAGTGGCCCCTATCCATGGCTAGAAACCAATTATGAGTGAGTACATACCATGTTCTTCTTTTTGAGTCTGGGTTACCTCACTCGGGATCGAATTTTCTATTTCCATCCATTTGCATGCAAAATTCGAGAAGTCATTGTTTTTTACTGCAGAGTAGTATTCTAATGTGTATATATTCCACACTTTCTTCATCCATTCTTCCATTGAAGGGCATCTAGGTTGCTTCCAAGTTCTGGCTATTACAAATAATGCTGCTATGAACATAGTTGGACAAATGCTTTTGTCATATGATAGGGCATCTCTTGGGTATATTCCCAAGAGTGGTATTGCTGGGTCCAGGGGTAGGTTGATCCCAATTTTTCTGAGAAACTGCCACACTGATTTCCAAAGTGGTTGCACAAGTTTGCAGTCCCACCAGCAATGGATGAGGGTACCCCTTTCTCCACAACCTCTCCAGCAAAGGCTATCCTTGGTGTTTTTGATTTTAGCCATTCTGACAGGTGTAAGATGATATCTCAAAGTTGTTTTGATTTGCATTTCTCTGATCGCTAAGGAGGTTGAGCATGACCTTAAGTATCTTTTGGCCATTTGAACTTCTTCTGTTGAGAATTCTCTGTTCAGTTCAGTGCCCCATTTTTTAATTGGGTTAATTATCCTTTTAAAGTCTAGTTTCTTGAGTTCTTTATATATTTTGGAGATCAGACCTTTGTCTGTTGCGGGGTTGGTGAAGATCTTCTCCCAGTCAGTAGGCTGCCTTTTTGTCTTAATGACAGTGTCCTTTGCTTTACAGAAGCTTCTCAGTTTCAGGAGGTCCCATTTATTCAATGTTTCCCTTAATGTCTGTGCTGTTGGGGTTATACATAGGAAGCGATCTCCAGTGCCCATATGTTGTAGGGTACTTCCCATTTTCTCTTCTATCAGGTTCAGTGTGTTCAGATTGATATTGAGGTCTTTGATCCATTTGGACTTGAGTTTTGTGCATGGTGATAGATATGGGTCTATTTTCATTCTTCTACAGGTTGACATGCAATTGTGCCAGCACCATTTGTTGAAGATGCTTTCTTTCTTCCATTGTATTCTTTTAGCTCCTTTATCGAAAATCAGTTGTTCATAGGTTTGTGGGTTAAAATCCAGGTCTTCTATACGATTCCATTGGTCGACTTCTCTGTTTTTATGCCAGTACCACGCTGTTTTCATTACTGTAGCTCTGTAATAGAGTTTGAAGTCAGGGATGGTAATGCCCCCAGAAGTTCCTTTATTGTATAAGATTGTTTTGGCTATCCTGGGTTTTTTGTTTCTCCATATAAAGTTGATTATTGTCCTTTCAAGATCTGTGAAGAATTTTGATGGGATTTTAATGGGGATTGCATTGAATCTATAAATTGCTCTTGGAAGAATTGCCATTTTTACTATGTTGATTCTCCCAATCCAAGAGCAAGGGAGATCCTTCCATTTTCTGGTATCCTCTTCAATTTCTTTCTTCAATGCCTTAAAGTTTTTGTCAAATAGATCTTTCACTTCCTTGGTTAGAGTTACCCCAAGATATTTTATGCTGTTTGTGGCTATCGTGAAAGGTGATGATTCTCTTATTTCCCTCTCTGCTTCCATATCCTTTGTGTATAAGAGGGCGACTGATTTTTTGGAGTTGATCTTGTATCCTGCCACATTACTAAAGGCGTTTATCAGCTGTAGGAGATCTTTGGTGGAGTTTTTGGGGTCGCTCATGTACACTATCCTATCATCTGCAAATAATGCAAGTTTAACTTCTTCCTTTCCAATTTGAATCCCCTTTATCCCCTTATGTTGTCTTATTGCTATTGCTAAAACTTCGAGAACTATATTGAAGAGGTATGGAGAGAGTGGACAGCCTTGGCGTGTTCCTGATTTTAGTGGGATGGCTTTAAGTTTCTCTCCATTTAATTTGATATTAGCTGTCGGCTTGCTGTATATAGCTTTAATTATATTTAGGTATGACCCTTGTATCCCTAATCTCTCCAAGACTTTTATCATAAAGGGATGTTGAATTTTGTCAAATGCTTTTTCAGCATCTAATGAAACGATCATATGTTTTTTTCTTTCAGTTTATTTATATGATGGATTACATTGATAGATTTGCGTATGTTAAACCAGGCCTGCATCTCTGGTATGAAGCCTACTTGATCATAATGGATAATTTTTCTAATGTGTTCTTGGATTCGGTTTGCCAGAATTTTGTTGAGGATTTTTGCGTCGATGTTCATGAGTGAGATTGGCCTGTAATTCTCTTTCTTGGTTGGGTCTTTGTGTGGTTTTGGTATCAGAGTTACTGTAGCTTCATAAAAGGAATTTGGCAATGACTCTTCTGTTTCTATATTGTGAAATACATTAAGGAGAATAGGTATTAGGTCTTCTTGGAAGTTCTGGTAGAATTCCGCATTGAAACCATCTGGTCCTGGACTTTTTTTGGAAGGGAGGTTTTTGATAACAGCTTCTAATTCTTCACGACTAACAGGTCTATTTAGGTTGTTCACCTGGTCCTGGTTTAACTTTGGTATATGGTATTTATCTAAAAAAGCGTCCATTTCTTTTACATTTTCCAGTTTTGTGGCATACAGGCTTTTGTAGTAAGATCTAATGATTCTCTGAATTTCCTCTGTGTCTGTGGTTATGTCCCCCTTTTCATTTCTGATCTTATTAATTTGCAAATTCTCTCTCTGCCGTTTGATTAGTTTGGATAGGGGTTTATCAATCTTGTTGATTTTCTCCAGGAACCAGCTTTTGATTCATTGATTCTTTCAATTGTTTTCTGTGTTTCTATTTTGTTGATTTCAGCCCTCAGTTTGATTATTTCCAGTCTTCTACCCCTTCTAGGTGAGTCTGCTTCTTTTTTTTTCTAGAGTTTTCAGGTGGGCTGTTAAGTCTCCAATGTGTGCTTTCTCTGTTTTCTTTAAGTGGGCAGTTAGTGCTATGAACTTTCCTCTCAGGACTGCTTTCATAGTGTCCCATAGGTTTGAGTATGTTGTTTCTTTATTTTCATTGTCTTCAAGGAAGAGTTTAATTTCTTTCTTTATTTCTTCCTTAATCCAGGTATGGTTCAGTAGTTGACTATTCAGTTTCCATGAGTTTGTAGGCTTTCTGGAGGTAGCATTGTTGCTGAATTCTAGCTTTAATCCATGGTGATCTGATAAGATACAGGTGGTTATTAATATTTTTTTGTAACTGTGGATGTTTGCTTTGTTACCGAGTATGTGGTCGATTTTTGAGAAGGTTCCATGAGCTGCAGAGAAGAAGGTATATTCTTTCCTATTTGGGTGGAATATTCTATAGATGTCTGTTAAGTCCATTTGATTCATTACGTCCATTAATTCTCTCATTTCTCTGTTAGGTTTCTGTCTAATTGACCTGTCCATTGGTGAGAGAGGAGTATTAAAGTCTCTTACTATTAATGTGTGCGGTTTGATGGCTGCCTTGAGTTTTACGTACGTGGGTGCTTTTATATTAGGGGCATAGATATTCAGGATTGAGACTTCATCCTGATGAATTGTTCCTGTTATGAGTAGAAAATGTCCCTCTCCATCTCTCCTGATTGATTTAAGTTTGAAGTCAACTTTGTTAGAAATTAGTATGGCCACCCCTGCTTGTTTCTTAGGTCCATTTACTTGATAAGCCTTATCCCAACCCTTTACTCTGAGTAGGTGCCTGTCTTTGTGGTTGAGGTGTGTTTCTTGTTAACAGCAGAATGTTGGATCCTGTTTTCATATCCAATCTCTTAGTCTGTGTCTTTTTATAGGAGAGTTGAGTCCATTGACATTAAGTGATATTAATGACCAGTGGTTGTTAACTCCGGTCATTTTTTAAGTTGTAAATTTTGTGTGTTCCCCTTCTTTGTGTTGCGCTGGTGAAGGGTCTCTAGTTGTCTGAGATATTGTGGTCATTGTTGGACTCCTTGGTTAGTGATTTTCCTTCCATTACTTTCTGTAAGGCTGGATTTGTGGTTACGTATTGTTTAAATTTGTTTTTATCCTGGAAAATTTTGTTTTCTCCATTTATAGTGAACGAAAGCTTGGCTGGGTATAGTAGTCTGGGCTTACATCCATGGACTCTTAGTTTCTGCAGTACATCTGTCCAGGACCTTCTGGCTTTCATGGTTTCCATAGAGAAGTCAGGTGTAAGTCTGATAGGTTTACCTTTATAAGTAACTTGGCCTTTTTCCTTTGCTGCTCTTAGTATTCTTTCTTTATTCTGTATGCTTTGTGTTTTGATTATTATATGGCGAGAGGATGTTTTTTTTTTTTTTTGATCCAGCCTATTCGGTGTTCTGTATGCTTCTTGAACCTTCATAGGTATATCTTTCTTTAGGTTGGGAAAGTTTTCTTCTATAATTTTATTAAATATATTTTCTGGACCGCTGAGCTGCGCTTCTTCTCCTTCTTCTATTCCTATTATTCTTAGGTTTGGTCTTTTTATTGTGTCCCATATTTCCTGAATGTTTTGTGATGAGAATTTGTTGGCCTTGCTGTTTACTTTGATCAGCGTGTTTATTTTCTCTATGGTATCTTCAGAATCTGAGATTCTTTCTTCTATCTCTTGTATTCTGTTGGTTATGCTTGCTTCTGTAGTCTCTATTCGTTTACCTAGATTTTCCCTGTCCAGCTGGCCTTCTGTTTGTGTTTTCTTCTTTGCCTCCATTTCAGTTTTTAAGTCTTGAACTGTTTCCATTATCTGTTTGATTGTTTTTCCTTGGTTTCCTAGGGTATCATTCACTGATTTACTCAATTCTTCAAACTTTCTGTTATACTTCTCATCCATTTCTATAAGGGCATTTTTACATGTTGTTTAAGGGCGTCAATCACTTTCATAAAGTCAATTTTATCTACTTCATGATTAAGGTGTTCATGTCCTCCTGTTGGGAGGTCGCTGGGTTCTGGTGGTTTCATATAGTTTTTCAGATTGTTAGGTGAATTCTTGCATTGGCGCCTGCCCATCTCTTTCTCCGAATGCTCCACTATGGATCTTCTTTTACCGGATCAGGTCTCCTTGCCTACTGATGTACCTTCCCAGTGATGGCTCTCTGCAGTGATAGCTCTCCTGGTTCTCTAGTGATGTCTCTCCTTGCTTGTTGCAGGCAGGCCAGTGAAACAAAGGAAGTCTCCTCTGCCTACTTGCCCTGAGGATTTGCCCCCAGCGCCAGACTGAGCTGGATGGTGTTATGTGCCCAAAGAGGAAAGGGGGCAGAAGGAAGAAGGGTTCTGGATGCAAGCTGGGTGGGACAAGAAGAGAGAGGCAGTATGCGGGGTATAGAGCCCCTGCAGGGAGCCCAGGGAGTATAGGAAGGGGGATGAGGAACTTCACAGTTCCCTGTCCAGGGCTGCTTCCGCCGCAGCTGGTCACAAACTCACCCCACTGCTGTCTCTCCTGGTGCCGAGATCAGATCTCCATGCAGGTTGGGTAGTTCGTAAACAAAGCTCCTACCTTGGTTGGTGCAGGCAGGCCAGTGAAACAAAGGAGGTCTCGCCTGCCTACTTGCCCTGAGGATTTGCCCCCAGCGCCAGACAGACTGAGCTGGATGGTGTTATGTGCCCAAAGAGGAAAGGGGACAGAAGGAAGAAGGGTTCTGGATGCAAGCTGGGTGGGACAAGAAGAGAGAGGCAGTATGGGAGGGTAGAGCCCCTGCAGGGAGCCCGGGGAGTATAGGGTGGGGGGTGAGGAACTTCAGAGTTTCCTGTCCAGGGCTGCTTCCGCCGCAGCTGGTCACAAACTCACCCCACTACTGTCTCTCCTGGTGCCGAGATCAGATCTCCGTGCAGGTTGGGTAGTTCGTAAACAAAGCGCCTACCTTGGTTGGTGCAGGCAGGCCAGTGAAACAAAGGAAGTCTCGCCTGCCTACTTGCCCTGAGGATTTGCCCCCAGCGCCAGACAGACTGAGCTGGATGGTGTTATGTGCCCAAAGAGGAAAGGGGGCAGAAGGAAGAAGGGATCTGGATGCAAGCTGGGTGGGACAAGAAGAGAGAGGCAGTATGCGGGGTATAGAGCCCCTGCAGGGAGCCCAGGGAGTATAGGGAGGGGGATGAGGAACTTCAGAGTTCCCTGTCCAGGGCTGCTTCCGCAGCCGCTGGTCACAAACTCACCGCACTGCTGTCTCTCCTGGTGCCGAGATCAGATCTCCGTGCAGGTTGGGTAGTTCGTAAACAAAGCGCCTACCTTGGTTGGTGCAGGCAGGCCAGTGAAACAAAGGAGGTCTCGCCTGCCTACTTGCCCTGAAGATTTGCCCCCAGCGCCAGACAGACTGAGCTGGATGGTGTTATGTGCCCAAAGAGGAAAGGGGACAGAAGGAAGAAGGGTTCTGGATGCAAGCTGGGTGGGACAAGAAGAGAGAGGCAGTATGGGGGGGTTAGAGCCCCTGCAGGGAGCCCGGGGGGTATAGGGAGGGGGATGAGGAACTTCAGAGTTCCCTGTCCAGGGCTGCTTCCGCCGCCGCTGGTCACAAACTCACCGCACTGCTGTCTCTCCTGGTGCCGAGATCAGATCTCCGTGCAGGTTGGGTAGTTCGTAAACAAAGCGCCTCAACACTCTAAATCTTGCCAAGAACCTGTGACCAAAGAGAAGCCCTAGTAGAGAAGCTAATAGTATTATTTTATAAATAGACATAGTATTAAATTTTCTTCTATATACTTATGTGTATGTCCATAGATTAGTGCAGTTCTCACTCTTCAACAGAAGTGTGTGTGTGTGTGTGTGTGTGTCTGTGTGTGTGTGTGTGTGAAGTACATAATATTAAACAAATAGACTCATACCTGGTCAAAATAAAAAGATTAAAATTATGTAAAGTGTTTACCCATAAATGACACATCTGTATATCATACCCTCTCCACAAGGCTAAAGAAACATCACTGAAGATGCGGCAGTAAGTATGTTTGATTCGGAGACTGGAGAGAGCAGGGACAAAAGTCAGTGTTCTCTCGACTATAGGACTATCACACTCATAAATTTACAGCATCTGTGGTGGCCTGCTAAGATCTGTCCAGTATCAAGCTAATCACCCTTCCATCACTTATGGTATGGGTCCACATGAGCCAGAATGCACAGCTGACAAGATAGTGAGACTTGATTGCTGCTTGGAGAAAGGCAATCAGATTTCTTTAGGATTGCAGACCCTGGTACATTAACTATGTTTTGTACTTGTGGATAACCGTATATCCATGACCATATGCACAACACTAATTAGAAAAATTAAGGTTTTAAATTAATAGAAAGAAGTTTGAGAAGAATCTAGGAGTTAGAAATAAAAAAGAAATAGGAAGAGGTGAATATGGTGGAGACATATTATATGTAAATAAGAATTTTCAGGAAATATATAAAAATAATATATTAAAAGGAGATAACTACAGAAAGGCACAGCCAATTAAAATGTGGAGTTGTGGATTGCAGTCCCAGTAAATGCATCTACAAAGCACTCCCACACCTAAAGCTCAGGGAATATTGAGGATGAGGGAGAAGAAAGATTATTAGAGCCAGAAGAGCACCGAGAGTTTGATGAAATACTGTGTTCCCCAGTAATATCAGATGCAATGCCCAAAAATCCTCATCAATATGAACAACCATATGTGAGCTGAACAATAATAACACCAATGAAAATGCCAAATGGGATGGCCTCAACCCTGTAGACAAAGAACTATAGACAACTAGGAAAGGCAGAAAATAGAGAGGTAACTTCCTGAGGGAAGAACACACCAAATGGTTTACCAGTATCAGTCAGCTGTACATCATACAGTATCCTGTATATAAAACACATATATAGGATCATTACATAAACTAAAGAAGTTATATTAAGAATATATATATGTATATGTGTATATAAATATGTGCACGCAATACTAATGTATTTGAAAGAGAATGGGATAGGATATATTGGAAAGTTTAGAGGGGGAAAGAAAAGAAAAATATTGTTATACAATTAAAATCTCAAAAACAAATAAAATGTTAATATTCAATGATGTTTCAAAACATCAATTATTTGTATTATACTTTGAGGATCAAGAAGTAATAATGGCTTACAGGAATTCACAATATGTGCAAACAAAACAACATTTTGAAAGATAGAAAAGGGTTCATAATATATGCTGTGCAATAACGAGAATTGAAGTTCAGAGCTCAGTACCCAATAATAAGAAAGAATCCCATAATTGCCTGTCATACCACCTGAAAGGAATGGTACACTGTCTTCTGGTCTCCAACTTTACAAACACTCATGCACCCATAAGCATGCACAAGCTCGCTCTCTCTCTCTCTCTCTCTCTGTCTGTCTGTCTGTCTGTCTCTGTCTCTCTCTCTTTCTCTCCTTCTCTCTCTCTCTCTCTCTCACACACACACACACACACACTAAAATAAAGTATTTTTTGAGATAAAGGATAAATGTCAGCAGAAGTTAAGAGAAGGCAGGAATTTAATTGTTTAAATTGACAAAAATATATGGGTAAAATAAATGAAATTATTAGTTGATGGGCCATAGATCAACTAGGTACTCCAGTTTAAAGATCAATTATAGGTTGAGATACAATATTTGGTATATCTTTTTACTTTCAATTTTCTATATAAGACCACAGCCTCCTAATTTGCACCATATTATAGGAACATTTAGATTATGGTATGAAAACATGAGAATAATGTGATAGAAATTCATTGGAGATAGGAAAATTGATATAGTTTGACAGACAAATGAAGGCCCACCCTCTGCTTCAAAGCCCTCCCTTTTTCTTCTTCCATCAACCTTGATCAGGTACATCGAAATAAACAGAAAAATTGTAGAAATTGCATTACCATATGTGGGGAGCAGATGAAGTCCAGACCCAATGTCTATTATTAACATACATGAGTGTGGCCATGTCAAAGACCCTGGCGTCTCAGACATATGAAAATAAAAAGGTCTTCCCTGGGACAAGTTCAGAGGAAAGACAAGATCTTCCACAGTCTAAGATTAGCTACTTTCCTTCCTCCTTATTCTTTCTGTGTCTAAAACTGTGGTAATGTTCAGGGATTATACTTGTACATCACAGTCAGAGCACGTGACTGTCACAATAGCGGATTTTCTTCATGCATATTCATCATTTCTACATGTCCACTGACCCAGGAACCACAATTCCAGTGCAACATAGGTGTGGCACAACTGTCTAAGAGATGAAAAGCAAATTTTCACATTATAATGTCCATATTGTTTTCACCTATTCTGATTTTAAATACAAGTGTTCTTTGATTTGTGATTTATACCTAATCATATTCATAAGGATGAACTAAATATATCAGAAATTATACATAGTCCATATTACCAGGACAGCATGAGCTCATGTAAGGAGATGTTGATAATACAGACAAAGGAGAGAAACTGCAAATATTTATATAACAATATTTGTGTAAGATATTTTTGTTTTACTGATGGAATATGATTCTAAAATAGATTATGCATGGGTATGTATCAGGAAGCATCCAACTCTGCAGCCAGGGCAGGAAAATCTGTAGCAAAATATCCCTCTTTCTGTCTTGTTCTAACAGGTAACCAACACCATGGGCAGAAGAAACATTTTATTTTTCCTGAACTAAAGTCAGTATAATCTTGTAGTCATTAAGAGAGGAAACCCCATGGAGGAAAGTCCTATAATAATTCATCCTAGGGCACAAACGGGAGAATTTCAGGAGATGAGCTGTCAGAACTAGAATGAGTTACCAATGCTGAAGTTCTAGACTGCCCTAGGCTTTCTTTAAATTCATTTATGGAATACATAGCTGTTCATTTGTACAGGGTAAGACTACAATTTAGCAACATCTGTTAAGTGCCACATTGCCCAATACCATATGATACTCTGACTAGAGCAAAGACTCCATTACACTCTCACAGTATCTGTAAACATCCAGGAGGATCATAACTTACATTAAGGAAACACTAGAAACATGGAAAGTAGAAATTATTTAATATTATGCTAGAAAATAATAACATCAGGTCTGAAAATAGAAAATTTTTCTGAATGTAAGTTATTCCTTGGAAGAATGGGAAAAACAATAGTCTTAAAATTATAAAATTTCCAATGTCCAACTCCAAAATAGTCATAATGTTCAACAATGAATACAAGTGAACAGACACAAATGAACTTTCAGAATATATCTTCTAGCCTAGAGTAAAATAAGAAAATAGAAGCATAACCAGAAGTTACATGAATGCTAAAATAGCAGAAAAACTTTTAAAACCAGTTAGTAGAAAGTTTTGCCAGTTTCAAAAGAAAAAATGAGAATCATGTAGTTAAATTAAAAGTACATAAATAATCTAACTGAAATTTCTTAATTAAATATCTCTAAGTGAGCATAGTAGGAATGTAGGCACTTCAAGATAACTATCAGAAAAAAAGAGAAATTGAAGTAATTGAGAGAATTTCATAACATATTTATATAATTATCTTTAAATTTAGAGGAAAGTAAAGCATCTTAGCCAGATTTAGAGGGACATCAAGCTGTTTAATGTATAAGTACAATCTTAGAAAAAAAAAAGGGTTGGTGGGAGAAAAAAGATATGAAACAATAATGGCCTGACTTTTTATAATTTTAAGGGAAATCAAGAAAACAAATTAAAGAAATATAAAAACCTGCAATCAGAAAAACATGGATTTGATAATTTTCTCTAAATATAGAAGAACACAACCACACACATACACACACACACAATCCCATACTGGTGATTCAGATTTATTTTCTCTGGGATTTAAGTATACATTTGGATAATAACTTCATATGAATAATTGAAGTTGAATAAAAGGGTCTCTTAGAAGGGGAATGAAAGAATAAGAGGCCTATGATGGTTTTGTGAAATACTCTAAAATACTATGCCTGGAAATAACTGGATCACAAAAAGACAAAAGAATAAAACCAAAGTTTTCATTGGCAGGGAGTTAGTAAAATATCCCTGCCCCATATGTTTGGGTCGGTTAATCATAGTCTGTGGATACGGTATTACTGTATGTTTTTGTTCCATATAAGTGACTGAATCTATTCCTAGCTCACAGTAAGCCCTATGTGTTCTTTCTCCCTACTTTAAGAAGAAATGATTCAGACTACTATACTGTTGAGGACAGTCCTCTGTAGAGGTAGTAACAGCCTGTGCACTGTTGCAGGTTTCTACCTCGTGTGTTCTACTGGGCTTTGGAAAGGCATTTTTCTGAGTCTTTTCTGCTTCAGATATTAAACCTTCACCATTTTTCTTGTAAGCAATCCTGATAAATTCAATGGTTTACCAACTTGGATTTGGGCATCATCCTTAATTTTGTTATAATCCATACCTCTCTGGAATAAGCAGAAAATTTTCTCCCGAAGCACGATGACATAAAACATCATGCACCGAATAAAGAAGCAGTTCTTAAAAATGAATACCATACACATTCCTGAAACAGAACCAGATGTTTGTATGTATTGGGTAAAATGGTGCCTAATATTCCTCCCCTGAATTTCCTCTCCACTGTGTTTGATTGAGAATCTTAGTCATCTTTACTATTTATAGACTCTAGGGGAGGAAGGGCCCTAGAGACTATGGTCACTTTCAGGAGCATTATTGGCTAATTATTCCATCATAATTTAACCCATTTCTCTTAATCTGTGTATAGCCACATGATTATAGCTTACCAACAAGATTCTAACCAGTGTCTGTCTCAGGCAGAAGATCCATGGTGTCTGCCACTCTGCCCTTCTTCCCAGCATTCAGTTCTATCTACTCCACCTACCTAAGTTCTGTCCTATCAACTAGGCCAAGGCAGTTTCATTATTCAACTAATGAAAGCAACATATAAACAGAAGAACGCCATACACCACCTTGTAAATTTCCTACTTCTGCATGAGCTTCCAAATCCAAGGGAAAGGGTTTTAATCTCAGAGAAAACTACAACACAAAAGCCATTGTCAGTCACATTTCAGTATTCTTTATGGGCTTGAAGCTGTAGTAATTTTCTGATACCTTTATCTCTGTCTATCTGGCCTGTGTATTACTTTACTTTGGCTGAGCATGCAACCTGATTTCTTTGTGAGCACTCATTTCTTCATATCATTTATGATGTTTAGATAGTATGACTTGGATACTTACATACATCTAAGGAGCTATCTGCCTTAGTGCCACATCAGAGTTTTCTATTTGAGTGACCTGGTAGTAACTCAATTATTGATCTTTCTTGGTACACAAAATTGTTTTCATAGAGTCATCCTTGATTAAGAAACTAAATACAATATCTGTAACAAAGAAAGTGTGGTATTTATCTGAGATTATTTTTTATAACACTAAGTTATCACATAGGTCTAAGAGAACAAGGAAACCCCAACATAGTAAATAGATCCAAGAATAGTGACCTCAGTATTAATCACTCATGACTTAACTTTTGCCTTGTGTCGAATCATTCAACACCTTTGGTATTTCTACAACAGTGTGGTGTTGGGTAACAAGTAAAAGATATGCAAAATAAAAGATATTTATAAACACAGAATTCTAATTTAAAAGATGTTAAAATAGTAGTATAGCATGCTTAGAACTTATACTATAGCATAATGATCAATCAATCAATAAATAAATAAACAGATTTTTTAGATGGCATGTTATGTTTTAATACTACCAATAATCATTTATTAAAATAAAATCTCAGAACTAGAGAGAGATTTGAGTATTTCAGAAAACTCACTGCTCTTACAGAGGATCTGAGTTTGTTTCTCAAACACATGGTAGCCACATCCATATTTAACTCTAGTTCCAGATGACTTGATTACCTCTTTGGCCACTACAGGCATCTGCACACATGAGGGACATATACTTGCATAAAACATTGATATAGATATATACATATAATCTTCTATTCATAAGAAAACAATACAGAAATTTGTACATGAATATTTTCTGCTACAATTACCTATTACACATACATTTTTCTTCTTTTGAGAACACTTAATTTGATGTAATTTAATTACTCCACATTTTAAACATGAAGGAAACAAACTGGTTATATAACAATGCAACTTATGAACAAAGGTGAAAATTGTATTTTTCATTTTTCTCAAAGGTAAAATTAGCATTTTAAATTATTGATTTCACTAAAAACATAAGGTCAGAGTTGAAAAAAAGAAATAAAAAGGAAATGATATGACTGGTCCTAGGTATGGTAGAGAGGAAAGCTTGTTGTAGACAAAAAGGAGATCATAGTCAGAGGCAGGAACAACTGGGAGAATCTACTTTAGACATGAGCCTGAGCCATGTGAAGAGAGGGAACAATGGAGAACCAAGTGAGGTGGCAAAAAAAAAAAAAAAGATAGAAAAGCACATGTAATTAAAATGTTTGGATTATATAGGGAATAACCACTGAAGAAAGGACTGCCCAAGCCTTAGGCTAGAAATTTCAGGATAGAGGAGAAGGCAGGGTATCTATACCGTGTGACTGCTGGGTACTGATGAATTCTGGGAGAAACTGGTGGCCAGACTAACTTCAGTCACTTCTTCCAAAGTTTGAAATTTAGCAAAAATATCAGTAAATCAAATGTTGAATAAATTATTTGTATTTAAATCTTTTATTTATATTATAAGTTTTAAGTTATGGTAGCTCAATTACATTGGGAAATTCCTGTTATGCTGGACTTGTAATATTTGACTAAGAAAACATAATAAAATTTAATAGATCTGAAACCACTTCTGAAAAAAATGCAAGATTTCTAAGAAACATAATTTTTAGAAATCTAATCTGTTACTTCAAGTGACAATTTATCACTAAAAATATGACCAAAATTTATTGTAAAATTGTTTGGGTTTCTGTCCTGCCTAGTTCCTGCAGTCATTAAATCCCAAAGAAATCACCCAGAGGTCTACATTAACTATAAACTGATTGGCCCATTAGCTCAGGCTTCTTATTAACTCTTATAACCTATATTAGCCCATATTCTTGTCTATGTTAGCCACATGGCTCAGTACCTTTTTTCAGTGAGGCAGTCACATCTTATTTCTTCTGTGGCTGGTCATGACTGCAGAGGAATAGGCTTCCTTATTCCCCAAATTCTCCTGTTTTCATTGACTTGCTTCTACTTCCTGTCTGGTTGTTCTGCCTCTACTTCCTGCCTGACTACTGACCAATCAGCGTTTATTTAAGATATAATTGACAGAATACAGATCGATGTCCCACAGCATAAAGTTATGACTTTATTTTTCAAAACATAATGTTCTTCAATTGTTTTACTCAGTATAAGAAATAAACACAACAGATGGCACTGATTTGAGGGCAAATGAGAACTTTCAGTTTACCAGGAAATACTTCCATTGAGAGATGTCAAGGGACTTTGAACTTATGAACATGTGTGGGTATATGGTGAATATATTTCTAAATTAGATGTATTCAACTCCCTGATACCTAAATGTATACTTATAATTAGGCAATCATGTAAGGAAATCATTATTTGTCTTTGCTCTATAATTTGAATTTTTGGAAGGGAAGAGCTTTTTGTTTTTCATCTCCATCTTGAAACTAAGAGAAATATAAACATAGAGACAAACACAAACCAAGTTAAAAAACAAAGAAATAGATACACACTAAGTTCAGATCCTCTTTTAAAGATCTATCAGAGAAACCGAGGATTAAAAATAATTATATACAGTTACATATTTTACGCTCCATATATTTATTTTTATAAAAATACACCAAAATTCATGTTCATAGCTTTGAGCCAAGAATTGTCTGAATTATGAACCTGTAGTGGGAGACAAAATGCTCCTTCATTTATCCTCTTAGAACTATTTTGTGAGAAGAACAACAAAACCATTCAAACTCAATTAATATTCCCCCACAAAACATCCGTATCCTTGACAACTTGAAATTGTTACATCATACTCATATTTCTTTCCTCATTCAATCCTCTCATCAGAACTAGAACTTTGATATATATCTTACCATTTGCTTTAGTATTAGGACCAACAGAGTATAGGCATTTTTCTCTAAATTTGATAAATAAAAATAGACTGGATTTTATAATTGTAATTGTTACTTAATAACTATTTTTGTATATAATTTTACTATGTTAAAGTTAGAACATTTCTTTTTAACTGAACAGAAAGAAATGTGGATTATTCTTTACCCTGTATGAATATAGTCACTGTGATTAGGTTTACAAAAAAGCTAATTGGCCAATACCTATACAGGATAATATTAGATGGGAAAATCAGACCAAGGACACTGCAAAGAAGAAGGGTGGAGTCAAAGCAGTCTCCAGTCAGTCATGGAGAAGATACAGGTGATACAAGATGAAAAAAAGATAAAGCCACATGGCAGAATGTAAATTAATATAAATGCATTAATTTAAAATGTAAGAGTTAGCTAGTAATAAGCCTGAGCTATTGACTGAGCATTTGTGAGCATCTGCTGGGACACAAAGAAGCTCTGCCTACAACTGAGAGAAGAAGATGCTTGAAATGACCAAGGCTAGGCACCAAATAATGAAAATACTAAGCTCTCTCTCTCTCTCTCTCTCTCTCTCTCTCTCTCTCTCTCTCTGTTTCTCTCTCTTTATGTGCCTATGCCTATGCCTTTGTGTTTATGTGTGTCTGTTAGCAGATGTATAGAAGTAATAGTATTATTTCAGGAAATAATTCTTTCCTTCCACTCCATAGTTTCTTGGAATTAAGATGATTACCAGGTTGGTGGCCAGCATGTTTCAAACCGAACCATCTCACCTGCCTGAATGATCCAATGTTATAGGTCTCCTTGTTTTACTTGCTAGTGTGTATATATATAAAATGAATATATATATATATATAAAATAAAATGAATATATATATATTCATTTTATTTTATTTTATTTCCTTTTCTATAGAGGGTTTTTCTGTGTTATTTTGGAGCCTGCCCTGGAGCTTGCTCTGTTGACCAGGTTGCCCTCAAACTCACAGAGATCTGCCTGCCTCTGTCTTGCAAGTGTTGGGATTAAAGGCATGCACCACCACTACCTGGATAATTATATTTTCTTAATTCATACAATTTACTTTCTTAAGAAATATTAACTGCCTTGAGACTAGGGATTCTTTACCTACCCTACAGTATGGTTTTCTGCTACAAATATACTTCTACATTGCCTCATTTCTCCTCAAACACTAGGTATATAATAGAGACTTCTACCTTATTCCTT
Source organism: Chionomys nivalis (assembly GCF_950005125.1). NCBI lineage: Eukaryota > Metazoa > Chordata > Mammalia > Rodentia > Cricetidae > Chionomys > Chionomys nivalis. Next base: position 65,032,212 of record NC_080096.1, on the reverse strand, counting down.
GGTCTCTGAGTTTTTTGGGATGAAGTAGTTTCATTTGGAATATTTTCATGATATTTAGGAAGTCAAATATTTTAATATATGAGGAAACAATTTATTTTTAAAGATATGGTGTGGCCTAGGAGGCTGCTGAATTAATTCTCATTTTGTTCTGGTAGAGTGCACATTTCTGAACGAGTAGAGCTATTGTGCTTGTTTCTACCATCTGGAATTTGATAGGACTTTTTAGTCTTCTTGGGGATTTAATGATATTCATGGAAAAACAGGGTGCATTTTTTAAATCTAATGAGGTGTCAGCTTCTTTAGTGACTCATTTTCTCTTTTGTCCTTCACTATTTTCCATTTTCTGCCTCTGAAACAATATAGACTAAACAAAGCACAAAGGGATATTATCAAGAAAGCATTTGGGAACTTAAACCACTTAACTAAAATTGAAAACCAAGATTAAGCATAAATTTTAATAACTACTTAATATTTTCCTCAATTTCTAGTTTATATAAAACCATTTACATCACAAAAGATTGTGTTTATAGCCGTGTTCACTGGCTGCTGCTTTTGTGTTGTCAGTGTTTCCCACTTTGGATCTCCCAGTGAAATAGAACTAAGGGAACAGATGCTTTGCACATCTGATCTAAGTTCCAAATTTGTTTTGATCATTTTTCTCTATATTTATATTTATACCTTATTCACTTTTAAGTATTCTGTTTCTTTGTTTTCTAGTAGTTGACTCTAAAAGGAAATATTTTATACTTTATTTGATTAGAATCAAAGAATGTGGGTTGATCTTAATCATTTTATCATTGTGTGATTTTCGTTTTTCTGCACACACTCAACACACATATAAAATATATATAGTGTTATATATATTGTATATACTGTTTTGAATGGCATAATGACACTTCTGTCAATGATTAAATTTGTGTAAGTAAATATTTAAGATTGTCAAGAAGCTGAAAAACGTTCTATTTAGTGACTTTGTTGCTGCAACAAAACTGTAGCACAATTCATTTTTGGGGTATTTGTAGTAGTTGTAGAATAAGCAAATTTGCCATGATAGATAAAATATAATTTCTGTAAATCTTTGTATGATTTTGTCCAAATAACAGCCTCATAATTGTGTTTATTTGATTTAACCCTGGGCTATTACATCTGTGTGACTGCCAAATGTAAGGAAAATATATTAGTATTTCAAAGTAGAAAGCATGACTCATTTAATATTAAAGTGAAATTAAAAATGATTAAAGACTAAATGCCCCAGTATCTAATCGAACACAGTGTCAGTAGCTGTTATGAGATCCACTTCATGGAATACAATGAGACTAAGGAATGTTTAAGAAAGTTTGTATTAGACATACCAAACATTTTCTCACCTGGATTGAAGCCCAGATAGCAACAGAGAAGGCGATACCACCATGTATGTCTTCAACAGAAACCGATCTCTAAGTACCATGAAGATTATGGTAACTAAAACAACACACACACACAAAACAAACAAACAGCATCAACAGCAACAACAACAAAAACTTTGTAGAAATAAAGGATCAAACTCAGTTACAATGTAAAATTTATTATTTACTGCATGATCTCAATGGTTGGTCGGAAAGATTACTAATGGAAAGTAAATTGTTAGTCATTAATTGTTGCTATGAAAGGGACTTAAACACATTTAGAATCACTTCTAAGGTTACTGTTCAATAAGGAATTAAGAAATAAGAAATATGTCACAGAAACCAAGCAGGCAGAGCATGAGAGTATGGTGGTGAGCCAAGGTGTGCAGAATATTATACTGTGTAGGTTCTTTTGGAAGCATCCTACAGTGCTTATAGATTTATAAAATTGTTTACTAATCATATCTCAGAATGCATCCCCTTGGGGCATAGCATGAGAAACATTGATATTGTTTCTGTTACTACTCAGGTTCTCATTCTGAATTTAGTTTCTGTACTGAGCTGGCCCACTTCATTAAGAGAAGTTCTTATTTTATTCTTCTGAATGGTTTGCATTATCATCAAGCAAACAGTCTTGACTTTTTTTAAATCTAGTTTCTTCTTAATGATATTAAATGTATAGACTTGGGCCCTATTTTAGGAGGAAATTGCCATTTTCCTTACTTTTGCATCTCCACTTGATAGTTTCTTTGTGTATTTTATGATTTAAGGGTTATGTTTTCTGGAAGACCGCTATTACTTGTGACTTCAAAGGATTTTTAGCCTGCTTCTCTTTCTCTGGGACAATTTTTACACTGTGAATATAGGTCTTTAGTATATTTTAATATTCTAACCTACTTCAGTTCATCCATTCTGTGATGTGTTGTGCAACATCATGCTTATTTTTCATTAGGTAGTTCTATGTGAGCTGTACCGGATGCTACTCGTATTGTTCTTGTTTCATTGTGTCTTTTTAAAATATCAGCTTTACACATCAAATTTAGTTATTTAGTAATATCTTCACTGTATGATTTTTCTCTCAAGTTAATACAGAAATTTTGACATATATCACACACACACACACACACATATATATTGTTTATAACTTCTTTAGCAGCTCAGAGTAGGAGACAATTACTGAAGTGTTGAGTGTATGAAAAAGACAATGCTGTTGATGTCAAAGATGTCTAGTGCATGGAAGAAGACAAACCTGATGAGGTGCCCAAGAAAGCCAGAACCCTCAATTATTCTGATACATTCAGAGCTTTACAGAAATGAAAACAAAATGTCCTTCCTCTGACATGTGTCTGATCTAAGAATGTCAGAACAGCTTGTACAAAACTAGTGGCAATTCACTCTGAAGTTCACAGGCAACTGAAGTTAACTGTTTTGTCAAAAATCTTTGTATTTCCTGGAATAAGGTCTTGTAGAATGAACAGCAAAGTTTCTAAATACTAAAAGTTTCCCACTGGATGCCTTAGAAATGGTGCTGCACTGGTGCGTGGCTGATCATGGGCCTGAGAAAACACTTTCCTTGGAGAAGAAAGCATAAAATTGAGCCATCTTGACCTTGGAACTTTATTTTGCTTTTGGCACCACAACAATGAATCAGAAATTTGAATCTGTTCAAGGTGAGCAAGAGAACAAAGCTTATAGTTTATATGTAATGTGCTTGTGTATCAAGTTGTCTAGAAGTCAGTTGTTCTGATTTGTGTTTTGTCAACACTAGCAACCAACTAGAATCTAGGAAGAGACAACTTCAGTTGAGAAAATGCCTCCACAAATTTGGCCTACAAGTAATTATATTGGGAATTTTTGTAAATAAGGATTCATGTCATGTGGGGGCGGCAGCCCACTGTGAGTGGTGCCAAACATAAGCACCAGCATGTGTTCTAAGAAAGCAGGGTGATCAAGGCATTACATACCAAGCCAGCAACAAGCTTCAGTTTCACCTTACTGTCTCCTGACTTCAGTTCATGCTCTTACTTCCCTCAGTTATACAAAAAGTTGTAAACTGAAATAAGCCCTTTTTCCCCTGGTCCCCAAGTTGCTTTTGGATATGGCATTTTACCATTAAAATAGAAACCGCAACTTAGATACTCATGCAAACATTCTCTAACCACTCTAAAGTTAGTCTGCCTTTCTCCAATGAATGTCTTATCATATATAATTTTGCTTTCTCTTTTTGTTATCTGTAACATTTTTCCATTACAATAATAAAGTATTTGTGATGGGGTATTTTTCAAAGAAATAATATGATTTTAGCTGATTGTTTTGGAGGTCCAAAATGATAACACTAATTACTATTTTGCTTCTTGTGAGTGTTACTTGTTATAACACACATAAGAAATGGTCAAAGTACTAACTAGGAAATATGATGGAGAGGATAATTGAAAGATTAAGGAGATATGTGGTTCATATTATAACCATTAGTTATCTTGAGATAACTAACACATTTCACTAGGTCCTCTATTAAAATTTTTACAAAATTAGAATCCCAATTCTCAAGTATTTTTTAAGGGCCTGATGTTACATTGGGGAATATTTTTTCATGAGTTTCCATGTGAATTAATGATATTTGAACCAAATTATTTATATACAAAAGAAAGTGAGAAAGTCCACTGAGCTCAAGAACTATGAAATGGACATGAAATATCACCTTTTCCAAGGCTCTAATTTTAAAGACTTAGTGCCCAAGTAGTGAAATAATTTTAGAATGTGATGATAATTTCAGAAGTTAGAATGTAGTTGGAGAATGTAGGTCACTTGGAGTATGACTCTTTATTCCTTATACCTGATCTTAGTTTTTGTAATCTGCTTACTGTCTAAACCATGTTTTCCTGCTTTCTCTCATTGTCATGTTGTAATCAATATCTCTGGTCAGTCATCCACAGATGGAATGGTGAACTGAAAATCTTTGTACTCCCTTAAGTAGCTACTTTCAAATATTTTTCATACTGATTAATCCACTGACTTCATAGATATCATAGATGCTTATGTTATTGTTGTACATCTACAAAAACTTTCATTTGAATGAAACATTAGATACCTGATCATTGCCCAGCTGCAAAAGCTCTTCTGAACATATTCAGTCATGTTTGAGACACTTGAAAAAATGGTATATAGAACTATTCTAATAAAGATTAGATGAAGGTGTTATCTCTGAAAAAGCCAGCCAGAAAGCATACAAGCAAACTAACAAATAAACTAAACTGTGTATTTATTGAAGTATAGGAAAAAAAATCACAATCAAAAAATGTTTGGTTGAACAAATTATAAATATGTTTCTTGTTCTCAGTAGACCATATTTTAAATGAGTCACCCTTTTCCTTTTATCATTGCTATCCATTGAGGAATTTGGCCAGGTCATACAAGTTGACTTACTACTTGGGTTTAAAGTTGCTACAGGAATTACTTTTTACTGAAATGCTGATGAATCCAAGCTAAAATTCATCTACAGAAGCTTAGAGTTGTATATATCCTGAGGTGAATAGCTAGTGTTAGCGACTATTTGACACAGAAGGGGCTCTCATCAATGTAGGGAGTACAACTCAGAGATCATCAGAAACAGAGCTACCAGGAAGGCTAATGGAGTAGAGTGGTATTTCATAAGTCATGAGATAAGTCTAATTGAAACAATAGGTCTTCATGATTTTGTTGTGAGTCAGTGTGAAACTGTTAAAAGACGGTGCATGGTAGTCCTCTAATAGGCAGAGAAAATACTCGTGAAGAAGGCGTGAGGTTTTTGTTCCTTACCACAGTTTCACTCGAATTAGTATAGCACTTGATAAAGATTTATACTCAAGTTCTACTGAGTTCTAGTTGATATAACATTATAAAAATATTTCTGATAATAATTTGTCTATACTTAGTGTTAATATTTGATTCACTACCTTATTTAGCACCAGAAATTAATATTTCTTTATATACAAGCTTAGGATGCACTTATTGGTTTAGGCTGATAACAGAAGTGTTTTATGCCTCATCATTCTCCTTTGAAACTTATGTAATGTTATTCACATCACATACTTCTGAGCAGATTAAATTGTACCTGAGACAAGGAATGAAACACATGTATATTTAACAAACAGCTACAGCATACACAACTTTGAACAGAAAATTGTCTTCCAATCAATATGCCATTACTTGACTACAAACAATAAAGTAACAAAAAATTCTTATTTCCAGCACTACTTCATTTGAAATTAGGCATATACAAATATAGCGAATAGTTATATAAGATTGAGGAGTGAGTAATGGTAAGAAATGCTAAAAAATATCTCTGATAAGAGAATCCAGTTGTTCCTCATATCCTATGTGTGTTTACTTGCATTTTTCCTATCTCAAATCATTTCTCAACATTCAGAGCAGCACAATTCTGATAAAAAATAGGATGGCCAATTAGCATCAAAAAGATCCAATCTACACACAATTAAATACACTGCAACTAATTAAATGCAAACTTTCAATGTATAAAAACAAATAAGCTCTATTTTAGAACATTCTAGGTCAAGTTTTATGTTGTGTACAGTCAAGTGAAAGTCAACTTGGTAAAATGCAATATTGCTTTCCCTAAGAAAGAAGACCTTTGCTGGAGTGATAACATCCTCACTATCCCAATTAACAACCACGAAGAAAACTGTGAGAGATACATGGTAGCAGCATCTTGCACTGACAATGTAAACAATGTTATGATATTGAATGTTACCATAAAATATCACGGAGGTGTGAAGTAAAGATTGTAGGCACAGTATAGATTGCTCAGTTATTTTCTCTATAAAATATCAAGTAAAACCTTTTTGATTTTGTATGATATTCATTTTAAAAATATTTTCTTTATTTTTATTGATTATAGCTATATTTTGAACTATTACATATTAATCCTGTCACTTTATCCATAATAAAATTACATTTTTAGAAGGTATGATTCTTTCATAGAGTCAGCTAGTTTTTTTTTTTTTTTTTTTGTAAATCCAATTAATTTGATGCCTTAACAAAATGAAGATGGTGTACTTTCTTGCAAAGTCTACATGCGGTGAAGAGGCAGAGATTTAAAGTGGTTATTATCTTTCATCTCCACAGTAATGTAAGAGAGTTCTCTACTTGCCCTCACCCTTCATGTAGAAGAATCTGGCTCAGTTTGCATGAACAAAGACACACTGAATATTAAGCCCTTTCCTAAAAATGTAGCATATATCCATTTGCCGTGCTGCTGAGAACTACTCAGAGCAACTTGGAAAACAAGGGTTCAGTGAAGTATGTGCATCCCAAACCAGCTCAAAGAGCTCACTAATAGACCCTTACCCAATATAAAACCCACAATTTCATTTTAATAATTAAATTCATAATTTTTTTAACACATGATTCCATCATGCAGCCCTAGCTGGTCTGGAGATTACTGTGTAGACTAAGATAGCTTCAAACTAAAAGACATCTTCCTGCTTCTGTCTTCTGAGTGCTGTGTGTAAAATTGGACATCATTATACCTAGCTCTAATAAATGCTCTTAAAATTTATTTTTCAAAGTGTGATATTTAATGTCTGCGTGAAAAGTGGATAATTGAATTTCTGGAGTTTCATCAAGCTCTAACTTAAAATATTTTGAACCACAGAACATAGCATAAACTTAAGGTGTAAGTGAATTATAGGAGACCTATGTATCTTTGCATTGTTTATACCTCATTTTTACTCAGCTCTGAGGGGTACACTTTCAGCCACATTTTTTTCCAGTTTTAAAGTGCCCCAATTGTACAGCAACAATTTAGTCTAGAAGTGATTTGACTAAGTCAACAACACTTTCCATTATTTTTAAAAAGGTCTTGTGATATAATGTTAACTCCCTTGACTAATGCTAGCTACCATTTTTCTCTTGTGTCTAAACCTTTGCACATATCCATGAATGTTAGCAAAAAATGAATGCATGTCCAACTACCCCAAAACTTATTGGGTACACTTTATATCACTGAGAAAATTTTATTTCATTCTTTATGAAAATAAGAAATGTCAGAAAAAAACATTCATGTATTCAATACTTTACATTAAAATTATTTAAAATTATTTTCATGGATTTTTTTTCATTTTTCACAAGATATATTAACAAGGCCATGGTTGTTTTATGATTAAAACAAACATTTTTTATAATTCTTATAACAGTGGGCTTTAATAAACCAGACAGAAACTTAGGAATGGCTCCTAGGATATGTGGAACAAGACAGCAGAAGTTATGATATTAATTTCTCAGGTTGCCACTATGAGAGACTTTCCTTAATTCAATGGAGAGAGAAAAGTCAGGTGGGGCATGGTACATAATTTGAGAATGGGAAATGGTTCCCATATTCTAGAGAAGTCAAAATATTTATGGAAAAATCCTGAAAGAAAAAGAACTGAACAGGAAGGTCTCAGGAAGTCAGTGCACCTTAGCAAAAATTAATTAATTAATTAAATCAGCTAGTCTGGAAATGTGCAGAGACTTGTGAAACATACCCCAGGGGCTGCATCGTGTTTGAAAATTGTTTACTATATCAAAATATTAGGATCCAAAAGATCAGTTCTTTTATCTGAAACTGTATTCACAACAAAACTGAGGGTTTTAATAGGATTTTATGAATATCCAGTACACAAAGAAGCAGAGTTTCTAGTGTTGATTACCTCTGTATACTATCAGACTTTTAAGCACACAAAAGGAAGCCTAGCCTCTAATCAAATAAAACCAACACAATTATCATAGGTACTAGAATTAGCAGGAAGGAACAGATTAGAGGGAGTTGTTATGACTCAATCTCATGCCCAAAACTGAGGAAGAGGCATGGAATATCTATGTGGATGTATATGTGTTAGATGTATATGCATATGTGTGTGCATGTATGTATATATATATGTGTGTGTGTGTGTGTGTGCATATGTATGTGTGTATATGTGTGTATGAGATCAAAGTTGGTTTTCAAGAGATAAGAATGCAATATCCAAGATGAAAACTTACATGAGATTAACCATACACTAGAGACTAAACAGACATTAAAGATTAGACAAGGTTAGACCTTGATATTATATTAACATAAATGACCAAAATAGAAACATTGGTCAAAAAGATTATTTTGTTTGTTTGTTTTTTGAGAAAGCATTTCTCTGTTTAAAAAGCCTATGCTGTCCTGGTATTCATTTGCTTTGTAGATCATCTAGGCCTCAAACTTACAGAGATCTGCCTGCCTTTGTCTTCCTAGAGTTGGGATTAAAGACATACACCATCATAACTGGCAAGAAAATTTTAAAAGTGACAAAGTTCATCAACTCAATGTGGGAAAACTTAAAGAACTTTAAAAAATAAGAATTATGAAATACGATAAATAATATAGAAGGAAAATATTTATGAAATTATAGATGCTAATTATAATTTTATAGATAAACATCTCCACAAACTTAATCACAAGAAAAACTGAAACAAAACCAAAGCACAACAAAATTTTTAAAAGATCATGCTCAAAGATTTAAAAATATGAAATAGAAAAAGATGATTCTATAAAAAATTTAAAGTATTAAAGATTTCATTCTTATAATCAGAAATTATAAAATTATAAAATGAAGACAAGACCACAGAACACATCTTTAGTGCATAGGATACTACAGTTAATGGAAAATGCACAAAATAATTTTCCTAAATAAATATGAAATAGATCCATTTCCACCTTCATGGAATCTGAAAAAAAAGTTAATCCTTAAAATTTTTTGTTAAGTTCCCGATAGAACATCCCCATTGTCTCAGTGTGTGGGTGCACCCCTCATGGTCCTGAGTTCCTTGCTCGTGCTCTCTCTCCTTCTGCTCCTGATTTGGACCTTGGGATTTCAGCCTGGTGCTCCAATGTGGGTCTCTGTCTCTGTCTTCTTTCATCGCCTGATAAAGGTTAATATCCAGGAGGATAACTATATGTTTTTCTTTGGGTTCACCTTCTTATTTAGCTTCTCTAGGATCACGAATTATAGGCTCAATGTCCTTTATTTATGGCTAGAAACCAATTATGAGTGAGTTCTATTGGGAACTCACCAAGGCCAGCTGGCCTTGGTCTGAAAAAGCAAGGGATAAAACCGGACTTGCTGAACATAGTGGACAATGAGGGCTGCTGAGAAGTCAAGAACAATGGCACTGGGTTTTGATCCTATTGCACATACTGGCTTTGTGGGAGCCTAGGCTGTTTGGATGCTCACCTTACTAGACCTGAAAGGAGGTGGGAGGTCCTTGGACTTCCCACAGGGCAGGGAACCCTGACTGCTCTTAGGGCTGCTGAGGGAGGGGGAGTTGATTGGGGGAGGGGGAAGGAAATGGGAGGTGCTGGCGGGGAGGAGGCAGAAATCTTTAATAAATAAATTAATTAATTAAAAAATAAAAAATAATAAAAATGAAAAAAAATATTAAGAAATATGATCTTTATGGGAAACTTAACTGGCAATATATGAAAACCTGGATCTAGGCAATATAAAATGGAGATTAGGACTTTGTCATAAGACATGTAAGTCTTCCAGGGTTCAATACTCATTACTGAAAAACACAAAAAAGAAACTAAAATCAGAAAGCTTATATATAAATGTGTGATTTTCCTGATAGTAATACATTTTTAAATTAAATGTTAGCACTTCTACGAATTGGAATTGGGGAAATACAAAGAATTCTGAGTAAGAAAGGGAGAGTAATAAAAAAAATGTGGAGGTTGAGAGTTAAATAAATTAATAGTGCTAAAAAAGCAATCAATATTTTAAAAGCTTTCTGACAATACAGAGACTCTGGATTTGTATGTGTGTACATTTGTGTGTGTTCGTGTGTGTGTATATGTGTGTGTGTATTTGAGAGCACATGCCAATGTGCACATGCACAGAGTCTAAACACTCAGGATTTAGAGGAATTGAACTGGAAAATACACGGAAACATTCCCAAATACTAGCTCTCATACTATAAGAAGGTGTTATTGAAGTTGCCAAGACAGTCTGCCCAGTTGTAAAACCTTTAAACTACAACAACAACCAGAACAACATGATATCCTCAGTGGTGTGGCAGTAGCCTTTTATCTTGGTGATAACCAAGAGATATCAAATTAGCTTTCGACCTACTAAATAGGAGGAAATTTATCCCTGGAACTATAAATGTTGTCAACTACTCATGGCTTGAGATTTTAGAACAGATAGGGAAAAATACCATTTTCCTAAAGCAATGTAATTCTTAACAATATTCTAAATAGCTTCACACCCCACAAGAAGCATAGCTCTTACTCATCATAAAAGTTGCTTCTTTTTGCTACAGATGAAGTCAAATGATTTCCCTCAAGATGACACCCACAAATAAGCAAGAAGCAGTCTCGAGAGTCTGCTGTCCCAATTTCTTTAACCTGTTGTGTGTAACCTCCAGGCTTTTATATAAAAAAGAGATGGGAATGTAATGGTCTGACTTGTTCCTTTAAGAGACAAACCCCACCCACTCCCTCCCCTTACCCTGAGGCAAGCTGATCTTCCTTCTTCTTCCAGCCTGTGCCCTCTCTGCCCAATCTCTGTTTGTCTCTGGGAGAGGTGGTGGCTGCCAGAGCTCCTCTCCTCTCCTCTCCCTCCCCTTTTCTTCCATAAACAACTGAATAACCTGTATCTAAGATTTCTCAAAAAAAAAAAGAGAGAAAGAAAGAAAGAAAGAAAGAAAGAAAGAAAGAAAGAAAGGAAGATAAAGAAAGAGAAAAGAAAAGAAATTCACACACAACTGGTAAAATGACTGTGGGGTATTAAGCAACAACTGGTACAACTACAATGTAAATATGTAATGATAATGGTACCATGAAGTAAACTGTAAATTCAGATTATTTCACAGATATGCTTTATAGGATAATAAATAATGTTGAAGTACGGTCATCTGTGGCACAAACAGTCATAAACTTAGAGTAGGGGTTTATATCCTGACTGTACATCACACACAAGGAATGCAATTTTCCTATTCATGAAAAGAAGATAAATGCATACTTCAGACTGTTGCTAAATGAATTACTTTCTGGAAACTAAAATGGGGTATGGTTTTTCATGGCCACAATGCCAGCACTCAGAAGACTGGGACTGTTGAATCATAAATCGGCTGCCAGCCTTGGCTACACAGGTGACATTTTGGTCTCCCCAAAAATATATATGTGAACTAAATTCTATGTTTTAATGTAGTTTTTTTTTTTAAGCTGGAAGCATCCAGCAAGCAGGAGACATGTTGTTATTACTAAATGTGGTGTCATACACTTTCACAGATTCTATATTCTACCACTAAATTTTTCTTTTCCAAAGTCAATTGTCTGACTCTTTCCAACAGTTTCAAATTACAGCTACAAAGAGTAGAGCACCCTCCCAAATGTAATAAGGAATCAATTTGCAAAGATTCATGAGTTTGAATGTGAGAAATATATAGGTTTGCAGCAGGGAAGGTGGGATGCAGTTACTCATAAAGTGTGATCTCAGAATACAGCTCATTCACAAGTTTTTTTGGACTTTGAGACCATTACTATGTTATTTTTATTTTCTTAACAAACTTTATTCCTTCCTGTGGGAAAAATAAACATTTTTGAAATAAAACATTAAGTTCTAAAATCACTTCATGAGTTTGACATAAATTGTGAGAATTGGAATTCCCATCTGTTTTTCCAGGTAAAAATATGGTTCAAGATGCCTGGAAATACTTGAGTATGAGTCTATCACCTTCTCTGTTTAAGCCTTTAAAATACATATTGTGATTTTTTTCATCTTTGAAGAGACAAAGATAAACTGAATTTGTTCCCTAAAGAATTTTAAGATGTTTCTGTATGAAGTGCGTGAAAGTTTCCAGAAGTCATAAAGTTAGTAAAAATGAATTTGTATGCAAATCATTTCAGTACTGTGTCTTTCAGTCAGTACCTTATATCCCCTATAGAAATCATGATAGAAATCATGATAAAAGAAGTTTGATATAATAAAAAGTATTGATTATGATAGTGGGATCTTATTTTGGGGTAAAACTTAATATTATAATGATCATATGACTCTTTTCATATAAGCTAAAGATGCAAAATATATCATTATTTCTCACTGTCATGGACTTGATTTTAAGGGTATCTTTGGTATGTATTGAGGGACGAGGATTTTTCTGAGTCATTATAAACACTGTATACAAAACCTTGAAACTTTTACTTTAATATGTGACTTAATTCTTCTTTTTTGTGATTTTCCTGAAACATCCTTGTGTATACTCTGGTAATACAGTAACAGTTCTCACAAATCCTTGATATTTAACACTTTATAGCCAAGTTCTATAATACATCATCTATCAAAAAGATCTGTTTCTAAATGTTTTGAGTGTTTTTGAAAAGGAGAAATAGCTTAATAAAAGCAAACTGCAAGCCAAGTTAGGATAATTTATATAGGAATCTAAGAATAATAAATTTCATAGCATTTCCAATATGAAATGTTTACCATTAGAGGTAATGTAGAATGTTTTTATTCAGAAATACCTTGAGTAAAAAAAATATTAAAAAGGAAATTGTTACTATTAAGTTTGTTGAAATGTCTGTGAAAAACATATCATATTCACACAGTTTTGGATTTTTTTCATAAAGTACAATATGATTTAGAATTTTGAATTAACTTTTTCTTGCAAGATATGAATATCTATTTACCTCAACAGGACACCAAAAATTTATTCTACCCAAGTCTATCTGAGTGAACTGATGATTACATTTGGGTTTGTGTATGGAATCATGAATGAGTGATTATTTATACTTTGTGGAAGATTGCATTGTTGAAGAAGAATCTTCATTCCCAGCAATCAGCAGTTGTGAACAGTTTATATAATAGTGGTCAGGGGCAGATCTCAAGTACAGTGTTATGGAAAAACTCATGAGACCTCTCTTCCTTCCATAAAAGTATAACAGGAGGCTAAGTCATGTGCAGGGCTTGTGTTTCTTAACATAAGTGCAGATTCAAGACAGCAGCAAATATTACTGCTTGAAGGATTGGACCCTAGGGAATTGGGTCCTATATCGGGTCCTACATTGGTTCCTATATTGGGTCCTATAGAGGATTGGATGCTCTACACCTTCTTCAGTCTATTCCCTTCTTTCTATTGCCTTTCCCTATAATGCTCCCTGATTCCGGAAGAGGTAATGTAGATACCCTATTTAGGGCTGAGAATTCAGTAATCAATGATTTATAGAACACAAAGGTTACATTTGCTGAATGCATTACCTTATTAGGTTATCACTGAAGTCCACTTTCACTACAAAACAGTTGCTTACCTCTGAAATGTGCAAGTATTACAATATTGAATATGCAAATACTTGATATCTGCTCTGGTTTAAGTGAGTGTTCCTCAGTGGTGCATGAGACAAAAAGGTATGTTGTAAATGTGTCACTGTAAAGGTAGTAGAAAGTTCAAGAGATACAATTTGTTGAGTGGTTCTTACATCATTTACATTTTACCCTGAAAGAACTGGAGAAACTCCCCTTCCTTGATCCTTTCAGCTTTCTGGCACGTAAGTTGAACATGTTTGTTTCAACATCTATTCCCCCATGATCTTCTGCCTCATCTGAAGCCCAGAGTTCTGGAGGCACCTTAGCTTGAACAAGAATCTTAAAACCATCAGCCAAAATAATCCTAACACTTTATAAGAAAACAGTCCTAAATATTCATTGCAGTAATGGAAATTACTATATATTCTCTAAAGGAAATTTTACTATATATTCTCTATAAATCTTTTTAAAATGTTTTTTTAGTTCATTTGGTTTGGATTTACTTTTTAATATAGAAAACATGTAAAAATAATCCAAAAGGAAAATATACACATAGCTTCTAGACCTTATTCTTTTGAAAATAAAAACGATATACATTGTTTTCTACCTTTATCCATGGACTCTATAGAGAGATTTGTTATAAATATCTATATTTAGTTATTGGCCCACAGATTTACATGGTTAGATTCTCCTGTGAATGTTAATTTTGTTTGTCATTTTTGCTATCTTCATTTTAGAAATTAGACATGACATAAAGGGATGTGATTGGATATCAGGTTTACAATATGTAAACTCTTGATGATAATCAATTAAAATTGATTTAAAACTTGATAGGATATGGAATTAACTAATAGAGAAAACACTGAGGAAGTCTGTTGATGATTTCAAAGAGATTCAAAAGGTAGGTGAGTATCTACTATCAGAGTAGGTAATATTTTTCTAATGTGGCCAAGATATAAACAAGCACAAGAACAGAAAAAAGCTCTCTCTGCTTGCATTTGCTTCCGTACTAAAATCATTTATTGTTGTTACTGCTAGCATCTTCCACAGGTATCAGTAACAGTTTTACCAGACTTCCAACATAGACCAGGAATAGGCACAGGATATTCCAAGATGCTAGATTGGGCCTGTGGATGCATCCAGTGCTTACGCTAAACAGCTACTAAAGTCTCAGTCTCTCCAGGTTTCCAGTGCTAGACTACCCAGCTCCTATTGTGTAAGCCAGTCTAGCAATTCCTGAATACATTTGTAATGTGTGGCCAGATGCCAATCCATAGGATACCTATGAAGACCTGATGGGGTGTTTGAATGGGAGCATAATAGTCTGTTAGTGATATTGTGTGCTACAGTAGGAAACTCATCAGCATTACCTGTGTAGCTACAAACATAATCAGGGGATAACTGGCAGGAATAGATTCTTTCTGTCAACTATGTAGATTCTGGGGACTCAGCTCAGATATCAGTCATGGCAGCAAATACCTTTTTATGCGGAGCCAGCTTCCCAGCCACTGACTTCTTATTTTTAATGACAATTGTGAATACCATTTATTTGTACTATGATCATTCAAATTAATGGAAAAAAATTGTCCATTTCAGTTCTATAAATAAAACTAGTTACCTGAAGCATGTTATTTCAGATCATTTTCTGAATCCAATCCTTGGTTTTCTAAGATTGCCTTAGCCAAGTATCACAGATTTTAAGAGTTACAAAGAAAATAAAAATTCCCCACAGTTTTATAAAGAAGTCCATGAAGCTTTGACTACCCTAACTTCATCTGTCTTTAGTTGAGATCTCAATGTTCTAAGAAGCTCCCTCATTGTCTCCCTCCCAATTTCTTTTACTTAGACTGGTTTATAGTTTGTCTTAAGAGGATGAACTGTAAAGACTGAGCTGTAAAGATGAACACAGCCAGAGTTCCTGAGATGAGATTATCTGTACTTTAAATATGAATTATACAGTTCAGCCACTTTTAAATCCAGCTCCTGTGAAAACAGATAATTCCAGATTTCTTATGAATATGATTGCTAGCATTATACAATACATAATTCATATTCAAACTTTATGAGCAGTTAAAAGGTATTTTTGCCTTTTGTTCTTCACCTGTGTTTTTAATAAGGTATGTCCTTGTATCTGTGATTTCTATGCTTATTTATGGAGGACCCCTTCAGTTATATCCAGAGAATTCAATTGGTAGTAGTCAAAAATTATGCTTTAAATTTTTTAAACTACTTCTGAACTGTGTCTATTTTATTTGATTTTGCATGTCAGTAGAATCAATGAGGCTTTACACTTCAAAAGATGAGATGCAAAATTTCCCTAAAAACCAAAGTTTTCATACTCTTGACCTCATAAAGAAGAATCTGAAATTTAAAAAAGAATGGCAGGAGTGTAGTGTCTTTCACTGACCTTTTTTTTTTTTTTTTTAACTCACAGATAATGCAAAAGAAACCTACATTTAGTGGCAAGTAAAGACAGCTGTGTGTTTATGCTCAGGGAGTCCAGACATCATAATACTGAGAGCCAGATATTAAGTCAGCTGGACTAAGGTAGGTGAGATGACAGCCTAATGTGGGTGGAACTGGAATGTGCAACACTTTTTCTTTGTTTTACACTCTTTTAGGTCTAATCACCATTCCATGCCCACCACCACCACCAAGCAAAGCATTCATGTGGATGCAAAAAGAGCCACATGTGGCAAGAGCTACATGGAAAAGTTACTGTACATTTCTGTACATTACTGACTAGAACATATGCAGCAA
The DNA here is from genome assembly GCF_950005125.1 of Chionomys nivalis. Taxonomy (NCBI): domain Eukaryota; kingdom Metazoa; phylum Chordata; class Mammalia; order Rodentia; family Cricetidae; genus Chionomys; species Chionomys nivalis. The sequence continues at coordinate 65,015,762 of NC_080096.1, read as the reverse complement.
GTGAAAAAAGAAAAAGAAGTGTTCCTTAGAGTGTGTGCTCTTGTGATCTCAGAAGTAGAGTTGCTGTCAGCATTGGGAACCCAGAGGTTCTACGCTTGAAGCTTCCTATATGGAGTTTAGGATAAAGTTGTTCAAAGGAAACTTGCTTGTATTCTCTATACTGAATAGCTGCATGAGGAATTCTGATGACTTCTACCATTGTAGCACACATTATCACTGACTGTCTAAGCTGTTCCCATTAAAACACCACATCAGGCCTGCAGGGGTATGTTGTGGTTTGGTCTCTGAGTAAGTCCCAAGTTTGATAACTATAAAACAGGATCATATCTCTCTGACTTTATTAGAAAATAAATACATTTTATAGCAACAAATGAGGTGGTTAAGTCTAAAGATTAAATAAGGAAAAAAGAAAGAAGAAAAGGCGATATTCATTCAAGAATTCTCAGGTGAATTACTCAACCTTGTAGTTAGCTACACTGTTTAGAATAAAATCCAAAATCAGGTTTCACAGTTGGCTTTTGTAATAAACTAGTGCATTAACTCCTCTCACTGACACATTTACCCAGGGGAACCTGACAACACTGAAACTCTTCTGGTACTGCCACCAGACAGATTTGTCATCTCTACACCAGGAGCCTGTTTTTATTTCGGTAACTACCTGTTCTGGGAACAGAGTCATTTTAGTTGCTGGCATAGTTGTGTCATTGTTCCCCTATAAACTTGTGGAAAGACAAAGAAATAGTCATGGGTTGGAGAGTACGGAGACAGGATTACATCCCAAAAGACAAAAAGGAGAAATTCCCTATTCTGTAGTTCAGTTAATAGTAATGGGACAATGGCTTGTATTTAGAGGAAATAAAATTCGATGGTTTCTTTCCAAGTGTACACGAAGACAATTTAGGTCCACATAGAGATAAGCAGAAAGCTGTAACCCAGCTAATAGTCTAACTATCCCATCAAACACCCAAAGTCTGCTAAACAAGAATTGAAAAAGAAAGTTTGGTTAGAAAGTTCCTAACACTAAGTTTACCTAACACTTTAAAGATATAATCTTATATCTGATATGGTTTTAAATTAATCAAAAGTAAAATGAAGACACATAGCCATGCACAGTTTTTGTGGGAAAAGAACCAATATAAGAAGCAGACAGAAAGAAAAGAGCTCATTGTTATGCCACTGAATGAGGAATTGCAGGAAGGAGCTTGCTAGCTGCCTTGTGTTTAGGTTTAAAAGCTGCATTCTGATGGAGTCAGTGTGTCTACCCTCTGGGCTGATGCCTGACTTAGCAACATCAGAGAAGAAAGTGTCCTGTTTTTGCTACCCTGAGTCTCCAAGGCTCTCATGAGGTATATTTTTTTCTCACAGAAATTAAGTATCATTTTAACATTGGATAAACTAGGTGAAGACTAGTTTGCTCTTAGGGCAGATGAGGGAGGGGGACTTGATTGGGGGAGGGGGAGGGAAATGGGAGGTGGTAGTGGGGAGGAGGCAGAAATCTTTAATAAATAAATAAATAATAAATAAATAAAAAGGAAAAACACTGGTTTTAATTGCACAGATTGTTATAATTTGTTAGAAATAATGAACATAAGCAAAACTCATTAGATACCTAGCAATTTTTAAAGAATCACAGAAATAAGAGACTGAAAGAAGAATGTTTGGTGTAGAGGACCAAGAAACATGACTATGTTGAGCTGAACTTGCACTGTCTCTTGGTAGCAATATGCCAAAGGTAAGAGCATAGAAACATACATATCCATGCTTATCTTATGTGCATTATTATGTCTTATATATATAGACAGTAAATATTTGAAGACTGTAAGCCAATCTTTCTTAGGATAAGTAAGATTTTTGTTATTGTTATTCTGACTTGTAAATTTAGAGTTGACTGACTGGGAAAAAAATTAATGATCAATTTCTAAGTTTCAAAATTTGGTGATCCAAATCATCCTTTCCTGTTAAAAATTGTTATACATCCACAACCTTAATTAATATAACATTCTAAATGAATAATATTTAAAATACAAATTTTAAAGAGTTTATTTTAAGAATAAACCCACTTTCATCTTTATTAGGAAGAATACATTAAAAGACATTTCCTCTTTTGGGATCTCAAGCTCATAACAGAATTTCATTGTTTATTTGTGGTAATAAAATATGTCAGTTCAAATTGAATTCCAAATCCCAGAAATCAGTTTAATGTAGAGTTCAGCTAGAATTCAAAAATATCTTTTTTTTCTCATTAGTTTAAAAACTTTCCATGTTCCTTCCTAGAAATGTCTTCTAAAACAACTAATGTAACAAAGAAAATGTAATATTTTACCACAAATTAATATTCAAATTTCTAGTATACTTTTACTAATTTTAGACAAATAAGGGTGGCTTCTGCTTACTACGTTTAACTTATTTTGTAACAAATTAAGAAAAGAGGCCTAATATAATGTCACTGTAACATATAGTGATCTAAGATGTACTTGAAATGTGCTGTTCAAAATTATTGTCTGTCCGTGAGATAAAACACTGACAACAATCAAACTTGTAGGGGATAGAGCTTATTTCACCTTAAAGGTTATAATTCACCTGCTAGTTAATTAACAAAGGTACTTAAGATGTGAATATGAAGGCAGGAACTGAAGCAGAGTGCATGAAGTAATGCTGCTTTTCTGCTTACTGTCCCTAGCTTGCTCGGCTACCATTCTTATACAACCTAGGACCACCTGTCCACAGATGTCACCACCCATCATAGTTCAGGTGCTTTCACATGAATTAGCAATAAAAAAGATGCCTCAGATACTTACCTACATGCTACAATGATAGAGGCAGTTTTTTAGTTGAGGTTCCTTCTTTCCAGCTGTATCAAACTGACAACCAACATATACTATGGTTGAATAACTGTTTCCTCAACTTTTATTAAGAAATGGGGCTTTCTCCATTATATTCCAGTGTAAATTTCACTTTGCTTTTCATCATTTTAACTTTCTGTTTTCTTCTGGACTGTGATGAATGTTTCTGTCATATTCTGAAATTCTACCACCGTGGTTTGGATCTGAAACCTTACTGGGCCTATAGGTGAGACTGAAGCTGTTCTTTAACTCTTACTTATAGTGTGCTCCTCTATTTCAAATAAGAACAGTAAGGTTAATGTAACAAATCTTCTTACATTAAAAATCACCTAAAGCACCACTTAATATTACATTGTGGTATATAGTTGTGCAATTCATGCTGCTGAATAAGGGGACAAGCCCTGATTCCTGTCTACTAGATGCAATATTCTTAAAGACTATTTTATATTCTAGTAAATACTAATATGATTAAACATAATGGAATTTGTTTAGTATTCAAAAAATGCTCATAAAATAACAACATTTGATTTTCTTAAATATTCAATAAATGGTGAAAGAAACACTTTTATGCTGAGTTTGGTGATGAAAAGCTCTCTTATAGTCAGACAAAAGGACAATTTTTTAATATTTTTAAAAAATTAAGACATGATTCCTTGGTACTACTCATTGTTAGTGTTTAATGTCATTGATTTTCTTTTTACTTACAGTTAATTTGTTGTTTATTTTCTAATTTCTTAATGGTATTAAGGCAGTTATATTAAAATTTTCTCTTTGTATTTGGGTCTCCCTTTCCTCCTGGTTTATTGTAGGAGTCATTTTCAGAGAGACAACTAGTTTATTAAAGCAAAGGATCTACCTTATACAGTGCCTGTCAGGGTAGGGAAAGACAAAGGAACAAGGAAAAGAAGGGAAAGAACATACCTAGTTTGTATATGCAGAATGATTTGAGGATAGAGAAATGTTAATTATGTACCAACTCAAATACCAGAGCTCACAGGAAGAGGTAAACTTATGCACTGAGTCATAATGTTTTTGAAGGGAGCTCTATTCACAATAACCCACCAAATAAGGGTCAGACATTGATCCTCAGGAACACTATCCAAATAAGGTTTGTCAGACAAAGGTAGTCTGTTGGTGAATATTATTTTAAGGTGTGTGACTTTTGTTTATGGTGCATTTAATTCTGTAAAGCTGTGATTCTTTGCCTTTCTAAATACGTAGTGGTTCTAATGAAGAGCTGAATCACCAATAGCAGGTCATAAACAAGAATAGACATGGCTGTCAGGCAGAGCACATAAATAGAAGGAGAAATCTGGAATGGGGATCAAGGAGAAATCAACAAGAGAACTATGGGAGGAGAACATCAGGCATCAGTCACCCAGCTACACAGCAATCCAAAAGGAAAGACTAAGACTTACAGAGTAAGAGAACAGGAAAAAAAATGTGATAGGATAATAGATTTGTATTTGTGAGCTATTGTTTATAGACAATTACATTGGATACAAAGTTAAATTTATTGAGTATTGTATGCATGCATGCTTCTACCTCTGTTTAAAACATTATGTATATATATATATATATATATATATATATATATGTATACATATATATACTGTTAAATAGAAACTAGAAATGATAAACTAACTAAAAACTACTTGTGGCAACACAAGTAATAACTTCCATAGCTAGAAATGTTTAACGCAGTTCTCAGTCACAAACCTCCCACCAGGGTTTAAGATTTGGGGTTGGCTTTCAGAACCTAACCTGAGAGTAGGCAGAGCCAGCCTATGGAGCACATGGAGCATCCAGATGTAGGTTATCAGTCTAAAGTTTGCTAGTGCAGTCTAAAAAGGCTAAAAGACACACAGCAAAGAAGGTCCAGATAGAAAACACCTCTAAATGGTTTATAGTGTGCTTTTATGTGAAGGCCCAAAATCGTGGGCCCATTTCCACCTTGTCTGATGGTCAGAGAGTTGGTTGCTCAAATAATCAACAAGCATAATTGCACATCGCAACTCAGGATGTGAGTGCTTGATTCTTTTGACATTAAGATAACTGCATTTGATCCTGACAGATGGTCGGGATATGCAAACATGCTTCTGCTCCTTCTTTTAAAACTATGAGGTCATCTGGGAAGGGGCAGCCTTCAGCATACGTGATCTAGAGCAGCTTGGCTACCTAGGCAACAGAATGCTAATGATTTGATGTTTCAGAGTGTTAATACAATTGACTATTTGAGTTGTCATTTGTATCATGTTAATAAAGCCTTTTCTTACCTTCTCTCTCCTCCCTCCATTTACATTGGATATAAAACCTATGGAAAAATAAACAGTGGCAATTTTCACCAATCACTAAAATGCCCTCCCAGTATTATTCTATGGTTTCTGTTATATTATATTAATGAGATTTCATATTCTTTATTTAAATTTATAAATATTCTCACCCCTATCCTGGCAAAAGATATTTTTGTCAGGGATAGTCCTCGACACTTTACAGTGTGCATAGGCTTAAGAAAAAAATAGATATGGGCACTCATAGAAACAAATAAATAGACTAAAAATAATAAAATATAGTCTTTAAAGTGATAGTAAAAGTACTATAAAAGAAGAAAGCTACATAAAAATTGGAAATACATAGGGAGTCTAGATCTGGATCCTATATGATATTGTGTTGATTTTGAATTTTTTGATAGCTGAAAAGCAAAGAACAGCTGCTAAGAGACCTGGAATTGAAAATGGCATTTTGAAATAAACCAGCCTAGATATTTTTAAGAATGCCTTAGACTTTAAAAAGTGAAAAACTATTTTTCAGATGGAAATTTAAAAAAAAGTGGTTTTGCTTTTATTTCCTCAGAAAACAAGAGACTGTGGATTTGTTCCAGCTTGATATGGATCTGATGTGATCAGAGGAGACCTCCTGAATCTTGACAGATGATCTCTATCAACAAAGGTTAATGATGACCTTCCCAGGACTTGGTTGTTATCTAAATTTTCTCTCTGGGACCTTGAAGATGCCTTCACACTCGCTGAGCAGGAAGCAGTCTAGAGGAAACAATGCCCATATTCCCAAGAGTGGGAGAGGCTGAGTTTTTTTTGTTTTTTTTTTTTTTGTTTTTGTTTTTTTTTTTTTTTGGTGCATTATGGATGTATGTTATAATCCAGGGGAATATGGGAATATAGGTTAAAAAACAACTATTGATCTCAAATATTTTGCATTGGCATGGATTTTGGTATATAAACACAAATTTAAAGTCAATATTGTTACACTGTGTATATGATTTTGCTCGTGTTTAAAGGACTTTTGAATATGGATACAAACTTAAAGTAATTTTGGTACAACACTCTGTATATATGTTTCTAGTCTCATTTTAAAAATTTTGTATATTATTGATGAAAATCCAAGGTTATTTTGCTACAACACATTGTATATATGTTTCTATTTCTGTTTGAGGTTTTGTGTTATCTGGAAATGTAAGGTGAAGTTTTAATTTTTGAAAGCTATTGTTATTAACTATATAGAATAATCAGGAAACATAAATAAGTGATTAGTCATTTATAACAATCACATTTGTAGATGCTAAGTACATTTTCCAGATCATATAGAGATATACTTCAGCTATATGGTCTTTACACCTTTCAAAGACATATATAATATGGCATTTTAAATGTTTTCTTAATATAGGGCTTTTCGTGACAATGAAACACATCTGCTCTTGGTAATACAAAGTTACGTCAGGGATGATGAAGATTGAAGAAATTCCTTATGGAATTTTTTTTTAACATGACAATGCTAGTTATTTGGGCAAGGATGGACTGCTTGAGAATATGTTGTATAATCTGGACAAACAGGACACATGGGAAACTTTGCTCAGGACACTGAACTTTGCCAAAACAAGGCTGATGGTTTGTCAAGAGTTCCTGCCTCCCGGAAAAAGTTGCCAGACATTCTGCAGGATACTGAGCAAAGTGACTGACAAACTTCCATTACAGGCAAGACAGTGTTTCAAATTTCCTGCTTCATTAAAAAGTCTGCCAGACACTGTGGGCCTCTAGGCTGAAGATGAATGTTCCAATCTTGCAAAGGAACTTTGAATAACTGTCCAGGCAGTCAGATGTCTTTGTCATTTCTAGAGATTTTAGAAGTCATTTGCAATGTACATTATGTTTCCATAAATAATATGTCCTTCTAGTGTCTTTATGGAGTTGAAGACAAGATAGTTACAGTTGTAGGCTTTTTTTAAAAAAAAAAATATGGTTTAAATAGGTATAAAAATTTGGATTTACTGAGATAAGATAGACTATGGAGTATTTGCTTTAAATTTACCAGAAACAGATAAATTGGAATTTGGCACATTGTGAGTATAATCTTTACTTGATAATTGATCTTATTGTATTCTGTCTTCAAGTTAAAACTTTCTATTTTGTTTAGAAAAAAAAGCAGAAAAATTTGGTGTAGGAGTTTTTTGTTGTTGTTGTTTGTATGTTGCTTTTATTGGTTAATTGAATAAAGAAACTGCTTTGGGCCTGATAGGGCAGAATTTATGTAGGCAGAAAAGACAAAACTAAATTCTGAAAAGTAGGACAGAGTTGGAGACGCCATGGATCTTTGACCTGAGACAGATGTTGGTTACAATCTTGCCAGTAAGCCACAGTTATGTGGCAATACACAGATTAATAGAAATGGGTTAAATTAAGATGTAAGAGATAGCCAATAAGAATTTAGAGCTAATGGCCAAGTAGTGTTCTAATTAATATAGTTTCTGTGTGGTTATTTGGGTGTAAGCTAGCTGGGCAGCCTGAACAAACAAGGGACACTCTCTTTGTAACATTTAAGGAATATTAGTTTAAGGCATTTGATTTTTGTTTATGATGCATTTGTTTAATTCTGTGAAGCTGTGATTACTTGCCTCTCTAAAATACCTGATGGTCATCATAAAGTGCTGAATGGCCAAAAGCAAGGCAGGAGCAATGTTAGGCATCTCTGGCAGGCATAGAATATAAGTAGAAGGAGAAAGCTGGAAGAGAGATCAAGGAGCAAGCAAGAGAACAAAGAGAGGAGCACATCAGGGGCCAGTCACTAAATCTGCCACAGAGTAAAAAGGAGATTTACAGAAGAGAACAGAAAAGGCACAGAGGCTAGGGATGATATAAGTTATGGAAAACTGGCAAGAAAAAAGCTAAGCAAAGGCCATACATTCATAACTAAGAGTAAGCCTCTGTGAGTGATTTATTTGGAGATGGTTGTTGGGTCCCACAAAAAGTAAAAAGAGAAACCACATCACATAACAGAAATCCTGCTGAGAAACGGGGTCATCTGTATGGTGCCCAGGTCAGAGAGCTATACAGACATGGTAAACTGCAACCTTAAGTGCAGTTCACATTTGTATATAAATATTTAAAGCTTGCAAGCTTTCCTCAACTATGTCATAGATGAATCCTCTAAATGTTGACTATTTTATTTTTATTATTATTTTATTTCATGTTATTCTCCCAATAACATCACTATTCTGCTTTGAACTGCAGGTTATGCCTGTGGCCTCTGATTTTTTTAGATTATTAATATTTTACTTGTTATTCAATTTAGTTTTGTTCAAAAATATATGTTTTAGGTTATCTTATTGCATTATTTTTGTGTATTGACATCTAGTTATCTATTCACTCCTTGAGTTTAAATGTTACTATTTTCTGAGATGGGCATTAACTTTTTCATGCTAAATACAATTCATTTACCATCTTCTAATGTTGAATATAAGAATCTTGCAATTCTTTATGTCCATTACCTGGTGACATATGAAAAGGATTTGATATTGTTAAACTGTTAAAAATAGGAAAAAAAATCTAACCTGTGATAAGCTTTTCTATGCTAAAGTTCAAACTTTTTTTTCATCACACAAAAGAGAACAGGGATAATAAAATACATATGTGGAACATTACTAGTAAGAATGATACACAACTACTAAAATTGATCTCTTGATCAGAAAAATATTCTTTATCCTGAAAATATATTACTTTTCAATAATGCAAAACATTATAATATTGTAAACATAATTTTAAGCTTGGTTTTGCTGTCAAGCATTAACAGCACGTGTGTGCTTAGAGTTCTCTACAGGCACAAGCATGGTGTCAACAGGTCTTGCCCACCTCCCTTCCCTCTCTCTTGCTAAACCATTAGATTACATTCCTAAAGCTAATCCCCAAGGTCTATTCCTTTATTTGGCCACTTTCTTACTCTTAACCCATTCCTAAAACAAGACACCAATGTTCAGGTATCAAAACACCAAGGTCCACTAATCAAAACATTATTTGGCTACACTGACAATCATGTCTATTCAGGACTTACAACTCAATCTAACACGGACTTACCTTCTCCCCCTGAAACACACACACACACACACACACACACACACTACTGCGGAGACTCCTGCAACTGTCTTTTTCTAATCCAGAGGCAACCCCCAGCTCCCCAACATGTCTCTCCAGGGTAATAAATCTCCTTTGTACTGAGAACCCAGTGTCTGGGTATGTTCTGTGATAACTCCATGGTTCCTACAGTATGTGTATGTGTGTGAAAGAGAGAGTAGGGTTTCCTTTACATTTTATTTGCTGTGTACTTTCAATAGATACAGACTGAATGTAGAAGTATAGCTTGGAAGATTATATATTTACTAAGGACACTTTGTTTTATTTTCTATGCTTCATTTATGTCAACTAACATATCTTTAATTTTGTATATTATATATACATTTATATGTATTAATTTCTAGATTTTCTTCTTTAACATAATATTTAGTTTCCATTCCCACTATAATATTCTATTCACATTATTTTTTTCTTGGTATTATATGCATAATTGTAACAGTGTCATTATTATTTCTTTATTCTCATTTCAATTTTTGAGAAATTTCAAGTTTGCACTTTTTGTATTTTATTGTATTGCATTTATAACTAGACTACCATAAGTAATAACATTACTTTAAATTAATAAAAGAGGGCTAGAAAAATGACTCTGTAGTATTTGTTTCTATAATAAAATCCCTGAGTTCAATTTCAAACATCCAAACTTGATATCTTGCAACCAATGATAACTCTAGCTCCAGGAGACCTAATGCTGGACTATGAAGGTACCTGTGCACACATGCACATTTACAAAGTCATACAGAAATCTACATACACATAAATTTATCAAAAATTATTTTAATTAATACATTTATAAATTAACAAAGAAGTAAAGATATGTAAAAAAGTTAACAGACACAGAAGCATGTTTTCTGTTGTATGTGATGATCGTTCAATAATATTTTAATTAACTCCTCCAACTATGAAACATTTTTATAATAATAGAATCCATTATACATGGTAAATTTTAAATTAAATTACTATAGTAAAATGAAACTTTAATTAGGGAAAATTTAGCTTTATACATTTAAAGTGGTTGCCCAAGTTTTGGATTTTCTGGAGTTTACTGTGATCCCTGCTATAGTGTCTAGGAATAAAATGACACATCATAAATTGATAGAAACCTTAACTCGGTTATGCGTGTGTGTGTGTGTGTGTGTGTGTGTGTGTGTGTGTGTGTGAAGGTGTCCTTTCTATCCTTATACACATAGAGGCCAGATGTTGCTATCAGGATTTCTTCCTTCATCAGTCTCCACCTTACATTCTGAAACAAAGCCTCTTCACTGAACCTGAAGCTCATCGTTTGTACTAACACCATATGTGTTTCGGTGAGAAAATACCCTGGCAAAAAGAAAGTTATGGTTGCGTTTACTAGCTCCTCTTTCCAGATAAAGCATGTCATAGAAGAACAGTAAAGGTAACCAGAACTCAATCAAACTAGTTCTTCATGCCACAGTCATGAGCAGCGAGAGATAAACAAATGCATGTTGTTTGCTTGTGCCCAGTTTCTTATCTTTACTTTTATACTGTTCAGAATCCCTTGCTAGGGAGTAGTGAGTGGGGCCACCCCATATAAATGAGTTTAATCAAGATAAACCCACAGACATGCCCACAAAGGAACACAATGAAGACAGAGACCTCTAGAGACTCCTTTCCTAGATGATTTTAAAGTTTTTTTTTTTTTTTCAAATTGATAATTAAAGGTGATCATCACACTGTAGTCAGCAATACCCTGGGTTTACCTGTTTTTGTCCTCAGTCACTGTAGACCTGACTAACAGCAATACATTGCCTTAAAGTATGTGACAAGACTCTCATCTCACATCTTTAAGCTTTTACAGGAAGTTCTTATGACAGAACAATATTTGTATCCCTGAATTCTTCAAGATTTTATTTTTCAAAGTTAAGAAAGTTAGACATTCATAAAGTATTTATGAACTTTAATAAATGCTAAGAAGTATTAAAAGCACTGTGTTATAAAGTTTTTTTTTATATATAATTCCTTGAAATCCTATCACGTAGGACACTGGGTCAGGTAGATAACAAATTGGAGACCAGCCTGGAATACATAAAAAGCTCAGTGTTGAAAAATCAAGAGAAATGAACCATGGGGTAATACCATAGACTTGACTAGAAGAACTAGAAAATCTTGCAAAAAGTAAGGGATTGGCATATGATCTAATAGATGAATTAAGTAAATTTCAAAGATAAAACTAGAAATATTATGACAGAGAACTGTGCTGCATTTCATGCCCAGAGAGAAGGCTGTGGGAGTCGGGAATGTGTGACGTTGTGGGAATAAGATGTGGAAAAGTCATAAAGTCTTCAGAGACCACACAAAGTTTCAGAGTGTTTAATTTTAGAAACCTAGAAACTTTTGAAGGTTCTTATCTAGGAAGCCATATAGAGTGCAGTACTTTGAAGAAATCACATTCAGTAGAGGATAGAGATTGATATGCACTCAGGAAGTAAACCAATCCGGCAGCACAGGTGGCAGAAGAAGAGACCCACACCACAGTCATAACATTGATGCTGATAGGAAACATGAAAGGAACAGAGTAAAGTAGGTAAATCAGAGAAAAGGTATATGACTTTTTATGATCTCTTGTCTCTGACATGCAAATTTATTCAGTAGAGTAAGACAAATGCAAATAATGGCTATGAAATGAGGTATTTTCGGTTTACTTTTTCCATAAGTAACATTCTTTGTGATTACCTAAATCTTTCACATTTTTTTCAAAATACTAGCTGTTATTTTGTTATTACAAAAGTGTCTTTCATAGTGTGTAGGCATCATTCACCTGTCATTTTGATTTCACATTCCTCATTAACTCCAGTAAATCAGCAAAATTAGACTTTACTGCACAGTGAGACAACAGCGTATTTTGGTTATAATCACATGATAAGACAGATGATTTTAGATGCGGAACAATAAAACAAGATCATAAAACATAATTACAACAGAATGACAGAGGAAAAATAACGTTTATACTATTCTTTGCTTGATCCAAGTCTAGCTTCTCAGTGAAATATTTCTGCATGAATTTAATTAATAAAGGAAGTTTTCAATTATTTTGTTACATTCAAGAATTAGTGCAAGTAGTATATGTATATATGGTGCTAAAAGTAAGGAGCATCATAGAAATAGTCTATGCTTTCTTATAAATGGGTTTCTAAGATATGATCAATTAAGATACTATGAGGCTTCCACTCTAACTCATATATCTAAAAATGCATTCTATGATAGTTAATATCATCATCAATGTGACAAAAACTTAGAGGCCAGAAGTTAGTCTCAGATAACATTCTTAAGAAGCTACAACAGTAGATTGTCAAAAAAGTTTCTCACTGAGGCTTAAGCTTGACTAGATAAGATGAGGTAGTAGTAAGGTCTGCCTCCTCAGCATCCTGAAAGTACATTCAAAGACTGCAAGTACATGCTACCACGCTGGATTCTCTATATGTGTGTTGAGGACCAAACTGATGTCCTTATGCATGTTGTGAAATCACTTTACTGACTAAGTCATATTCCCAGTTCCTATATGATGTGGGAATCCCTTCGGTGTGCTATGTTTACCATTAATGAATAAAGAAACTGCTTTGGACCTATAGCAAGGCAAAACTTAGGTAGACAGGAAAAGCTAGGTTGAATGCTGGGAGCAAAGATGGACGGAGTCAGGGGAGATGCCATAGAGCAACTGTCAGAGATAGATGTGCTGAAACATTGCTGATAGGTCACGACCTCCTGATGATATACAGATTAATAGAAATATGTTAAATTAATACATAAAGTTAGCCAATGAGAAGCTAGAGCTAATGGGCCAAGCAGTAACTTAATGAATACAGTTTCTGTGTGATTATTTCAGGTCTATGCTAGCTGGGCAGCAGGAAAGAACAAGCTGCCTCCATGCAACACCTATAAATGCCATTCTATGTAATTACAAACGACAGTAATTTATAGAAAGTAAATATGCACTATAATCGTTCAGAAATAGCAAATATATTCATGATTAAAAACAATGATTTATAAAAATTTATATTAAAAATTCAGTTTTTAATGTTATCTTTAAGTCTTATTTTGCATTTTTAAAAAAAGTGAATTTCAGAACTCCTATGAAAGGTTCTTCTACCTGTTTATAGTGTTCAAAAAAACCAAAAACATAGCCATGTTTTGCTTAAAAAAATGTATTATAAGCACAGAGTCATTAGGGTATCCATTAAAGAGTCAATGTTCAGTTTTAAGACATACTGGCCCAAATACTGTGTGGAAGACTGTTTCTTTTGGAGAGGAAAAAAAAATCTTAAATGATCTCAGTACTTTAGAAAGGAAAGGTCATATCTTTTTTTAAAAAATCAATATTACTTCACCCACAAAATATATGTAGTTTGAGTCCATTTAGAGACCTGCTAGCATCCTCCAAAATCATATCACAGAATTTTAGATCTCCTAGAAGGCCAGGGTAGGGAAACTTTCCATGCTAAATTCTCATTCAATTGACCTGAAATATACTGATTGTGTGCCTGGCACTGTGCCCCACCAGGGTATATCATGCAGTAAATACCGTGAGTTTCTGACCTTGAATTAACTGAATCATTTTGAAGAGCTAATGTGATTTACTCCTGGAATGGTTTAAACGCTAAGCATTAAGTATTGACTGCAAAAGCAATTCCACATGGTGGGATTTGTGCCAGGTTATAGAAGAGGATAGAAATCTGGCATCAGCTGAACTTGCTAAACTGTAATTTCTAGTCTTATTTTTAACTGAAAATGTTTCTGAAAGTCCATAAGATGAAAGAGTTGAAACAGTTGACCTAATAGTCAAATTTCTAGCAGAACTTACTTGAAATATCAAAACTTCAGCTTTGCAGTAATTGAAAACTCGGGAGAAGTATGTAAATTTCTAGACATAGCAATGGTGCAATAAATAAAATAAGAATTACTTTCCTGCTCAGGCATTTCTGAAGCATCCCAGTAAGGCCCCAATCTGTGACATATTTGAAGAGCATCCCTGCTCCCATCCAGCAGCTAACAGATAGTACACTTAAGCTTCTCACACTTCACATTTCCAGCAAATCAGTCATTCTCTTGCTGACCAACCTCATCTTCATTTTCTACTGTAAACTAATAGAACCTGGTCCTTAGCAGTTCCTCAACAGTTTTGGTAAATGATAAAAATAATAATAAAATTACTATGTACTCAAATTTCAGTTTCAAAGTGTTGCACAGAAACAAGGAAAATCATTGTTTATTTTCAATAGGACATTTATGTTGAAAGAGGCCACTTGACTGAGTATTGGTTCCCAGCTGCCAGACCCCAAAATAATCACACAGAAACTCTATTAATTAAATCACTGCTTAACCCATTAGCTCTAGCTTCTTATTGGCTACTCTTATATATTAATTTAACCCATTTCTATTCATCTGTGTATCACCACATGGCTGTGGCTTACTGGCTAAAGTTCTGGTATTCTGTCTCTGACAGGGCTATATGGCTTCTCTCTGACTCCACCTTTCTTTCTTCCAGCATTAAGTTCAGTTTTCCCTGCCTAACTAAGTTTTGCCCTGCTATAGGTCCAAAGCAGATTTTTTTTTATTCATTAATGATGATCACAGCATACAGAAGGAAATCCCATATCACATTTATTGAATTTGTGCCTCAGATTTCATGTTCTGTGTGTAAAAAAGTAAATAAAAAAGATTCAAAGAAAACACTTGTCGAAATAATAAAGACTGTAAGAATTTGGATTTATTTTCGATAGAATTATTGACATTTGAATCAGTAAAAAAAATACAGAATATGGGATATATTCTTAGTGAGTGACAACCTTCTTATGTGTTCCTAGATAACTACAGAGGAAGCTTTAATCTCTACAATTAAAGGCATTTGTCTGTCCAAGTGGCAGAAGTTAATCAGAAATTTTTACTGTTACACTACAAATACATGAACATTTAGTTGATCACCACGAGACCCAACTCTACACAAACATTTCCTTTCCTCCATTTTCTATCATTTTTCTGCCATAACCAATTTTGATTAACTGAAAGGGATTATTTCTAGAAATTCAAGTCTTGGAGGGTTCTTCTGCTGATCCCAGTGAGTTTTTAGGTGTTGCTATTGTTTTTGTTTGTTTGTTGGCTGGTTAGTCTTTTATTTAATTTTAACTAATTGAATGCCATAATGTATTTGCAGTCTCACCAATAGGCATGCAAAACTTTTTCTGGGGGGATCTGAACAAAGTCTATCTAACTACAAAGAGGCCACTGATGACTGGCCCAAGAAATTGCCCTAACATAATTGAAACACAGTGGTTACTTTGAAATACAGCAACACCAGCAAAACAGTCACCCAGAGTGGTGACAATCAATCAAAGTAGCACCTCTGGAGGTCTTGAGCCAGTGTACAGGCAGTTTCACTGAAGAATCTTTGCTCCAGCCATTGCTTACTCCTTACACAGCCTTGGAAAAGTCCACGATTTTTAGAACTTTCAGACCTTCCTGAGCTTTTTAAGCTTCCTTAGTATCCCAAGAATATGAGACTCCATCTTATCTAAAGGGGGAATGATTCAGTTTGAAGGAAATAGCTGTTACAAACTTAAACATACATCTCAACCAAAAATAAGAACTAGCTAGAATCGTTCTATCACAGGGAACTAAAGAATATTCTTGTTTAAGCAATGAAAGCAAACATTTGTCCCTCCTTTTTTCAGTGCAGTCTGAAAGAATTATAAATGAAATTATAAAGCTCAAACAGCAAAAGAATAGAATAGAAATAAATTATTGTTGCAAATTCAAAGTGAGGAGGAAAACAACACACACACATACACACACAAAAAAGTGAGCATTGAATGCTTTCTTTAGTTTTTTTCTTTCCCTGTGTCTCATTTCATTGTTTGATTGGATGATGTAACAAGAAGGGGTCTGCTCATTGGGGTTTCCATCCCACCCAGTACCCCACAGCCAACAAGCCCCAAAGAAAATCACAGAGATCTCCATAAGAGTATAAACTGATTGGCCCATTAGCTCAGGCTACTTATTAGCTCTTGTACCTTATATTAACCCATTGTTCTTATCTATGTTAGCAATGTGGCTCTGTACCTTTCTCAGCCGGGTAGATTACATCTTGCTTCTCAGTGGTCTGGGCAGGAATGCAGAGGGAGCTTCCTTCTTCCCAGAATACTCCTGTTCTCATAGTCCCACCTCTACTTTCTGCCTGGTTGACCCACCTATATTTCCTGTCTGTCCAATCAGCATTTATTTAAAATATGATTGACAGAATACAGACAATTCTCCCACACCAGGATGATACTGACTCTACATTTTCAAAATGTAAAATGATTATTATGTTACTACTAAATAGTTTGACATACATATTTTTTTAAAATATAATGGCCTATCCATATCTATATACCTATAAAATGAGCTAGGTATTGTATAAATGCTCATAATGTTTGTAAGGAAAGGAGGGGTAGGGGATAGGTAAAAATTAAAATAAGAATAGAAAATGCACAGCACAAGGAATAGAAACCTCAAGAAGAAGCAAAAGAAAAGATTTCTTCCAGTTATAAATACTCTAGGCAAACAAAGACCCAGAGGACACACGAATTGGCAGAAGTTAAATACACATACAAGCATGTCAGCTAAAAGTCTTGGTTTTATAGGACCTGAGTTCTGCAAAGGCACTGAAAAGTCCATCAACTCCCCACTCCAGGAAGCACGGCACTTAGCCCA